>NC_084741.1:3724510-3797010 GCF_033978785.1 Entelurus aequoreus | reverse complement strand
ACTCTGCCGAGCTCTAGACAGCACCGACACTCAACAACAACACATCATTTGCAGACTATAATTACTGCTTTGCAAATAATATATTTAACCCAAAAGGTGAAACTAGATCATTTCCCATGGCACACCAGACTGTATCTCACGGCACACCTACCTGGTGGTTGAAAAACACTCAACTAAACTAACCAACCAACAAACAGGCAATCACATTATAACTGCAAACAAAGCAGCTGCGTGTACTTTGACTTAACAACTTCAAATGCTGCCGGCTGTTAGTCATTAGAAGGTTGTTGCCGTTCTTGACAGATGACGATGACGCGCCTGCTAGAGACCCGCTGACCCATCTCGTGACGCAGTGTCAGATAACGAGTCTGACTCATTTTCTTTCCACTCACTCCGAGCCATTGACTTCTGCCAGTGAGCCAGTGCATGGCGGTTAAAAGCTTAGAAATGCACTGAAATGTCAAATAATGTCATTAAAGAAATGGGTATTATGCAGTAGGTTCTTAAAATACGTCATAGAGGGTTACGGTTTGTAGAAGTTGCCCTCTAGTGGGTTCTTCGGACCACCACACACAGCCAGGAGAGACAGGAATTTCAGGGTATAACACTGTTTTATTTTCATAAAAGGTGCAGAGGCATTTGCTTTTCAGCAAAGTGTCTTTGTCTGCTGCGTCCGCTCAGCGGCACCTCCAACTCCGACTAACTCGTCTCGTCACGGCTGCTGCTAATAAAGGCGACAGGTGATTAGATAACAAGGCCCACCTGGGCCATCGACGAAGAGATCTACAAAGCGGAGAGGAAGCAGGGTTTCTTTGAACTGTTTTGTGATAAGGGTGATGGCTGTTTACGACCCCCCCTCCCTTAGAAACAGCTGTTGCCATGTAATCAAGGAAAGTCCAAATTTCTCTCTTTTCTCTCTCTTTTATATTTATATAGCGCTTTTCTCTAGTGACTCAAAGCGCTTTTACATAGTGAAACCCAATATCTAAGGTACATTTATACCAGTGTGGGTGGCACTGGGAGCAGGTGGGTAAAGTGTCTTGCCCAAGGACACAACGGCAAGGACTAGGATGGCGGAAGCGGGAATCGAACCTGGAACCCTCAAGTTGCTGGCACGGCCACTCTACCAACTGAGCTATACCGCCCCAAATAAAAGATGCGGCGTACAATCTTCCGTCATAGCGTGGGACGACACTGTACAATGGTACAGTCTCTACGCGTATCTCCTCAGTTGAGCTAAATTGAATTCGGTCTCTGTTTGATTCCTTGCTTCTTGTCTTGTTTAATAAATGTCATCAGTGTTTGAACCTGACAAGAGAAGTGTTGGATACTTTTCTTGTTGCCTTATTTGGACTTTATTAAATATTTGGGGAGTATTTAATTAAAAAAAAAACAGTTTTCTTTTAAGTCATATAGAAATGTGTCAGAGCTCTTTATCTATTTAATGGAGGAATATAGTTAATCATAGAACTGGCACCCAAAGTATTGATTTTGACTCGAGAATCGTTTTGAATCGAGAATCGGTTCTGAATTGAATCATTACCCTCAAGATGGTAATGATCAATCATCTTCGAGGCCGGTCCTGGTACACCCCGTTCCGCAGCAGGCCCGCAGGCCACGCCTCCCCACTCCACACGGTTTTATTGTCATTTCTTCTCTTCTCTGCCCGCAGTGCATTCATTTGTTTGTTTTGTATTTACGTCTGTCCACTTCAGGTGTTCCCTCGGCTCCCTCAGCCATCGCTTTGCTGCTGTGCACCGGTTCGGAGATGGTGTTGGGCTGGAAGAGGCCTCGCCATGATGGCGGCACACCTGTGACGGGCTACTATCTGGACCAGCAGGAGGCGGGGGCGGAAACGTGGCGGGAGGTCAACGTGGAGGCGGTCAAAGAGCGGCGAGCTACGGTGGGCGAAATCATTGTTTTTTTTTCCTTGTTTACTACTTTTCACCTTGAATGAGAGTCGGTAGAAGTCCCATTATTCATATAATTATGCTAATCACAGTTAACAACAACAACATTGGCTCCAAGATGACATGGTCCGTGTCACTAGGCAACAGGCTTGTGTCCATGGATACTAATACTTGGGAATGCTGGGCCCTTTCCTGGGAGATGACAGGTGCTCTTTGATTACACATGTTTGGTAAATGGTAAATGGTAAATGGGTTATATTTGTATAGCGCTTTTCTACCTTCAAGGCACTCAAAGCGCTTTGACACGATTTCCTGGGGGTGTAACGGTACACAAACATTACCTCGGTTTAGAGGTCACGGTTCGGTTCATTTTCGGTACAATAAGAAAACAACAAAATATACATTTTTGGGTTATTTATTTACCAAATTTGCAAAATCTTCCACCAAAAATATTTTTCTTTGTGGAAAATTTTATGTGAAGTAATGGGAACCTTGGATAGGTCAATAATTCATAATAACATTGATTTTGATTCAATATTATGTTTTGAGTAGGGATGTCCGATAATGGCTTTTTTGCCGATATTCCGATATTGTCCAACTCTCAATTACCGATACCGATATCAACCGATACTGATATATTCAGTCGTGGAATTAACACATTATTATGCCTAATTTGGACAACCAGGTATGGTGGAGATAAGGTCCTTTTAAAAAATTACAAAAAAAAAAAATTCAGATAAATAAATTTAAAAAATTTTCTTGAATAAAAAAGAAAGTAAAACAATATAAAAACAGTTACATAGAAACTAGTAATGAATGAAAATGAGTAAAATGAACTGTTAAAGGTTAGTACTATTAGTGGAACAGGAGCACGCACAATCATGTGTGCTTACGGACTGTATTCCTTGCAGACTGTATTGATATATATTGATATATAATGTTGGAAGCAGAATATTAATAACAGAAAGAAACAACCCTTTTGTGTGAATGAGTGAATGGGGGAGGGAGGTTTTTTTGGGTTGGTGCACTAATTGTAAGTGTACCTTGTGTTTTTTATGTTGATTTAATAAAAAAATAATAATAATAAAAAAAATTTAAAAAACGATGCCGATAATTTCCGATATTACATTTTAAAGCATTTATTGGCCGATATTATCGGCAGGCCGATATTATCATAGTTTTCAGCAATGACAGTTTGAAAGAGAAAAAAACAGCTTTGTTTCATTAGTCAACATTGCAACTTTTTCTAAATTACATTTAACCTTTAAGCTTTTTTATTTCACTTTTGTTATGTTTTTGTTTATTTGAATAGTATTTTTAGAATGTGCCGTGGGCCTTTAAAACATTAGCTGTGGGCCGCAAATGGCCTCCGGGGCACACTTTTGACACCCCTGCTATAGATAATAAAACATTAAATGTGATAAATCTATGGATAAAAAGCAGAGCCTGGCGACGCATGCGCGTTTATCATAACTCTCTTTCTCTCTCTCTGTCTCTGCCCCTCCCTCACCAATGCTGCTGCGCGCACAATTTGTTTTGTTTTTAAGCCCTTCTTAACCCTGAACGTACATTGAAAATACACGCAACCCTAACTCAAAATGCCGGACATTTGAGGCATTTAAGAAACTCCGCCCTGACAGCTCCGCAAAAGAGGACATGTCCGGTGAAAAGAGGACGTATGGTCAGTCTATCCTAGCCCGTTAGCTGCTAGCATGCCGTGTGTTGTGCCTCCGTGTGCATTGTTTACACAACGTGCATTATGCTACTTAATATGTCCGTGTGGAAACTTGTTTGGTACACCTCCAAACCGAACCGGAACCCCCGTACCGAAACGGTTCAATACAAATACACGTACCGTTACACCCCTAGTAAATGGTAAATGGTAAATGGGTTATACTTTTATAGTGCTTTTCTACCTTCAAGGGACTCAAAGCGCTTTGACACTATTTCCACATTCACCCATTCACACACTGATGGCGGGAGCTGCCATGCAAGGCGCTAACCACGACCCGTAAGCCGCAGGATTCAAAGCATGGGATAAAAGTAGCGATTTATAGTTGGGAAAATGTGGTGTGTTTTTTTCTTTTTTAAATTATTTTAATTTGTGAATAAGCAATAGCAAAACTCAGCTAACAATGGAGCCAAAGTGAGCTTGTCTGTCCCGCCCACAAAGCCCTCTGAATAACCATCCAAAAACCGCCAACAATACCCCATTTACATTTCGTGACCTAAAAATTAACCAAGTATTAGCGATATTGTTATTATAGCCGCTAACGTTATGGACTTATTTTTAGCGGCGCATTGATCATAAGGAGGCAACTAGCTTCTGCCGCTGTATTGACATCATGAGCCGGTGAGTTGATGCCTCTGAGCTGGTGAAAGTTAATTCTAGATTATAAATCCTGCCTCTCACCTGGATAGTAGAAGGCTGAGGCTATAAACCAAGAAGTCGGTCAACTTTGACATCCAACTTATACCCGAAGATATTGGTGTAACGGTTCGTGTATTTGTATTGAACCGTTTCGGTACGGGGGTTCCGGTTCGGTTCGGAGGTGTACTGAACGAGTTTCCACACGGACATATTAAGTAGCGTAACGCACGTTGTGTAAACAATGCACACCGAGGCACAACACACGGCATGCTAGCAGCTAACGGGCTAGGATAGACTGACCATACGTCTTCTTTTCACCGGACATGTCCTCTTTTGCGGAGCTGTCAGGGCGGAGTTTCTTAAATGCCTCAAATGTCCGGCATTTTGAGTTAGGGTTGCGTGCATTTTCAATGTACTTGCAGGGTTAAGAAGGGGTTAAAAACAAAACAAATTGTGCGTGCAGCAGCATTGGTGAGGGAGGGGCAGAGAGAGAGAGAGAGAGAGAGAGTTATGATAAACGTCGCCAGGCTCTGCTTTTTATCCATAGATTTATCACATTTAATGTTTTATTATCTATAGCAGGGGTGTCAAAAGTGTGCCCCGGAGGCCATTTGCGGCCCACAGCTAATGTTTTAAAGGCCCACGGCACATTCTAAAAATACTATTCAAATAAACAAAAACATAACAAAAGTGAAATAAAAAAGCTTAAAGGTTAAATGTAATTTAGAAAAAGTTGCAATGTTGACTAATAAAACAAAGCTGTTGTTTTTTCTTTCAAACTGTCATTGCTCAAAACATAATATTGAATCAAAATCAATGTTATTATGAATTATTGACCTATCCAAGGTTCCCATTACTTCACACCAAATATTACACTAAGAAAAATATTTTTGGTGGAAGATTTTGCAAATTTGGTAAATAAATAACCCAAAAATATATATTTTGTTGTTTTCTTACTGTACTGAAAATGAACCGAACCGTGACCTCTAAACCGAGGTACGTACCGAACCGAAATTTTTGTGTACCGTTACACCCCTACCCAAAGATACAAAAAGGCTCATTTGCACCCACCTTTTTTTTTTTTAATCCTTTGCGAGGATTATGTGTATTCTTCTTAAAGTCCTACTGAAAGCCACTACTAGCGACCACGCAGTCTGATAGTTTATATATCAATGATGAAATCTTAACATTATAACACATGCCAATACGGCCGGGTTAACTTATAAAGTGACATTTTAAATTTGCCGCTAAACTTCCGGTTCGAAACGCCTCTGAGGATGACGTATGCGCGTGACGTAGACCAGGGAACACGGGTATGGCTTCCACATTGAAGCCAATACGAAAAAGCTCTGTTTTCATTTCATAATTCCACAGTATTCTGGACATCTGTGTTCGTGAATCTGTTGCAATCATGTTCATTGCATTATGGAGAAAGAAGCTGAGCAAGCAAAGAAGAAAGTTGTCGGTGCGAAACGGACGTATTTTTCGAACGAAGTCAGCAACAACAGTACACAGCCGGCGCTTCTTTGTTTACATTCCCGAAAGATGCAGTCAAGATGGAAGAACTCGGATAACAGAGACTCTAACCAGGAGGACTTTTGACTTCGATACACAGACGCCTGTAGAGAACTGGGACAACACAGACTCTTACCAGGATTACTTTGATTTGGATGACAAAGACGCAGACGTGCTACCGTGAGTATGCAGCTTTGGCTTCTAAACATTTGATCGCTTGACCGTATGTGCGCAACTTTTTTTTTTGCGTATGTACGTAACTTTTTTAAAATATATAAGCTTTATGAACCTTGGGTTAGGTGAACGGTCTTTTGGGCTGAGTGATTGTGTGTGTTGATCAGGTGTTTGAATTGTATTGGCGTGTTCTATGGAGCTAGGAGCTAGCATAGGAGCTAGGAGCTAGCATAACAAAGACGTAGGTGTTTTTATGCAGGATTAATTTGTGGCATATTAAATATAAGCCTGGTTGTGTTGTGGCTAATAGAGTATATATATGTCTTGTGTTTATTTACTGTTTTAGTCATTCCCAGCTGAATATCAGGTCACCCCCGGCTCTCACAGCATCTTCCCTATCTGAATAGCTTCAACTCCCCACTAGTCCTTCACTTGCACTTTCCTCATCCACAAATCTTTCATCCTCGCTCAAACTAATGGGGAAATTGTCGCTTTCTCGGTCCGAATCTCTCTCACTTCATGCGGCCATCATTGTAAACAATAGGGAACTTTGCGTATATGTTCAACTGACTACGTCACGCTACTTCCGGTAGGGGCAAGCCTTTTTTTATCAGATACCAAAAGTTGCGATCTTTATCGTCGTTGTTCTATACTAAATCCTTTCAGCAAAAATATGGCAATATCGCGAAATGATCAAGTATGACACATAGAATAGATCTGCTATCCCCGTTTAAATAAAAAAAATTAATTTCAGTAGGCCTTTAATAAACAAACAAAAGTTTTTGTTTTATTGTATTTGGCAACGTGCAGGTAAAAGTATTTACCCGCACGCTCAGAACAAACAAAGATGAGTGCCGCTGGGAAGGCACTGAAGCATAGGGAGGGCTATGCAAAAACGAAACTAAGACTGACAGGTGCAAAACAACAAAATGGAAGGCTGGAATAGAGCAAAACTCCAGGCAGGAGGAAAGCGCGTTCACATGAATGATTATCATTTCCAAAACAAAGTCCCGACAAAGAATTGTGGCTCACGCTCATCTTGAATAGGACTGCTTGCAAACCCAAAACAGGTGAGGGGGAAATGCTCTGGGCAAGATGTGTGAAGCTGTCACAAAAAAACACCAACACAACAGGAAGTGCCACGGAAAGAAAATCAAAGGGACAGGAAACGACACAAAACACAGGAGAACACCAACAAAAAGGCACATCCTTATTATAAATGAACACGCATTCTTTCCCCATGCACACAAAACTAGTTATGTTTCTGTTTGTACATTATTCCGATTTTATGCGAGTACATTTTTGCATAAACGACGTCATAAACCAGGAGCGTCAAACTTGTTTTCATTGAGGGCCACATCGCAGTAATGGCTGCTTTCAGAGGGCCGCTTTTTTAAAATTAATTTACATTATGCATGCGAGTAATAACCTGCGATTAATCATGATTAATCGAAATGCATATGCATTTGATTATTATATTTTTTATGTATAACTTGCTATAAAATCATAAATAAAGGTGACAAGCATATAGTTAACTATGTGTTTTTATCTCACGAGAATAGTTTTGCAATACAGTATATATTATAATTGGCATGATCAGATAATATTGAAGTTTGAGGTGGGAGGCATGATTTATGATCTACAGGGAGCAGGGAAGCGAGGAAACAGCAGACCACTCGATGATGTAAACATGGTCTGCGTTATCCCTTATAATAACAAAATTACTAATACATAGTTAATATTCAAATCACAAAATGTAAATTGAGTATTGTTGCCAGTTTTTTGATGGTCGTTTATTGGATTTCATGGGCGGAGTAGAGTACTTCCCATTGGTTCCACTGTAGGCTGACTTTTATTCACATTAATTTACGAGTTAGAATGTATTATAAAAAAAATTTAAAATCCATCCGTCGTCATGTCTTTTATAATGACTGTGAAAGATGGGCAAAATTCAAAAAAAAAGTGCAGTTCCACCAAATTTTAGAAGAAAAACATCCATCCATCCATCCATTTTCTACCGCTTATTCCCTATTTTTCCATATATTAGCTGTACCAGACTATAAGCCACAGATATATATGTTGTGAAATCAGTTATTTACACAGAAAGATTTTGTAAATGTTTATTTACATACCTCAATTGTTTCCAAACGGTGCCTGTCAAATGCCAGTAAAACGGCAGATCAAAGAAAACAGAAGCTAGCTCTCCAATTGGCTAAATGGACTCAAAAACTCCACTGTGACGTTTTAATGAATTTACGAAACTGAAACAATACAAAAATAATGATATAGTAAATTTGATAATACTAACACTGATACTTGTAAACTTGATAGCATATTAGCTAATGCTAACAACATGGCAAAAACACTAACACACCTTTTCAGTGAGTGTCTCTGTCTGTGTTTATATGATAATTATTTGTCGAATACAAAACTTAATGGGCGTTAGCATAGAAAGATCCATAAATTAGCTGCGCTGTTTTATAAGCCGCAGGATTCAAAGCATGGGATAAAAGTAGCGATTTATAGTTTGGAAAATGTGGTATGTTATGGACCCAGATTACCCTCGCCCGGACGCGGGTCACCGGGGCCCCCCTCTGGAGCCAGGCCCGGAGGTGGGGCACGATGGCGAGCGCCTGGTGGCCGGGCCTGTCCCCATGGAAGAGGCAACGTGGGTTCCCCCTCCAATGGGCTCACCACCCATAGCAGGGGTCATAGAGGTCGGGTGCGACGTGAGCTGGGCGGCAGCCGAAGGCAGGGCACTTGGCGGTCCGATCCTCGGCTACAGAAGCTAGCTCTTGGGACGTGGAACGTCACCTCGCTGGGGGGGAAGGAGCCTGAGCTAGTGCGCGAGGTGGAGAAGTTCTGACTAGACATAGTCGGACTCACTTCGACGCACAGCAAGGGCTCTGGAACCAGTTCTCTCGAGAGGGGCTGGACTCTCTTCTACTCTAGTGTTGCCGGCAGTGAGAGGCGACGGGCTGGAGTGGCAATTCTTGTTGCCCCCCGGCTCAGAGCCTGCATGTTGGAGTTCAACCCGGTGGACGAGAGGGTAGCTTCCCTCCGCCTTCGGGTGGGGGAACGGGTCCTGACTGTGGTTTGCGCTTACGCGCCAAACCGCAGCTCAGTGTACCTACCCTTTTTGGATTCACTCGAGGGAGTACTTGAGAGTGCTCCCCCGGGTGATTCCCTCGTTCTACTGGGGGACTTCAATGCTCATGTTGGCAGCGACAGTGAAACCTGGAGAGGCGTGATTGGGAAGAATGGCTGCCCGGATCTGAACCCGAGCGGTGTTTTGTTATTGGACTTTTGTGCCCGTCACAGATTGTCCATAACAAACACCATGTTCAAACATAAGGGTGTCCATATGTGCACTTGGCACCAGGACACCCTAGGCCGCAGTTCCATGATCGACTTTGTAGTTGTGTCGTCGGATTTGCAGCCTCATGTTTTGGACACTCGGGTGAAGAGAGGGGCGGAGCTTTCTACCGATCACCACCTGGTGGTGAGTTGGCTGCGATGGTGGGGGAGGATGCCGGACAGACCTGGCAGGCCCAAACACATTGTGAGGGTTTGCTGGGAACGTCTGGCAGAGTCTCCTGTCAGAGAGAGTTTCAATTCCCACCTCCGGAAGAACTTTGAACATGTCACGAGGGAGGTGCTGGACATTGAGTTCCGCACCTCTATTGTCGAGGCGGCTGATTGGAGCTGTGGCCGCAAGGTAGTTGGTGCCTGTCGTGGCGGTAATCCTAGAACCCGTTGGTGGACACCGGCGGTGAGGGATGCCGTCAAGCTGAAGAAGGAGTCCTATCGGGTTCTTTTGGCTCATAGGACTCCTGAGGCAGCGGACAGGTACCGACAGGCCAAGCGGTGTGCGGCTTCGGGCGTCGCGGAGGCAAAAACTCGGACATGGGAGGAGTTCGGGGAAGCCATGGAAAACGACTTCCGGACGGCTTCGAAGCGATTCTGGACCACCATCCGCCGCCTCAGGAAGGGGAAGCAGTGCACTATCAACACCGTGTATGGTGAGGATGGTGTTCTGCTGACCTCGACTGCGGATGTTGTGGATCGGTGGAGGGAATACTTCGAAGACCTCCTCAATCCCACCAACACTTCTTCCTATGAGGAAGTAGTGCCTGGGGAATCTGTGGTGGGCTCTCCTATTTCTGGGGCTGAGGTTGCTGAGGTAGTTAAAAAGCTCCTCGGTGGCAAGGCCCCGGGGGTGGATGAGATCCGCCCAGAGTTCCTTAAGGCTCTGGATGCTGTGGGGCTGTCTTGGTTGACAAGACTCTGCAGCATCGCGTGGACATCGGGGGCGGTACCTCTGGATTGGCAGACCGGGGTGGTGGTTCCTCTCTTTAAGAGGGGGAACCGGAGGGTGTGTTCTAACTATCGTGGGATCACACTCCTCAGCCTTCCCGGTAAGGTCTATTCAGGTGTGCTGGAGAGGAGGCTACGCCGGATAGTCGAACCTCGGATTCAGGAGGAACAGTGTGGTTTTCGTCCTGGTCGTGGAACTGTGGACCAGCTCTATACTCTCGGCAGGGTCCTTGAGGGTGCATGGGAGTTTGCCCAACCAGTCTACATGTGTTTTGTGGACTTGGAGAAGGCATTCGACCGTGTCCCTCGGGAAGTCCTGTGGGGAGTGCTCAGAGAGTATGGGGTATCGGACTGTCTGATTGTGGCGGTCCGCTCCCTGTATGATCAGTGTCAGAGCTTGGTCCGCATTGCTGGCAGTAAGTCGGACACGTTTCCAGTGAGAGTTGGACTCCGCCAAGGCTGCCCTTTGTCACCCATTCTGTTCAGAACTTTTATGGACAGAATTTCTAGGCGCAGTCAAGGCGTTGAGGGGATCTGGTTTGGTGGCTGCAGGATTAGGTCTCTGCTTTTTGCAGATGATGTGGTCCTGATGGCTTCATCTGGCCAGGATCTTCAGCTCTCGCTGGATCGGTTCGCAGCTGAGTGTGAAGCGACTGGGATGAGAATCAGCACCTCCAAGTCCGAATCCATGGTTCTCGCCCGGAAAAGGGTGGAGTGCCATCTCCGGGTTGCGGAGGAGACCCTGCCCCAAGTGGAGGAGTTCAAGTACCTCGGAGTCTTGTTCACGAGTGAGGGAAGAGTGGATCGTGAGATCGACAGGCGGATCGGTGCGGCGTCTTCAGTAATGCGGACGCTGTATCGATCCGTTGTGGTGAAGAAGGAGCTGAGCCGGAAGGCAAAGCTCTCAATTTAGCGGTCGATCTACGTTCCCATCCTCACCTATGGTCATGAGCTTTGGGTCATGACCGAAAGGACAAGATCACGGGTACAAGCGGCCGAAATGAGTTTCCTCCGCCGGGTGGCGGGGCTCTCTCTTAGAGATAGGGTGAGAAGCTCTGCCATCCGGGGGGAGCTCAAAGTAAAGCCGCTGCTCCTCCACATGGAGAGGAGCCAGATGAGGTGGTTCGGGCATCTGGTCAGGATGCCACCCGAACGCCTCCCTAGGGAGGTGTTTAGGGCACGTCCGACCGGTAGGAAGCCACGGGGAAGACCCAGGACACGTTGGGAAGACTATGTCTCCCGGCTGGCCTGGGAACGCCTCGGGATCCCCCGGGAAGAGCTGGACGAAGTGGCTGGGGAGAGGGAAGTCTGGGCTTCCCTGCTTAAGCTGCTGCCCCCGCGACCCGACCTCGGATAAGCGGAAGAAGATGGATGGATGGATGGATGGATGGTATGTTTTTTCTTTTCTTTTTTCTTTTAATTCGTGAATAAGCGATAGCAAAAAGTACTTCCCATTGGTTCCACTGTAGGCTGACTTTTATTCACGTTAATTTACGAGTTAGAATGCATTATAACAAAAAAATTCATCCGTCGTCATGTCTTTTATAATGACTGTGAAAGATAGGCAAAATTCCAAAAAAAAGTGCAGTTCCCCTTTAAGCCGCACCCACCAAATTTTAGAAGAAAAAAATATTCTTCCATGTATTAGAAGTTTAAAATATGCATTTTTTTCTGTCAAAATTGAAAGAACAAATGCATTTAGTTAAAAAAAAAAAAATGTTTTAAGTATTTTATTGAAACCCATTTTTTCCAGGCTGTCGCGGGCCACATAAAATGATGTGGCGGGCCAGAACTGGTCCCCGGGCCTTGAGTTTGACACCTGTGTCATAAACCTGAGGGTTGCAGGTTCGCTCCCCGCCTCTTGACATCCAAATCGCTGCCGTTGTGTCCTTGGGCAGGACACTTCACCCTTGCCCCCGGTGCCGCTCACACTGGTGAATGAATGATGAATGAATGCTAGGTGGTGGTCGGAGGGGCCGTAGGCGCAAACTGGCAGCCTCGCTTCCGTCAGTCTACCCCAGGGCAGATGTGGCTACAAATGTAGCTTACCACCACCAGGTGTGAATGAATGATGGCTTCCCACTTCTCTGAGAGCGCTTTGAGTATCTAGTAATAGAAAAGCGCAATATAAAATCGAATCCATTATTAAACCGAGGACCACCACTTTTATTCATCACATTTGATTATAAAATATGTAACAAACGCACCCAAGTTCTCCGGGTGTCGCTGCCACTACGCAAATTAAGGAGTCACGGGTGGGACCTGATATTCAGCTGGGAATGACTAAAACAGGATGAAATATTTGTGGATGAGGAAAGTGAGAGTGAAGGAGTAGAGGGCAGTGGAAACGATTCAGATAGGGAAGATGCTGTGAGAGGCGGGTGGGACCTGATATTCAGCTGGGAATGACTAAAACAGTAAATAAACACAAGACATATATATACTCTATTAGCCACAACACAACCAGGCTTATATTTAATATGCCACAAATTAATCCCGCATAACAAACACCTCCCCCCCCCGTCCATATAACCCGCCGATACAAATCAAACACCCGCACAACACACTCAATCCCACAGCCCAAAGTACCGTTCACCTCCCCAAAGTTCATACAGCACATATATTTCCCCAAAGTTACGTACGTGACATGCACATAACGGCACGCACTTACGGGCAAGCGATCAAATGTTTGGAAGCCGCAGCTGCGTACTCACGGTAGCGTGTATCCAACTCAAAGTCCTCCTGGTAAGAGTCTATGTTGTCCCAGTTCTCCACAGGCCAATGGTAAAGCTTGACTGTCATATTTCGGGAATGTAAACAATGAAACACCGGCTACGACGTAGCCGCTACGTGTTTGTGTTGCTGCAGCCGGCCGCTAATACACCGCTTCCCACCTACCGCTTTCTTCTTTGCTATCTCCATTGTTCATTAAACAAATTGCAAAAAATTCACCAACACAGATGTCCAGAACACTGTGGAATTTTGCGATGAAAACAGACGACTTAATAGCTGGCCACAATGCTGTCCCAAAATGTCCGCTACAATCCGTGACGTCACGCGCAAACGTCATCATACCGAGACGTTTTCAGCAGGATATTTCGCGGGAAATTTAAAATTGCACTCTACTAATCTAACCCGGCCGTATTGGCATGTGTTGCAATGTTAAGATTTCGTCATTGATATATACAGGTAAACTATCAAGACTGCGTGGTCGCTAGTAGTGGCTTTCAGTAGGCCTTTAACACGCCTGTAACAGTTCATAATATTAGGTAAATGGATGACATAATAAGTATATGTATACTTCTTTTCCCAGCTGAGCACAAGTTAATTGTGACTGGCAATATTTATTATATATTTATACACATCGATGGACCCCTATGGCCATTACAAATATGCTGCAAAAATGAGAGGAAATAAAACCAGGGTTTATCCACAAAACTACTCTGGATTGGTTGTAGTGGGTTTCATAAAAGGTCAAAAGTGACATTTTTCTGTCTACTCCTGCTTTAAGCAACACTCCGATAAGAACATATAGCACAACTGCACACTTCCTGGTGAAGGATTGCATCTATTCCAGCATGATTTATTGAACAGGTCAAAGGCTCATTACACCTGGGGATGAACATGGAGTCCAATAATGAAACGCAGCCTGTGCGCCACCTAGTGGATGCAACCTCTATCTCCCCTTTTTTTTTTCCCCCTTTGCAGAAACCATTTGAATTCCACAAAATAAATGTCACTGTTTTTTTGGATGGCGCTCTCCCTCCGAGTGCATCATTTAGTCTCGGTGAGAGAGTGGAGAGCGGCTCGCGGAGGCGATAAGAGCCTTAGAGTCTAAGTGGCGACGAATAGTAAGATCAATGTGCGGATCAATAAGTTGAATCCCAAAGCTGGAGTGTCTGAGGGCTCAGAGAAAATGCTGTGACAGCGCAGCCAGCAGCAGTAATGCCTTTCTAAAAGGCCTTCTTCGGTCAGGAGGGAGGCTCCTGTGTGACCCAGGAACAACAAATCCACACTGCAAAAAGTCAGTGTTCAAAAACAAGAAAAAAAATACCAAAATTAGGGGTATTTTAAATAGATTTAGATTTATTGGTCCCCTTGTGGAAATTAATTTTCACTGCCGTACATTTAAACAATAGACAAAACGAAATTAACAAAAAGACATCATACATGACCAAGACACATTTACAGGCTTGTCAGACAGGTCGGCCGGGCCTGCTGTTAAGGGCGGCTAAAGCTGCAGGGATAAGGCTTTTCCTGAGGCGGGCCCTCTGGAATTTGATGGTTCTGTACCTGCGCCCTGATGGTAGTGGGATGATGTATTGGTGTAGTAGGGGGTGAGTGATATCCTGGCATACTTGCCAACCCTCCCGGTTTTACCGGGAGACTCCCGGAATTCAGCGCCTCTCCCGATAACCTCCCGGAAGAAATTTTCTCCCGATATACTCCCGGAATTCAGCCGGAGCTGGAGGCCACGCCCTCTCCAGCTCAAAGCGGACCTGAGTGGGGACAGCGGCGACAGTCTGTTTTCACGTCCGCTTTCCCACGATATAAACAGCGTGCCTGCCCAATCACGTTATAACTGTAGAATGATCGAGGGCGAGTTCTTGGTTTCTTATGTGGGTTTATTGTTAGGCAGTTTCATTAACGTCCTCCCAGCGCGGTAACAACACACAACAACAGCAGTCACGTTTTCGTCTGCCATAAACAGCAATGTTGTGACACTCTTAAACAGGACAATACTGCCATCTACTGGATAGCCTCCGGAACACTGAAATTCAAGTTCTTCTTTTATTTATATGTATAATAAAATATATATATATGTATATATATATATATATATATATATATATATATATATATATATATATATATATATATATATATATATATATATATATATATATATATATATAGCTAGAATTCACTGAAAGTCAAGTATTTCATACATATATATATATAGCTAGAATTCACTGAAAGTCAAGTATTTCATACATATATATATATATATATATATATATATATATATATATATATATATATATATATATATATATATATATATATATATATTATATATATATATATATATTATACATATATATATATATATATATATATATATATATATATATATATATATATATATATATATATATATATATATATATATATATATATGTCTTAATTGGATTATCCAAAAAAAATAGTGCTCGATACCGTGGTAGAGCGTAATAGGAAAGGGGATTTTTTTTTTTTTTTCCATTCCTGAGGATTGAGGAAAACCCCTCATGAAACAGGCCTGTAGAGATGAAATAGTCTTGTGATTTTTTCCCACACACACATATATATATATATATATATATATATATATATATATATATATATATATATATATATATATATATATATATATATATATATATATATATATATATATATATATATATATATATATATATATATATATATATATATATATATATATATATATATACATATATATTTATATATATATTTATATATGAAATACTCAAGTTGGTGAATTCTAGCTGTAAATATACTCCTCCCCCCTCTTAACCACGCCCCCAACCATTCTTCGCCCCCGACCACTCTAACATAAAATCTGCTAAGTGAGAAGAATTATCTTATCAGACAGAAAATAAGCAAATATCACCCTTATTTGAGATATTTCATCTTACTTAGATTTCACTTTTTGCAGTGCAGGCAGCACAAATGCCAGCGCAATTTACACCAAGTTGTGTTTTATTCAAGAGTAATTACACTTTGACGAATGACTTGTCGCTTTATTTACTCCTTCTTACGCTTGTTTTTAAAGGTTTCCGAGCTGACCAGCGGGCTTTGGTACCAGTTCCGCGTGTCCGCCGCCAACGTGGTTGGCGTGGGGAAGCCGTCCGAGGCCAGCGAGGCCTTCCTGTGTGAGAAGTGGACCATGCCAGAACCTGGTGAGGTTTAAAACGCAGGGGGAACAAAAGGCTCGGTTTAAGCTACTTCAAAACATATTTACTAGAGATATGTCGGCCGATAAATGCTTTAAAATGTAATATCGGAAATTATCAGTATCGGTTTTTTTATTATCTGTATCGTTTATTTAAAAAAATTAAATCCACATAAAAAACACAAGATACACTTACAATTAGTGCACCAACCCAAAAAACCTCCCTCCCCCATTTACACTCATTCACACAAAAGGGTTGTTTCTTTCTGTTATTAATATTCTGCTTCCTACATTATATATCAACATATATCAATACAGTCTGCAAGGGATACAGTCCGTAAGCACACATGATTGTGCGTGCTGCTGCTCCACTAATAGTACTAACCTTTAACAGTTCATTTGACTCATTTTCATTCATTACTAGTTTCTATGTAACTGTTTTTATATTGTTTTACTTTCTTTTTCATTCAAGAAAATGTTTATCTTATTTTATTTTATTTTTTTTTTTTAAAAAGGACCTTATCTTCACCATACCTGGTTGTCCAAATTAGGCATAATAATGTGTTAATTCCACGACTGTATATATCGGTATCGGAAATTATCGGTATCGGTTTTTTTATTATCAGTATCGTGTTTTTTTTTTATTTATTAATCCACATAAAAAACACAAGATACACTTACAATTAGTGCACCAACCCAAAAAACCTCCCTCCCCCATTTACACTCATTCACACTCATTCACACAAAAGGGTTGTTTCTTTCTCTTATCAATATTCTGGTTCCTACATTATATATCAATATATATCAATACAGTCTGCAAGGAATACAGTCCGTAAGCACACATGATTGTGCGTGCTGCTGGTCCACTAATAATACTAACCTTTAACAGTTAATTTTACTCATTTTCATTCATTACTAGTTTCTATGTAACTGTTTTTATATTGTTTTACTTTCTTTTTTATTCAAGAAAATGTTTTTAATTTATTTATCTTATTTTATTTGATTCATTTTTTTAAAAAGTACCTTATCTTCACCATACCTGGTTGTCCAAATTAGGCATAATAATGTGTTAATTCCACGACTGCATATATCGGTTGATATCGGTATCGGTTGATATCGGTATCTGTAATTAAAGAGTTGGACAATATCGGAATATCGGATATCGGCAAAAAGCCATTATCGGACATCCCTAATATATATATATATATATATATATATATATATATATATATATATATATATATATATATATATATATATATATATATATATATATATATATATATATATATGTGTGTATGAAATACTTGACTTTCAGTGAATTCTATATATATATATATATATATATTTATTTTATTTATTTACATAAAAGAAATACTTGAATTTCAGTGTTCCGGTGGCTATCCATTAGATGGCAGTATTGTCCTGTTTAACTTCTCCGTTCATAATGAGTAAATCATTTCGGCCACCGTGTTCACTGGAGAAGTCTATTCTACATATTTACAGGCAACATACACCTTCCCCTTCGAACGTCTCCTTGTTGTGTGCGCAGTTGTGCACTCTACTCTCTAAAAGCCCTAGATGTTATGACGTCATTGGGCAGGCAAGCTGTTTATATTGTGGGAAAGCGGACGTGAGAACAGGCTGTCCCCACTCAGTCTCAGGTCCGCCCCCTCCAGCTCCGGCTGAATACCGGGATTCTCCCGCTAAAAACGGGAGGGTTGGCAAGTATGATGTACATACAGCTAGAATAAATAGCACGTTAGCATTGATTAGCTTGCAGTCATGCACTCACCAAATATGCCTGATAAGCACTCCGACAAGTCAAAAACATCAACAGAGCTCACCTTTGTGCGTTCACGCCCAGTATAAAAAGTTTGGTGGACAAAACGAGACAAAGAAAGAGTGGGAGATTTTACATGTAGACAAACTGTTGTGTCACAGTCCACACTATGGTGAGTTCAAGAACCGCAGAAATTAGTAGGACAAATAGTGTCATCAGTGAAGCATACACACAAACATATTAAACAGTGGTAATTCTAACAATTGGGAAGGTTTGTGTCGTGTTTGTCCTCAAACCAAAAACAAGGAGCCAGTAGGGCGGCACTAAAGAGCCGCCCTAGTGACCACGCACTATAGAAGTAAAAATATGTGTTCTTGTCACACAGAAAGATTGTGAACAATTGGCAAAATAAAATAAAAAATGCAGTTCCTCTTGAACTACTTTCCTATTTGGCACCATCAGTGTCATGATCTGTGGTCTGGATCATGTTTTTTGTTATTTTCTGTTAGTTTAAGACTCCACGAGTTCCTGTTTTCGTGCACCCTTGTTTGTTTTGGTTTCCATGGCGACCTATGATTTCCACCTGCCTCTTTGCGTTCGGGACACACCTGTGCCTAATCAAGAGACCACTATTTAAGTCTGCCTCGTTCTGGCTTCATTGTTTGCGTCACACCTTTGCCAAGTAAGTTTTGGTTTATTCCATGCCATAGCCTATGCTAAGTCCTAGCTTCACGTGTTTTAGGCACGCTTGCCTTTTTTTTTTGTTCTTTGCCTGTGTTTTGGTAGTTGGGGTGATTTATGTTTAATAAATCAAATCCTACCTTCACGCCTTGTCCGGAGCCGTCAGTTTTGCATTCCGGGAGAACGAACCGCTGTAAGCCGACCCCCGGCGGGACAGAAAAATCATAGGTCGCCATGGAAACTGAAACAAACAAGGGTGCACAAAAACAGGAACTAGTGGAGTCTTAAACTGACAGAAAATAACAAAAAACATGATCCAGACCTCAGATCGTGACAATCAGTGGCCTAGTGGTTAGAGCAGGGGTCACCAACGCGGTGCCCGCGGGCACCAGGTAGCCCGTAAGGACCAGATGAGTAGCCCGCTGGCCTGTTCTAAAAATAGCTCAAATAGCAGCACTTAAAGAGCTGCCTCTATTTTTTAAATTGTATTTATTTACTAGCAAGCTAGTCTCTCTTTGCCTGACATTTTTAATTCTAAGAGAGACAAAACTCAAATAGAATTTGAAAATCCAAGAAAATATTTTAAAGACTTGGTCTTCACTTGTTTAAATAAATTCTTTAATGTTTTACTTTGCTTCTTATAACTTTCAGAAAGACAATTTTAGAGAAAAAATAAAACCTTAAAAATTATTTTAGGATTTTTAAACACATATACCTTTTTACCTTTTAAATTCCTTCCTCTTCTTTCCTGACAATTTAAATCAATGTTCAGGTAAATTTATTTTTATTGTAAAGAATAATAAATACATTTTAATTTAATTCTTCATTTTAGCTTCTGTTTTTTCCACAAAGAATATTTGTGTAATATTTCTTCAAACTTATTATGATTAAAATTTAAAAAAATTATTCTGGCAAATCCAGAAAATCTGTAGAATCAAATTTAAATCTTATTTCAAAGTCTTTTGAATTTCTTTTAAAATTTTTGTTCTGGAAAATGTAGAAGAAATAATGATTTGTCTTTGTTTGGTCCAATTTGTTATATATTCTAACAAAGTGTAGATTGGATTTTAACCTTTTCAAAACATGTCATCAAAATTCTAAAATTAATCTTAATCAGGAAAAATTACTAATGACGTTCCATAAATTATTTTTTTAATTTTTTCAAAAAAGATTCGAATTAGCTAGTTTCTCTCTTCGTTTTTTCGGTTGAATTTTGAATTTTAAAGAGTCGAAATTGAAGATAAACTATGTTTCAAAATTAATTGTCATTTTTTTCGTGTTTTCTCCTCTATTAAACCAATTAATTAAGTGTAAATATTAATTATTAATAATAACATAGAGTTAAAGGTAAATTGGGCAAATTGGCTATTTCTGGCAATTTATTTAAGTGTGTATCAAACTGGTAGCCCTTCGCATTAATCACTACCCAAGAAGTAGCTCTTGGTTTCAAAAAGGTTGGTGACCCCTGGGTTAGAGTGTCCGCCCTGAGATGGGTAGGTCGTGAGTTCAAACCCCGGCCGAGTCATACCAAAGACTATAAAAATGGGAGCCATTACCTCCCTGCTTGGCGCTCAGCATCAAGGGTTGGAATTGGGGGGGTTGAATCACCAAAAATGATTCCCGGGCGCGGCCACCGCTGCTGCTCACTGCTCCCCTCACCTCCCAGGGGGTGGTCAAGGGTGATGGGTCAAATGCAGAGAATAATTTCCCCACACCTACTGTGTGTGTGACAATCGTTGCCACTTTAACTTTAACTTTTAAGTACGTTTAGTTTCCAGTTCTGTGGTTATCGTCACATTTTGTCTCTCTGGCATCACTAAAAAGTCGAGCATTTATATGTAACTTGTGAGGCGTGTTTTTCTTCGAGTCGTTCGGTCAGTTCCTTTTAATGAATTTGGAGGCGGCGCTGCAATTCTTCCACTCCCATCCTTGGTAACGGTTTCGTAACCATGGTGATTAGGTTGCAGCGAATTATCTCTCTTTTTTTTTCCCCCCCATCCCTGGCTTGGCCGCTGTTATGTACGGTAAATATATATATAGTGTTGCACATCACCGGCGTGGCCTGATGCTGATGAGTGCGTCATATCGGCCAAGTGTCTCGTACACGTTGGCGACTGTGAGGTTCGCTCTGATGTTGCCATGGTTACAAAAAAACTGCACAGAAACAAAACCCTCCGGGGATTTGACATGAGCAGTGCATTATTATTGCATGGGAATATATATATATATATATATATATATATATATATATATATATATATATATATATATATATATATATATATATATATATATATATATATATATATTGTGCACAAAAGCACAACACACACATTCATGTGTAGACCTGGCATTGGCTCATATCGCCATCAATATTGAACGTGGCGAGGGACTGTCGCCGTATTTTCGAAGCGTAGGTCATTAATCCTGCCAAGTGTGCTTCCCTCCATGGCATTAACAACTCTAAAGTGGCGTAAAAATCATTACGCAAATAAAGTCAGCAGCACGTTAAGGAAAGCTGGTATTTATAGATGCGACACACACACACACACACACACACACGCGTCACACTCAACGTTTGGGCTTTTTTTTCAGGTTGTCCCTTTGACCTGGAGGTCCGGGAGGTGAGACACGACTCGCTGGTGCTCCTATGGGCCGCTCCGCTGTACGAAGGACGGGGCCCGGTCGTTGGCTACTTCTTGGAAATCAGCCAGGGCGACCCAGGGTCGGAGAATTGGACCGCTTTAAATGAGAGGCCGGTCACTGGCACGTACTACAAGGTGGGTTCCGTTGCCTGCATGGAGAACGTCAATGTAACGTGCTCCATTCATGCGAATAACATGGCACTTTGTATGTTAAACTGTGCTTTCTTAACCATATGGCCAGGGCCCATTGCTGGCCCCCACTAATAATAATAATAATAATAATAATAGATTTTATTTGTAAAAAGCACTTTCCATTGAGTATACAACCTCAAAGTCCTACAGTGTATTAATAAAAATAAAAAGATAATACAAATTTTAAAAAATTAAGGGTTTTTAAGCCTTTTTTTAAAAGCATCCACAGTCTGTGGTGCCCTCAGGTGGTCAGGGAGAGCGTTCCACAGACTGGGAGCGGCGGAGCAGAAAGCCCGGTCTCCCAACACTAGAGCAGTGTTTTTCAACCACTGTACCGCAGCACACTAGTGTGCCGTGAGATGCAGTCTGGTGTGCCGTGGGAGATGATCTAATTTCACCTATTTGGGTTAAAAATATGTTTTGCAAAGCAGTAATTCTAGTCTGCAAATGATGTGTTGTTGTTGAGTGTCGGTGCTGTCTAGAGCTCGGCAGAGTAACCGTGTAATACTCTTCCATATCAGTAGGTGGCAGCCGGTAGCTAATTGCTTTGTAGGTGTCGGAAACAGCGGGAGGCAGCGTGCAGGTAAAAAGGTGTCTAATGCTTAAACCAAAAATAAACAAAAGAGAAGGCATTGAAGCTTAGGGAAGGCTATGCAGAACCAAACTAAAACTGAACTAGCTACTAATTAATCAAAAACAGAATGCTGGACGACAGCAAAGACTTACTGTGGAGCAATGACATGACAATCAACAAAGTCCCCACAAAGAAGGATAAAAAACAACTGAAATATTCTTGATTGCTAAAACAAAGTAGATGCGGGAAATATCGCTCAAAGGAAGACATGAAACTGCTACAGGAAAATACCAAAAAAAGAGAAAAAGCCACCAAAATAGGAGCACAAGACAAGAAGTAAAACACTACACACAGGAAAACAGCAAAAAAGTCCAAATAAGTCAGGGCTGTGATGTGACAGGTGGTGACAGTACACCTACTCTGAGACAAGAGCTATAGTGATGCATGCTTGGTTATGCTTTAAAGTCATATCCAACAATTGCAACAACGACTTTTTACTGTCAACCGAGTTTTTTTTATGAATAATGTCTGCTGGTGGTGTGCCTCCGGATTTTTTCAACGCAAAAAATGTGCCTTGGCTCAAAAAAGGTTGAAAAACACTCCACTAGAGGGCCGCCGAAAAATATTCTCAGCTGTGGTCTGTACGGTCCGCAGCGGTCCACAGTTGCAATACATTTACCCCAGGGGTGCCCATAACGTGGATAGCGAGCTACCGGTCGATGGTGGAGGGTGTGTCATTAAAAAAAAATAGACCTAAAAATTTGCGATCATCAATCTTCACCGAGACGTGACTTTGGTCACTTGATTGACATTCACGGCACCCGAGGGTCTTGTGAGATGACGCTGGCTGCTGCCAGATCATTATTAAGAAAAAATGACCGACAGTAAGGCGAGAAACATGTTTTATTTCTCGCGCCGTCAAATCTATAAAGACCGACTCCACAGTTCCTGTCTTCACAATAAAAGCGCTGCTTCATCCTGCCTTGCGTTAAGCAAATAAGCGTCTCAGGAAGCTGGCGCGCACAAGCTAACAAGCTAAGGAGTTTGCCGCCAATGTATTTCTTGTAAAGTGTATACAAAAAGTATGGGAGCTGGACACTTTCATGTGGTATTGGACAGAAAGGAGGACTTTTTTTTCTCCTTCATTTGAAAATGTGTAGGTTATCATCACTACTGTCTGATTCCAATCAATGCAAGTCATCACAATCATAACAACTTACTATATACTCTTGTCTTCATGAAAGAGAGGAATGTTAAACATGCTTGTATTATCGTTAAAACACCTTTAACTTCTTTAACTTGTTAACAAAAACCTCTCTTTCATATCCTCAATCAATCAATCAAAGTTTACTTGTATAGCCCTTAATCACGAATGTCTCAAAGGGCTGCACAAGCCACAACGAAATAAGTAAATAAATATAAATTATATACATGAATGTGGTAGTTCCCCTCGAAAAGTAGCTCGCCTGCAGGAAAAAGTGTGGGCACCCCTGATGTATCCACTACTCGTGGCAGTTATGACAATACCAAACAAACAGAAGAAATATGGCGTTAAAATCATAAAGACGTTTTTTTTAAGCACGCAAATGATGACTAAAGTTGCGACATGCACCTGGGGATAGGTTGATTGGCAACACTAAATGTTCCCTAGTGCAGTGTTTTTCAACCTTTTTTTGAGCCAAGGCATGTTTTTTGCGTTGAAAAAATGCGGCGGCACACCACCAGCAGAAATCATTCAAAACAAAACTCGGTTGACAGTAAAAAGTCGCAATTGTTGGATATGACTTTAAAGCATAACCAAGCATGCATCACTATAGCTCTTGTCTCAAAGTAGGTGTACTGTCACCACCTGTCACATCACACCCTGACTTATTTGGACTTTTTTGCTATTTTCCTGTGTGTAGTGTTTTACTTCTTGTCTTGTGCTCCTATTTTGGTGGCTTTTTCTCGTTTTTTGGTATTTTCCTGTAGCAGTTTCATCTACTTTGTTTTAGCAGTCAAGAATATTTAAGTTGTGGCTATCCTTCTTTGTGGGGACATTGTTGATTGTCACGTCATGTTCGGATGTACTTTGTGGACGCCGTCTTTGCTCCACAGTAAGTCTTTGCTGTTGTCCAGCATTCTGTTTTTGTTTACTTTGTAGCCAGTTCAGTTTTAGTTTTGTTCTGCGTAGCTTTCCCTAAGCTTCAATGCCTTTTCTTAAGGGCACTCACCTTTTGTTTATTTTTGGTTTAAGCATTAAATACCTTTTTACCTGCACACTGCCTCCCGCTGTTTCCGACATCTACAAAGCAATTATCTACCTGCTGCCACCTACTGATTGATTGATTGATTGAGACTTTTATTAGTAGGTTGCACAGTGAAGTACATATTCCGTACAATTGACCACTAAATGGTAACACCCGAATAAGTTTTTCAACTTGTTTAAGTCGGGGTCCACTTAAATTGATTCATGATACAGATATATACTATCATATATACTATCATCATAATACAGTCATCACACAAGATAATCACATTGAATTATTTACATTATTTACAATCAGGGGTGTGGAGCGGGGGGGGGTGGGGTGGGGGGGATATGGACATCAAGTAGTGGACATAGAGAGAGAGAGAGAGAGAGAGAGAGAGAGAGAGAGAGAGAGAGAGAGAGAGAGAGAGAGAGAGAGAGAGAGAGAGATCAGAAGGCATAAGAAAAAGAAAAAGTATCTGCATTTGATTGTTTACATTTGATTATTAGCAATCCGGGGAGGGTGTTAGTTTAGGGTTGTAGCTGCCTGGAGGTGAACTTTTATTGCGGTTTTGAAGGAGGATAGAGATGCCCTTTCTTTTATACCTGTTGGGAGCGCATTCCACATTGATGTGGCATAGAAAGAGAATGAGTTAAGACCTTTGTTAGTTCGGAATCTGGGTTTAACGTGGTTAGTGGAGCTCCCCCTGGTGTTGTGGTTATGGCGGTCATTTACGTTAAGGAAGTAGTTTGACATGTACTTCGGTATCAGGGAGGTGGAGTGGATTTTATAGACTAGGCTCAGTGCAAGTTGTTTAACTCTGTCCTCCACCTTGAGCCAGCCCACTTTAGAGAAGTGGGTAGGAGTGAGGTGGGATCTGGGGTGGAGGTCTAGAAGTAACCTGACTAGCTTGTTCTGAGATGTTTGGAGTTTAGATTTGAGGGTTTTGGAGGTGCTAGGGTACCAGGAGGTGCATGCGTAATCGAAAAAGGGTTGAACGAGAGTTCCCGCCAGAATCCTCAAGGTGCTTTTGTTGACCAGAGAGGAGATTCTATAGAGAAATCTCGTTCGTTGGTTAACCTTTTTGATTACCTTAATATGATATGGAAGAGTATTACACGGTTACTCTGCCGAGCTCTAGACAGCACCGACACTCAACAACACATCATTTGCAGACTAAAATTACTGACTTGCAAAACATATTTTTCACCCCAAATAGGTGAAATTAGATGATCTCCCACGGCACACCAGATAGTGTGCCGCGGCACAGTGGTTGAAAAACCCTGCCCTAGTGTGTGAATGTGAGTGTGAATGTTGTCTATCTGTGTTGTCCCTGCCATGAGGTGGCTACTTGTCCAGGGTGGGCCCCGCCTCCCGCCCAAGTGCACCTGGTATAGGCCTAAGCAGCCCCGACAGGGACAAGCGGTAGAAAATGGATGGATGGATGGATAGTGAAAGTGTATTTGTGTTTGCACATAAATTTCATAAACTGTAAATGTATTTTTCATTCGTTTTTACGAGTCCCTGCTTTTGCAGTCAATAAAGCCAATGCAGAATTAAGATTTAATTATTCAAAAGTTAGTAGTTCCCCCTGTGCATATATGGAATAAAAACATGACATATTGGTGTGGTTAAATTTGATGGGTAAATATTACTCAAAACTCAAAAAAGAATCCCCAAATAACATCCTTTGTGTATTTATTCTGCAGCACGGAAACGTTAATAGAAATCTTGGAATACCATATACCCAGTACATATCCAGAATAATACATATACCCATACTTGCCAACCTTGAGACCTCCAATATCGGGAGGTGGGGGGTAGGGGTTGGGGGCTTGGTCGGGGGTGGGGGGGGGGGGGGGGGGGGGGTTGGGGGCGTGGGGCGTGGTTATTTACAGCTAGAATTCACCAACTCGAGTATTTCATATATATTTCATATATATATATATGTGTGTATATATATATATATATATATATATATATATATATATATATATATATATATATATATATATATATATATATATATATATATATATTAGGGCTGCAACTAACGATTAATTTGATAATCGATTAATCTGTCGATTATTACTTCGATTAATCGATTAATAATCGGATAAAAGAGACAAACTACATTTCTATCCTTTCCAGTATTTTATTGAAAAAAAACAGCATACTGGCACCATACTTATTTTGATTATCGTTTCTCAGCTGTTTGTACATGTTGCAGTTTATAAATAAAGGTTTATTTAAAAAAAAAAAAAAAGCCTCTGCGCATGCGCATAGCATAGATCCAACGAATCGATGACTAAATTAATCGGCAACTATTTTTATAATCGATTTAATCGATTAGTTGTTGCAGCCCTAATATATATATATATATATATATATATATATATATATATATATATATATATATATATATATATATATATATATATATATATATATATATATATATATATATATATATATATATATGAAATACTTGACTTTCAGTGAATTCTAGCTATATATATATATATATATATATATATATATATATATATATATATATATATATATATATATATACATATATATATATATATATATATATATATATATGTATATATACACATATATATATATATATATATATATATACACATATATATGTATATATATATATATATATATATATATATATATATATATATATATATATATATATATATATATATATATATATATATATACACATATATATATATATATATATATATATGTGTATATATATATATATATATATATATATATATATATATATATATATATATATATATATATATATTTATTTTATTTACATATAAATAAAAGAAATACTTGAATTTCAGTGTTCCGGTGGCTATCCATTAGATGGCAGTATTGTCCTGTTTAACTTCTCCGTTCATGATGAGCATATCATTTCGGCCACCGTGTTCAATGGAGAAGTCTGTTCTACAAAATTTACAGGCAACATACCCCTTCCCCTTCGAACTGTCCTGGATGAACTGAAATTCTTGTTTCCATTCGTTTTGGAACTTGCAAGCGTATTTCTTCATCTTGCTCGTCGACGGCGTCGCCATGTCTGTAACTTCCCCGTTCTTCTGCTTCGTCTCCTTGTTGTGTGCGCAGTTGTGCACTCTACTCTCTAAAAGGCGTAGATGTTATGACGTCATTGGGCAGGCAAGCTGTTTATATTGTGGGAAAGCGGACGTGAGAACAGGCTGTCCCCACTCAGGTCCGCATTGAGCTGGAGGGGGCGTGGCCTCCAGCTCCGGCTGAATACCGGGAGTTTGTCGGGAGAAAATCTCTGCCGGGAGGTTGTCGGGAGAGGCGCTGAATACCGGGATTCTCCCGCTAAAAACAGGAGGGTTGGCAAGTATGCATATAGTGCACGGGTGTCCAAAATGCGATCCGAGGGCCATTTGCGGCCCGCAGTTCATTCTTTAAAGGCCCGCTGCACAAAAAAAAAAACTTTAAAAAGAGGACTAAAAGAGCAAACAGGTGTACTGAAACCAGAAAATGTTGTAATATTGAAACTATTAACACAAAGCTGCCATGTAGGCATTTTTTTTATTTTAATACTGTCATTGCTCCAAATATAATAATTTACAAATTGATCTGTAATTGCTCTAGAGCAGTGGTTCTCAACCTTTTTTCAGTGATGTGAACATTTTTTAATTCAAGTACCCCCTAATCAGAGCAAAGCATTTTTGGTTGGAAAAAAAACAGATAAAGAAGTAAAATACAGCACTATGTCATCAGTTTCTGATTTATTAAATTGTATAACAGTGCAAAAATATTGCTCATTTGTTGTGGTCTTTCTTGGACTATTTGGAAAAAAAGATATAAAAATAACTAAAAACTTGTTGAAAAAGAAACAAGTGATTCAATTCTAAATAAAGATTTCTACACATAGAAGTAATCATTAAATTAAAGTGCCCTCTTTGGGGATTGTAATAGAGATCCATCTGGATTCATGAACTTCATTCTAAACATTTCTTCACAAAAAAAAGAAATCTTTAAAATCAATATTTATGGAACATGTCCACAACACTGAATATTGCATTGTTGCATTTCTTTTCACAGTTCTTTTTGACAGACATTTTAGTGAGGGTCAAACCATCATGGCATGGGGGAAACTCTGGCTTTATGGTAATGAATGGAATAGCCTACTTCAGGGGTCACCAACCTTTTTGAAAGCAAGAGCTACTTCTTGGGTACTGATTAATGCGAAGGGCTACCAGTTTGATACACACTTCAATAAATTGCCAGAAATAGCCAATTTGCTCAATTTACCTTTAACTCTATGTTATTATTAATAATTAATGATATTTACACTTAATTGAACGGTTTAAAAGAGGAGAAAACAAAAAAAAAAAAGACATTTAAATTTTGAAACATAGTTTATCTTCAATTTCGACTCTTTAAAATTCAAAATTCAACCGAAAAAAAGAAGAGAAAAACTAGCTAATTTGAATCTTTTTGAAAAAATTAAAAAATAATTTATGGAACATCATTACTCATTTTTCCTGATTAAGATTAATTTTAGAATTTTGACGACATGTTTTAAATAGGTTAAAATCCAATCTTTGTTATAATATATAAGAATTTGGACCAAGCTATATTTCTAACAAAGACAAATCATTATTTCTTCTAGATTTTCCAGAACAAACATTTTAAAAGAAATTCAAAAGACTTTGAAATAAGATTTAAATTTGATTCTACAGATTTTCTAGATTTGCCGGAATAATTTTTTTTCAATTTTAATCATAATAAGTTTGAAGAAATATTTCACAAATATTCTTCGTCGAAAAAACAGAAGCTAAAATGAAGAATCAAATTAAAACGTATTTATTATTCTTTACAATAAAAAAAATAAATTTACTTGAACATTGATTTAAATTGTCAGGAAAGAAGAGGAAGGAATTTAAAAGGTAAAAAGGTATATGTGTTTAAAAATCCTAAAATCATTTTTAAGGTTGTATTTTTTCTCTAAAATTGTCTTTCTGAAAGTTATAAGAAGCAAAGTAAAAAAATTAATGAATTTATTTAAACAAGTGAAGACCAAGTCTTTAAAATATTTTCTTGGATTTTCAAATTCTATTTGAGTTTTGTCTCTCTTAGAATTAAAAATGTCGGGCAAAGCGAGACCAGCTTGCTAGTAAATAAATAACATTTACAAAATAGAGGCAGCTCACTGGTAAGTGCTGCTATTTGAGCTATTTTTAGAACAGGCCAGCGGGCTACTCATCTGGTCCTTACGGGCTACCTGGTGCCCGCGGGCACCGCGTTGGTGACCCCTGGCCTACTTGATATGATGTTCAGTTTATGAACTTACATACATATTTTGTTGAAGTATTATTCAATAAATATATTTATAAAATATTTTTGAATTGTTGCTATTTTTAGAATATTTAAAAAAAAATCTCACGTACCCCTTGGCATACCTTCAAGTACCCCCAGGGGTACCGCTGCTCTAGAGATTTAAGCCTTTAAAGTAAAAATAACATCAATTACCTATTTTAAACACTTAAATGAATGAGGACCTTTTGTATCCCTGAAAACTTTAGTCTTATTTTTTTTAAACCGTCATTCCTCACAAAATAATAATGCACCAAAAGCAATGTTATGAATTATTTACATTTTTGGGGGGAAACTCTTGTCAGAATAATTGTATCTAGGTTGTCACAAAACTTTGTGTTGCCATGAGTTCCCGGCGAGAAGACAAAAGCAGTCTACGATCCTACCAAGAAGAAGGCTTGTAAAACTCCACTGTGTAGGATGGGAAGCAACATGAAGGTCTTCTGTTTCTTTGATGTATTGTAATCCACAGAAAGATTTTGTCTTGACCCGAGAACTACAAAGCGGAGAGGAAGCAGGGCCTGACTGCCCTCAAGGCACCTCTTCTTTGAACTGTTTTACGACCTTTTCTTTGAACTGTTTTAATCAAGGGCGATGGCTGTTTACGACCCCCCCTCCCTTAGAAACAGTGAAGTGAATAATATTTATATAGCGCTTTTCTCTAGTGACTCAAAGCGCTTTACATAGTGAAACCCAATATCTAAGTTACATTTAAACCAGTGTGGGTGGCACTGGGAGTGTCTTGCCCAAGGACGCAACGACAGTGACTAGGATGGCGGAAGCGGGGATTGAACCTGGAACCCTCAAGTTGCTGGCACGGCCACTCTACCAACCGAGCTATACCGCCCCACAAATTACAACAGCTGTTGCCAGGTAATCAAGGAAAGTCCAAATAAAAGAGGAAGCGTACAATCTTTCGTCAGAGCGTGTTGGGAGACTGTACAAGAGTACAGCCCAGACGTTTCTCCTCAATTGAGCCAAATTTAATTCTGTCTCGGTTTAATTCGTTGCTTCTTGTCTTGTTTAATATATGTCATCAGTGTTTGAACCTGACACTCTTTCCTTATAAGTAAAGAGGATTTTGACAAAAAGGTCATAAAACATCAAATCAAATTAAAACGTTGGTCAATGGATGAATCTGAATCCGATCTATAGATATTAGGGATGTCCGATAATGGCTTTTTGCCGATATCCGATATGCCGATATTGTCCAACTCTTTCATTACAGATACCGATATCAACCGATACCGATATCAACCGATATATGCAGTCGTGGAATTAACACATTATTATGCCTAATTTGGACAACCAGGTATGGTGAAGATAAGGTACTTTTTTAAAAAATGAATCAAATAAAATAAGATAAATAAATTAAAAACATTTTCTTGAATAAAAAAGAAAGTAAAACAATATAAAAACAGTTACATAGAAACTAGTAATTAATGAAAATTTGTAAAATTAACTGTTAAAGGTTAGTATTATTAGTGGACCAGCAGCACGCACAATCATGTGTGCTTACGGACTGTATCCCTTGCAGACTGTATTGATATATATTGATATATAATGTAGGAAGCAGAATATTAATAACAGAAAGAAACAACCCTTTTGTGTGAATGAGTGTAAATGGGGGGAGGGAGGTTTTTTGGGTTGGTGCACTAATTGTAAGTGTATCTTGTGTTTTTTATGTGGATTTAATAAAAAATAAAAAAATAAAAAAACGATACTGATAATAAAAAAACCGATACCGATAATTTCCGATATTACATTTTAACGCATTTATCAGCCGATAATATCGGCAGACCGATATTATCGGACATCTCTAATAGATATTTAAGCATTGAAAGTAAAAAATATTTATACTAATATATAAGTTATTTTTAACATTCTAACGACTGAGACCCCGGGATTTTTAACATACACCAAAATTGAGGGAAGCCCTAAGGCAGGGGTCGGCAACCCAAAATGTTGAAAGAGCCATATTGGACCAAAAATACAAAAACAAATCTGTCTGGAGCCGCAACAAATTAGAAGCCATATTACATACAGATAGTGTGTCATGAGATATACATTGAATTGAGATGACTTAAAGGAAACTAAATGAGCTCAAATATAGCTACAGATGAGGCATAATGATGCAATATGTACATATAGCTAGCCTAAATAGCATGTTAGCATCGATTAGCTTGCAGTCATGCAGTGACCAAATATGTTTGATTAGCACTCCACACAAGTCAATAACATCAACAAAACTCACCTTTGTGCACTCACGCACAACGTTAAAAGTTTGGTGGACAAAATGAGACATAAAAAGAAGTGGCATAAAAGTGAAAACACGTCCTAGAAAGTCCGAGAAAGTTATACATGTAAACAAACCACGGTGAGTTCAAGGACCGCCAAAATTAGTACGACAAAACGGCGCTCACCAAATACTCGAATCAGTGAAGCATGTTTAATATAAACAGTGTGCTTTATAACAATTAGGGAGGTTTGTGTCATGTTTGTCCTCCTACAGAAACCATATTAAAACAAAAATTATTATTTTTTTCCATGTCATCTTTTTCCATTTTTCATACATTTTTGAAAAAGCTTCAGAGAGCCACTAGGGCGGCGCTAAAGAGCCGCATGCGGCTCTCGAGCCGCGGGTTGCCGACCCCTGCCCTAAGGGTTACAATACACCCTATATTGTGTTTTGGATTTGAAAATGGAAAAAATATCAAAATTGCCTCCTCAGGCACTCAATGGAAAAGGTTTGGACACTCCTGATATTGAGCATATCCTTTGAATGCTAAATGTTTGATCCGTTTATTATGACACGCAGGTTTCGGGTCTTCAGGCGGGTCAAACCTACCGCCTGCGTGTGGCGGCTGCCAACCAGGCAGGAACGGGACGCCCTTCCCTCCCTTCTGAGGCTGTCACGGCCCAGACAGCACCAGGTCAGCATAATGGATATTTGTTCACAATATATCAAAAGAAAGTACTTGAAGACATGATGGATGAGCCGGAATACAGAATATGTGACAAACTGCAATCATATCTTGCAGCCACTGCAAGGTTCTTGAAATACAAACCCCAAAACCAGGGAAGATGTCACGTTGTGTAAATGTTAAATAAAAACAGAAAACGATGTTATGCAAATCCTTTTCAACTTATATTCAATTGAATAGACTGCAAAGACAAGATATTTCATGTTCACACTGAGAAAATTAATTTATTTTGCAAATAATCATTAACTTAAAATTTACTGGCAGCAATACCTTGCAAAAAAGTTGTCACAGGGGTATTTTTACCAGTGTGCAGCAAAGATTTCACAATTCCTGCAGTACTACTATGCATAGAATAGAATAGAAAGTACTTTATTGAGCCCTGGGGGAAATTCAGCACCACAGTTCGCTCACAATAGACAATAAACACTATTTTTTACATGTGAATAATATAAATACAGTCTATTATACAGCATTATTCACATGTGAATAATATAAATACAGTCTATTATACAGCATTATTCACATTTGAATAACATACATACAGTCCATTATACAGCATTATTCACATGTTAATAGCATAAATACAGTCTATTATACAGCATTATTCACATATGAATAATATAAATACAGTCTATTATACAGCAGTATTCACATGTGAATAACATAAATACAGTCTATTATCCAGCATTATTCACATGTGAATAATATAAATACAGTCTATTATCCAGCATTATTCACATGTGAATAATATAAATACAGTCTATTATACAGCATTTTTCACATTTGAATAACATACATACAGTCCATTATACAGCATTATTCACATGTTAATAGCATAAATACAGTCTATTATACAGCATTATTCACATGTGAATAATATAAATACAGTCTATTATACAACATTATTCACATGTGAATAATATAAATACAGTCTATTATACAGCATTATTCACATGTGAATAATATAAATACAGTCTATTATACAGCATTATTCACATGTGAATAATATATATACAGTCTATTATACAGCATTATTCACATGTGAATAATATAAATACAGTCTATTATACAGCATTATTCACATGTGAATAACAAAAATACAGTCTATTATACAGCATTATTCACATGTGAATAATATAAATACAGTCTATTATACAGCATTATTCACATGTGAATAATATAAATACAGTCTATTATACAGCATTATTCACATGTGAATAATATAAATACAGTCTATTATACAGCATTATTCACATGTGAATAACATAAATACAGTCCATTGTACAGCATTATTCACATGTGAATAACATAAATACAGTCTATTATACGGCATTATTCACATGTGAATAACATAAATACAGTCTATTATACAGCATTATTCACATGTGAATAATATAAATAGTCTATTATACAGCATTATTCACATGTGAATAATATAAATACAGTCTATTATACAGCATTATTCACATGTGAATAACATAAATACAGTCTATTACACAGCATTATTCACATGTGAATAATATAAATACAGTCTATTATACAGCATTATTCACATGTGAATAATATAAATACAGTCCATTATACAGCATTATTCACATGTGAATAACATAAATACAGTCCATTGTACAGCATTATTCACATGTGAATAACATAAATACAGTCTATTATACAGCATTATTCACATGTGAATAACATAAATACAGTCTATTATACAGCATTATTCACATGTGAATAATATAAATAGTCTATTATACAGCATTATTCACATGTGAATAATATAAATACAGTCTATTATACAGCATTATTCACATGTGAATAATATAAATACAGTCTATTATACAGCATTATTCACATGTGAATAATATAAATACAGTCTATTATACAGCATTATTCGCATGTGAATAACATAAATACAGTCCATTGTACAGCATTATTCACATGTGAATAACATAAATACAGTCTACTATACAGCATTATTCACATGTGAATAACATAAATACAGTCCATTGTACAGCATTATTCACATGTGAATAACATAAATACAGTCTACTATACAGCATTATTCACATGTGAATAATATAAATACAGTCTATTATACAGCATTATTCACATGTGAATAATATAAATACAGTCTATTATACAGCATTATTCACATGTGAATAATATAATAATGCATGATGTGTACCACCGTTGTATTTTGAGTGGGAAACTTATCAGTTATCCACAGTAACTACTTTGCTGCAACTCTTCTTTTTATTGCCGCCCTCAGTTCCTCAAGGATAAAATTGGTCTCCTTACCCTCGCCAACAGCCACATGCAGACAACGCCGCATGGCTTTCACAGTTCCCAGTGGTACGAGCTGACATTAACACAGCTCTGTTTTCTGGAGATATCGAGTGTGTTTTGGGGTCTGCAAGGCTTTTTTTTGTTGTTGTACCGTAATTAGATTTGTGTTGTAATTGGCCCAACAACTCTGGGATTGAAAGATTAAAAACCTCCTCTTGTCATGCTCAGACACAAAGAACATTGAGGTCGGCGTGGACGACGACGGCTTCGTCTACCTGGGGTACGAGTGTGACGAAGTGGCCGACGAGAGCGAGTGTCTGTGGAACAAGAACTACACGGAGCCCGTCGACGCCTCCAGAGCTCGGGCAGAGAGCAAGAATGGCAGGTAGGAAGTCCAGTTGATGCTATTTGAGAGCGTCAGAAAGTGGCCAGGTGAATTTCTGTCACTTTCTGGAAGTCTTCAACTCCTATTCCAACTTGTGACCTTTTCACACACTTAAAGGGGAGCTGCACTTTTTTGGAATTTTGCCTATGTTGCACACGACTAGTCTTCCTCTCAGGGAATAAAACACACTGGTCAATCCCGAGTTCTTTTGGACGACATACAGTCGTGGTCAAAAGTGTACGTACACTTGTAGAGAACATCATGTCATGGCTGTCTTGACTTTCCAATCATTTCCGCTCGGGATGGTCTGCTGCTGGCCCCACTATGGACTGGACTCTCACTATTATGTTAGATCCACTATGGACTGGACTCTCACTATTATGTTAGATCCACTATGGACTGGACTCTCACTATTATGTTAGATCCACTATGGACTGGACTCTCACTATTATGTTAGATCCACTATGGACTGGACTCTCTCTATTATGTTAGATCCACTATGGACTGGACTCTCACACTATTATGTTAGATCCACTATGGACTGGACTCTCACACTATTATGTTAGATCCACTATGGACTGAACTCTCACACTATTATGTTAGATCCACTATGGACTGGACTCTCACTATTATGTTAGATCCACTATGGACTGGACTCTCACTATTATGTTAGATCCACTATGGACTGGACTCTCACACTATTATGTTAGATCCACTATGGACTGAACTCTCACACTATTATGTTAGATCCACTATGGACTGGACTCTCACTATTATGTTAGATCCACTATGGACTGGACTCTCACTATTATGTTAGATCCACTATGGACTGGACTCTCACAATATTATGTTAGATCCACTATGGACTGGACTCTCACACTATTATGTTAGATCCACTATGGACTGGACTCTCACACTATTATGTTAGATCCACTATGGACTGGACTCTCACTATTATGTTAGATCCACTATGGACTGGACTCTCACACTATTATGTTAGATCCACTATGGACTGGACTCTCACTATTATGTTAGATCCACTATGGACTGGACTCTCACACTATTATGTTAGATCCACTATGGACTGGACTCTCACTATTATGTTAGATCCACTATGGACTGGACTCTCACTATTATGTTAGATCCACTATGGACTGGACTCTCACTATTATGTTAGATCCACTATGGACTGGACTCTCACACTATTATGTTAGATCCACTATGGACTGGACTCTCACTATTATGTTAGATCCACTATGGACTGGACTCTCACACTATTATGTTAGATCCACTATGGACTGGACTCTCACTATTATGTTAGATCCACTATGGACTGGACTCTCACACTATTATGTTAGATCCACTATGGACTGGACTCTCACACTATTATGTTAGATCCACTATGGACTGGACTCTCACTATTATGTTAGATCCACTATGGACTGGACTCTCACTATTATGTTAGATCCACTATGGACTGGACTCTCACTATTATGTTAGATCCACTATGGACTGGACTCTCACACTATTATGTTAGATCCACTATGGACTGGACTCTCACTATTATGTTAGATCCACTATGGACTGGACTCTCACACTATTATGTTAGATCCACTATGGACTGGACTCTCACTATTATGTTAGATCCACTATGGACTGGACTCTCACACTATTATGTTAGATCCACTATGGACTGGACTATCACTATTATGTTAGATCCACTATGGACTGGACTCTCACTATTATGTTAGATCCACTATGGACTGGACTCTCACACTATTATGTTAGATCCACTATGGACTGGACTCTCACTATTATGTTAGATCCACTATGGACTGGACTCTCACACTATTATGTTAGATCCACTATGGACTGGACTCTCACTATTATGTTAGATCCACTATGGACTGGACTCTCACACTATTATGTTAGATCCACTATGGACTGGACTATCACTATTATGTTAGATCCACTATGGACTGGACTCTCACACTATTATGTTAGATCCACTATGGACTGGACTCTCACTATTATGTTAGATCCACTATGGACTGGACTCTCACAATATTATGTTAGATCCACTATGGACTGGACTCTCACACTATTATGTTAGATCCACTATGGACTGGACTCTCACACTATTATGTTAGATCCACTATGGACTGGACTCTCACACTATTATGTTAGATCCACTATGGACTGGACTCTCACTATTATGTTAGATCCACTATGGACTGGACTCTCACACTATTATGTTAGATCCACTATGGACTGGACTATCACTATTATGTTAGATCCACTATGGACTGGACTCTCTCACTATTATGTTAGATCCACTATGGACTGGACTCTCACACTATTATGCTAGATCCACTATGGACTGGACTCTCACACTATTATGTTAGATCCACTATGGACTGGACTCTCACTATTATGTTAGATCCACTATGGACTGGACTCTCACTATTATGTTAGATCCACTATGGACTGGACTCTCACACTATTATGTGAGATCCACTATGGACTGGACTCTCACACTATTATGTTAGATCCACTATGGACTGGACTCTCACACTATTATGTTAGATCCACTATGGACTGGACTCTCACTATTATGTTAGATCCACTATGGACTGGACTCTCACACTATTATGTTAGATCCACTATGGACTGGACTCTCACACTATTATGTTAGATCCACTATGGACTGGACTCTCACTATTATGTTAGATCCACTATGGACTGGACTCTCACACTATTATGTTAGATCCACTATGGACTGGACTCTCACTATTATGTTAGATCCACTATGGACTGGACTCTCACTATTATGTTAGATCCACTATGGACTGGACTCTCACTATTATGTTAGATCCACTATGGACTGGACTCTCACACTATTATGTTAGATCCACTATGGACTGGACTCTCACTATTATGTTAGATCCACTATGGACTGGACTCTCACACTATTATGTTAGATCCACTATGGACTGGACTCTCACTATTATGTTAGATCCACTATGGACTGGACTCTCACACTATTATGTTAGATCCACTATGGACTGGACTCTCACACTATTATGTTAGATCCACTATGGACTGGACTCTCACTATTATGTTAGATCCACTATGGACTGGACTCTCACTATTATGTTAGATCCACTATGGACTGGACTCTCACTATTATGTTAGATCCACTATGGACTGGACTCTCACACTATTATGTTAGATCCACTATGGACTGGACTCTCACTATTATGTTAGATCCACTATGGACTGGACTCTCACACTATTATGTTAGATCCACTATGGACTGGACTCTCACTATTATGTTAGATCCACTATGGACTGGACTCTCACACTATTATGTTAGATCCACTATGGACTGGACTATCACTATTATGTTAGATCCACTATGGACTGGACTCTCACTATTATGTTAGATCCACTATGGATTGGACTCTCACACTATTATGTTAGATCCACTATGGACTGGACTCTCACTATTATGTTAGATCCACTATGGACTGGACTCTCACACTATTATGTTAGATCCACTATGGACTGGACTCTCACTATTATGTTAGATCCACTATGGACTGGACTCTCACACTATTATGTTAGATCCACTATGGACTGGACTATCACTATTATGTTAGATCCACTATGGACTGGACTCTCACACTATTATGTTAGATCCACTATGGACTGGACTCTCACTATTATGTTAGATCCACTATGGACTGGACTCTCACAATATTATGTTAGATCCACTATGGACTGGACTCTCACACTATTATGTTAGATCCACTATGGACTGGACTCTCACACTATTATGTTAGATCCACTATGGACTGGACTCTCACACTATTATGTTAGATCCACTATGGACTGGACTCTCACTATTATGTTAGATCCACTATGGACTGGACTCTCACACTATTATGTTAGATCCACTATGGACTGGACTATCACTATTATGTTAGATCCACTATGGACTGGACTCTCTCACTATTATGTTAGATCCACTATGGACTGGACTCTCACACTATTATGCTAGATCCACTATGGACTGGACTCTCACACTATTATGTTAGATCCACTATGGACTGGACTCTCACTATTATGTTAGATCCACTATGGACTGGACTCTCACTATTATGTTAGATCCACTATGGACTGGACTCTCACACTATTATGTGAGATCCACTATGGACTGGACTCTCACACTATTATGTTAGATCCACTATGGACTGGACTCTCACACTATTATGTTAGATCCACTACGGACTGGACTCTCACACTATTATGTTAGATCCACTATGGACTGGACTCTCACACTATTATGTTAGATCCACTATGGACTGGACTCTCACAATATTATGTTAGATCCACTATGGACTGGACTCTCACATTATTATGTTAGATCCACTATGGACTGGACTCTCACACTATTATGTTAGATCCACTATGGACTGGACTCTCACATTATTATGTTAGATCCACTATGGACTGGACTCTCACACTATTATGTTAGATCCACTATGGACTGGACTCTCACACTATTATGTTAGATCCACTATGGACTGGACTCTCACACTATTATGTTAGATCCACTATGGACTGGACTCTCACACTATTATGTTAGATCCACTAGGGACTGGACTCTCACACTATTATGTTAGATCCACTATGGACTGGACTCTCACACTATTATGTTAGATCCACTATGGACTGGACTCTCACACTATTATGTTAGATCCACTATGGACTGGACTCTCACACTATTATGTTAGATCCACTCGACGTCCATTGCACCGGTCCCCTCCAAGGTTTCTCATTGTCCCATTGGGTTGAGTTTTTCCTTGCCCTGATGTGGGATCTGAGCCGAAGATGTCGTTGTGGCTTGTGCAGCCCTTTGAGACACTCGTGATTTAGGGCTATATAAGTAAATATTGATTGATTTCTACAACTCTTATTTTTTTGTGATAGAGATATTGGAGCACATACTTGTTACTCACAAAAAACATTCATGAAGTTTGCTTCTTTTATGAATTTATTGTGGGTCTACTGGAAATGTGAGGGTCAAAAGTATACGTACAGCAATGTTAATATTTGCTTACATGTCCCTTGGCAAGTTTACCTGCAATAAGGCGCTTTTGGTAGCCATCCACAAGCCTCCGCGCATGCGCATACCATAGTTCCAACGAATCGATGACTAAATTCATCGCCAGCTATTTTGGTAATCGATTTTAATCGATTTAATCGATTAGTTGTTGCAGCCCTAGACTTATGTGGCTGTTGACCAAGTATGTCTTGCAGTCACTTACATGTGTGTACAGAAGCCAAATACAACATGTGACTGGGCTGGCACGCTCTTTGTACAGGTTGTAGAGGGCGCTAAAGGCAGTGCTATCATAGCACGCCCTTAATATTGTTGCTTGGGTGAAAATCAGCAGACATTCGAGAGAATGGTTGCCCTGAAATTCGGGACTCTCTTGGAAAAATCGGGAGTGTTGGTAAGTGTGACGCTGTCACATTAAATTTTCCAGTGTTTCCCACACATTCATTTATTTGTGGCGGCCCGCCACGAAAGAATTACGTCCGCCACAAATAAAATAAAATAAAACATTTAAAAAATAAAAATACATTTATTTATTTTTTAATTGTTTTTTTGTCCTCTCCAGCTTCTCAGGCAAATCATATAGTTGATGTAGATGCCCATATCGGCTGTTCAGATTTACTTTACAAAAGAGAAGTGTAGGATACTTCTCTTGTTGCCTTATTTGTATTTGACTTTATTAAATGTATTTATATTAGAAACACAACATGTGTATATAACAAAGGGTGCAAAGTCTGCAGGCAGTAGGAAACACATGGTTAAGTGTAGGGAGTAAAACTGATGGCAGTCTAAAGTTCAAGATTTTTGGAGCTCTTTGTTCAGTGGATCAGATGTTTGATGAAGCTCTGTGTCTATCTACCACCACTACTGTTTTCTGTTTATTTGTTACTGACTGTGGCAGGACACCTCTGCCTCTGTTTCACTTTATGTTGCTGGTAAATAATATGGTTGTAGTAGTAGGCTAAAGTTAAATTATTTAGTATGCACTAATTAAAGGGGCAGAGCTTTGAGACATTTTAGCTTTTATATTTTATAAGATATATTTTTTGTAAGAACCACAATTAATAAATATATTTCAGTGAATAACTTATTGTTCAAATCTGTATATAAATATGTACATAAAGTGTTGTAATTATATTGTAAAATGGATGGATGGATGGACGTTTAAAACAAAACTGTTATTATTAATTAGTAAGTATACATTTGTTGAGCCTTTTTAGAGAAAATCAAATCATTGTACTAAATTATGCAAATTATTTGATGATGTCATGGTGACCACGCCCATAGCCACGCCCCCACCGCCACAGGTATCTTGGCAGTTTATGGGAAACACTGTTTTCATATTAAGGTGCGGGCCGCAAAATAACGTCTCGCGGGCCGCAATTGGCCCGCGGGCCGCGTGTCTGAGACCCCTGAACTAAACTAAACTAATACACACAATTCCCCCCAAAAAATTGCAGTTCCCCTTTAAATGCCTTGAACAAATGCAAGATATCTCCCATCCTGCACAGCTGCGGCCGTAAACATATTTCCTCCTCACAAGGCCAAAAAAAAAAAAGGAGGGTAAATGTTTTCTTGAAAAGTGACAATAATGTTGGTTTGCAAAACTCTGTGGCAGCAGCGATTAGAAGTAGCTGTAATTGCACTCTTGACACAACGTATTTATCTTTGAACGTCTCCATCAGGTCAGTTCTCACATTCAGCGACGCCTCCGAGGAGGACCTGGGTCTTTACACCGTGGAGATGAGCGACGACCCCAGCCAGTCGTCAAGCTACGTCCTCACCGCTGAAGGTAATGTGAAAATACCAACAACGAGGAAAGGCATTGTTACTCTAAAGCAGGGGTGTCCAAACTTTTTCCACTGAGGGCCGCACACTGAAAAATCAAAGCGAGCGGGGGCCATTTTGATATTTTTTATTTTAAAAACCAATACAATATATGTATAAAAAAGATACATTTAGGCCTCCACTCAGACTTGATCCCGGGGACCCCAAAGGGTTTTGGTCAAAAAAAATATTAAAAATGTGTCATTATTTATAGGGATGTCGATAAATGCGTTAAAATGTAATATCGGAAATTATCGGTATCGTTTTTTTTATTATCTGTATCGTTTTATTTATTTATTTATTTATTTATTTATTTATTAAATCAACATAAAAAACACAAGATACACTTACAATTAGTGCACCAACCCAAAAAACCTCCCTCCCCCCATTTATTTCTGTTATTAATATTCTGGTTCCTACATTATATATCAATATATATCAATACAGTCTGCAAGGGATACAGTCCGTAAGCACACATGATTGTGTGTGCTGCTGCTCCACTATTAGTACTAACCTTTAACAGTTAATTTTACTCATTTTCATTCATTACTAGTTTCTATGTAACTGTTTTTATATTGTTTTACTTTCTTTTTTATTCAAGAAAATGTTTTTAATTTATTTATCTTATTTTACTAATTTTTTAAAAAGTACCTTATCTTCACCATACCTGGTTGTCCAAATTAGGCATAATAATGTGTTAATTCCACGACTGCATATATCGGTTGATATCGGTATCGGTTGATATCGGTATCGGTAATTAAAGAGTTGGACAATATCGGATATCGGCAAAAAGCCATTATCGGACATCCCTAATTATTTAGTTTTATTATTATTATTATTATTGTTCAAGGTTTAAATCTCTAGATCAACATTAGGTCTATCTGTCAATATAACGCTTTTAAAGATTTAAGTTGTATGCCATTTTTGTCAAGGAAAACTGTTTTTTAATGGAAAAAAACACAAAATATGCAATATTTTCCCCCAATACAATTTTTAAGTGGAATATTTGAGATTATATAATAATTGGAGTCTTACAAAAGGTCAACAACTCATAACAACATTGACTTTAATTCTTTTTTTTTTTGAGCAATGACACTTAAAAAAAAAAAAAAGTCCCACTAAAATTATTGGGGATCCAAAAGGGTACTGCTCAGCAGGGGCGTCCCTAGCTCTTAAGGACAGGGGGGGCTTAGCCCCCAGGAGATGCACAGGATGCGAGCGAACGTAGCGCACGAGCACAAAACTTCACAAACGGCTAACAAAGACTTAGAAATTATTCATTGTTATTATTATTATTTCAGTCGGTTTAGTTTCAATGTGTGTTCAGTACAACAACAAACATGGGTTAGCACAGTGACATTTTGTAAAAAAAAATGCACGGGACGAAATTAAATGCTTCCCGGGACGATGGCTTTTAACCATTTTTTTTCTTTTTCTTTTTATGTATTTATTCATTTTACATTTTATATTAAATGTCTTGGTTTTTCCACCCTCTGAAAATCCTATGAAATATTTAACAAGCCATCCTATAATAATACAACAGCTATTAATGTAACAATACAATAAAACAAATATATTTAATGATGTTTTTTTCATTATTTTAACAATAGGCTAATGTATATTACTTCATGTAGATTCTACAAGAAACACAAAACTTAAAAACTAAATGATTTACAATTGCAGACACAAGGTTCTTGTTCTGCAGTGCTGTGTGCTAATGTGCTTCGTACACCTGCAGGACCGCAAGCAAGGTCACAGAGAAAATGCGGACTGGATTTTGAGTGAAGTGGGCATTTTCTATATGAATAAGTCCAAGGACCGCAAGCAAGGTCGCAGAGAAAATGCGGACTGGATTTTGAGTGATGTGGGCATTTTCTATATGAACAAGTGGAATGGATTGGATACCGACGCACTAAAGGGTCTCTCTACCTTACGCTATGAAGTGAGGGGAAACTGAGTGAATAATGACAGGTTATATGATTATTTATTCAAACTCATATTCGGGCCACTTTATAATGAATATGTCGGCATGTATTTAAAAAAATATATATATATGTTTTTTTTTTTGTTTTTTTTTAAACACCAAATTATTTAGGGGGGCTTGAGCCCCCCTAAAATAGGCCTAACAACGCCAATGCTGCTCAGTAAAGTTTAAAAAAATACATCCAACATTTGTTTGAACTTTTACCACAATAGTCTCAAGATCAACTTCAGATCCACCCGTCAATTATAAGTTTTATTGTTGTTTATGTTTTTTGTTTGTTCGTTTTAGGCCCTTCTTTAAAAAACTTTGTTTTTTTAAATGGCAACCAAAAAATATGCAACATTTTCCCCCCAAAATATCTCAAAGTGGAATATTTAATGTGAAGTAAATGGAGCCTTGAATAGGTCAATAATTCATAATGACATTGATTTTGATTCATTATAATTTTTTAAAGAAAGAAACAGCCTGCATGGCAGCTTTGTGTTATTAGAGTAAATAATGCAACATTTTCTTGTTACATTTCACCTGTTTACTCTTTTATACCACTTTTAAACATATTTTACATTTTTTTTCATCGTATTTTTAGAATGTGCCGTGGGGCCGTTTAAAAATTACCTGCGGGCCGCAAATGGCCCCCAGGCCGCACTTTGGACACCCCTGCTCTAAAGGCTTAGTGGCCACATGCGTGGACATCACCTTTTAGCTCTTATTTCCAAAATTGTGTACACTACTGAATTGGGGTCTTATGGCCGCTTATGTGGACACTTATACTGCCATCTGGTGGTGTCAGAAGAGTATAACATACAATGGAATTTGGAGGGAAAAAAAGTGTAAAAATAAGAATTAGCATGACACTAAACATGAAGTACACGTTTGTGTACTTATGGACTAAGTGCATCATATAAAAAGATGATTCTTTGTTTTTATTCTATTTAGGGTCCAATAAGCCCAAATAGCAAAGAGAAATAAAAACAGCATGTAAACAAACAGCTTGGGCCTTAAGAGGTGTTAATTAATATTTGATGTATTTAGGGCCTAAATGAGCAATTATAAGCATAACAATGGTTAAATAAAATAAAATAAAATGTCAAAACTACAGAAGCCACAAGATGACACCAAGCCAAGTACTGATTGGCTCAGCCTCAGGCAGCATTACTATATTCGATCAAACAAGAGTAAACTATGTGGGTGTTCTATCATGTCTAGAGGGCTCTTATAATGTTAGAAAACACATTTTAGGCTCTTGTTTTGAAAATATTTGATGTAAAAACAGTCAGGCCCAGAATCAATCAACGAAATTAGACGAAAAGACTTCAAGGGAGGCGCAGCAGCTTGAGAAAAATAAAGAAAACTTTTTTTTTTTACTAAAGCTCTCAAATAAATGATTTATGTAGATCAATCACAGTTTTGGAATGAATTAATTCTGATTAATCACCGCTCACAACTGTGAACTGTGCCAATTGTGTTAACAGAAAAATAAATGACAGGACACCATTGTATATATTTCACATATTGTATCTTTATTTACAGTCCTAATGAAATTAAAGTACAAAAAACATCAAAGTCAATTTGGCTGTCATCTGTTTTAATTATGAGACACAATTGTGTCAAAATCATGATTTTTTGAAGTAAGAAATGATGACTTTAAAAAAGTAGTTGTATACTTGTGAGTGTTGATGACACAGCTTTGCAACAGTTGATATTCTAGTTTCAAGCATGTTTTACTCAATATAGCTCATCAAATCTCAGCAACAAGCTGTAATATCTTACTGAGATCATTTAGGACACTTAAAACAAGTAAAACACTCTAACATCAAATCTGCTTAGTGAGAAGAATGATCTTATCAGACAGAAAATAAGCAAATATCACCCTTATTTGAGATATTTCATCTTACTTAGATTTCAGTTTTTGCAGGAAAATGAATACAATATTAGCCAGAGGGGTTTGCGGTCGGCTTGGAAAGTTATTCATCGCCACAGGCGATCACGTATCGGTGACCAATCGATCGACACATCTCGAGTCGAATGTAATATAGCTTTTTTTGAAATCCATAAAGTGTGCCAAAGAGATTTCTGTCAGGATCAGACTCCCACAAGGTCCCTCAACCCATAAAGTAGCGAGCTTTCAGTCACAATTTCAGTGGTAATTCTCTTCCCTCCGTGCTTCTCAGAATGTGATCAATGAATAACAAACATTGAAATGCCGTCGTACTTTTCTTCGCAGACCTTGAACGCCTCAAGGAACTCAGCAACCAAGTCAGAAATCCACGTATGGATGTTGTACTATTTACATCTAGTATTGATTCAGTCATCATTTACAGTACACATACTGAAGGTTTCTTCTCCCCCCTGGCAGTAATCGCACTGAAGTCGGGCTGGAATGTGGACGTTTTGGAAAAGGGGGAAGTGCGTCTTTGGCTTCAGACGGAGAGTCTGAGCGATTCCGCTGAGCTGCGTCTAATTTTCAACGACAAAGAGATCTCCAGCACGCCGGTAAGAAACCTTCTCCTTGCCCCATTGATGCTTGGAGACACTTTATTGGCCACTTTTTGCCATATTTATTGTCCAAAACTAGCAATTTGAATAATAATACTACCACCACCATGCTTGACGGTAGGCATGGTGTTCATGGGATGAAAGGCCTCACCTTTTCTCCTCCAAACATATTGCTGGGTATTGTGGCCAAACAGCTCCATTTTTGTTTCATCTGACCACAGAACTTTCCTCCAGAAGGTCTTATCTTTGTCCATGTGGTGTCAGATGAAACAAAAATTGAGCTGGAAATTTAAGACAGTCGTGACATTATGTTATTTACAAGTGTATGTCATTTTTTGACCACGACTGTATATGTTGAGTAAAGAGGACCACCGAGACATAATAGTACTTGGCAGGGCCGGCCCGTGGCATAGGCCGTATAGGCAAATGCTAAGGGCGCCGTCCATCAGGGGGCGCCACGCCAGTGCCACAAATGTTGGAGGAAAAAAAAAAAAAAGAAAAAAAAAGTTGGTACTATTATTTCTAAATACATAAAATAATCCCACGTTAATTAAAATGCAAAGTAAAGCCTATTTAATAGAAATATTATTTGTTACAACATTACGCCCCCCCCCCCCCTCCCCCCGCACGGTGCGCCCCCTCCCTTCCCGTATCATGACTCTTTTTGGACGTCACCACATCAAAAAATCAACACAAGATGTCAAAACAGCCAAAACTGTCAGGTGCCCAGGTAAGAAAAAAGAGAAAAGAAGAGGGGAAACGAGAAAAATACAGAGGTAGCAGGTAGGTAACGTTAGCCTACACAAATATTATTTGTCTGTTACAGAATGTGATAGTAACCTGGCTTTTTAGCATTAAGCTAATGTTACATGATTCGGCAATTGCTAATCAATAAATAGCTAGTTCTGTTTTAACGTCGGGTTAATATTGTGGAGGGGGCTAAATTGTTATGGAAAATAATAATGTAACGTTAGGTAGTTACAGTACTCCCTGGTGTACAGTCATTTGTAAGTCATTCTAGTTAATGCAATATTAAAAAGCACATATAGAGAACTCTGTAGGATCCCCTTTTTTTGTAATACAGTTGTTAAAGTCATACTGGTTTGATATCTTGTTTTGTGCAGTGCCTTATTTATATTGTATTTTTAATTTATTTTATGCAACTTGTTGACACGTTTTATTTTGTGTTTATGTATGTAAAAAATATTGTATTTCATATATTAATTTTTTATTTTTTGTATTCATTTATTCATCCATATTTTTTCTTATCTTGTTAACTATTCTGATTTTTAATTTCCTTTCTTTAAGTAAAAAAAAAGGTCAAAGACAAAGCTATTCGGTTTCTTGTGAGTATATACACTTCACTGCCGATGTGGGGGGGGTGCCACCTAAAATCTTGCCTAGGGCGCCAGATTGGTTAGGGCCGGGCCTGGTACTTGGCCAAGTTTTACTAAAGCTTTAGAAGACCAGCCTTGACAATGCGACAATAGCATCAAGCAAGAAGAGGTTAGGGTTAGGGTTAGGGTTAGGGTTATATAGGAAACAAAAATGTAGCTGTTTGGCCACAATACCCAGCAATACGTTTGGAGGAGAAAAGGTGAGGCCTTTAATCCCAGGAACACCAATCCTACCGTCAAGCATGGTGGTGGTAGTATTATGCTCTGGGCCTGTTTTGCTGCCAATGGAACTGCTGCTTTACAGAGAGTAAATGGGACAATGAAAAAGGAGGATTAGCTCCAAATTGTTCAGGACAAGCTAAAATCATCAGCCCGGAGGTTGGGTCTTGGGCGCAGTTGGGTGTTCCAACAGGACAATGACCCCAAACACACCTCAAAAGTGGTAAAGGAATGGCTAAATCAGGCTAGAATGAAGGTTTTAGAATGGCCTTCCCAAAGTCCTGACTTAAACGTGTGGACAATGCTGAAGAAACAAGTCCATGTCAGAAAAGCAACACATTTAGCTGAACTGCACAAATTTTGTGGTCAAAAATTGAAGCAGAAGCTTGTGGATGGCTACCAAAAGCGCCTTATTGCAGTGAAACTTGCCAAGGGACATGTAAGCAAATATTAAAGGCCTACTGAAATGAAATTTTTTTATTTAAAAATGTATTTAAATAGATAGCAGATCTATTCTATGTGTCATACTTGATCATTTCGCGATATTGCCATATTTTTGCTGAAAGGATTTAGTATAGAACAACGACGATAAAGATCGCAACTTTTGGTATCTGATGAAAAAAGGCTTGCCCTTACCGCAAGTAGCGTGACGTAGTCAGTTGAACATATACGCAAAGTTCCCTATTGTTTACAATGATGGCCAAATGAAGTGAGAGAGATTCGGACCGAGAAAGCGACGATTTCCCCATTAATTTGAGCGAGGATGAAGATAGATTTGTGGATGAGTAAAGTGCAAGTGAAGGACTAGTGGGGAGTGGAAGCGATTCAGATAGGGAAGATGCTGTGAGAGGCGGGGGTGACCTGATATTCAGCTGGAAATGACTAAAACAGTAAATAAACACAAGACATATATATACTCTATTAGCCACAACACAACCAGGCTTATATTTAATATGCCACAAATTAATCCCGCATAACAAACACCTAGGTGTTTGTTATGCTAGCTCCTAGCTACTAGCTACTAGCTCGAGCTAGTTATAGCTCGAGCGGGTAATATGGACGGGATCCCGTCTATATAACCCGCCAATACAATTCAAACACCTGCACAACACACACACTCACTCAGCCCAAAGAACCGTTCACCTAGCCCAAGGTTCATAAAGCTTATATATTTAACCAAAGTTACGTACGTGACACGCACGTACGGGCAAGCGATCAAATGTTTGGAAACGCGTGGGTGGGACCTGATATTCAGCTGGGAATGACTACAACAGTAAATAAACACAAGACATATATATACTCTATTAGCCACAACACAACCAGGCTTATATTTAATATGCCACAAATTAATCAAATTAAATTAAATTAAACAAACACCTAGGTGTTTGTTATGCTAGCTCCTAGCTACTAGCTACTAGCTCGCGCTAGTTATAGCTCGAGCGGGTAATATGGACGGGATCCCGTATATATAACGAGCCAATACAATTCAAACACCTGCACAACACACACACTCACTCAGCCCAAAGAACCGTTCACCTAGCCCAAGGTTCATAAAGCTTATATATTTAACCAAAGTTACGTACGTGACACGCACGTACGGGCAAGCGATCAAATGTTTGGAAGCGCGTGAGTGGGACCTGATATTCAGCTGGGAATGACTACAACAGTAAATAAACACAAGACATATATATACTCTATTAGCCACAACACAACCAGGCTTATATTTAATATGCCACAAATTAATCCTAATGCTAGCTCCTAGCTACTAGCTCGAGCTAGTTATAGCAAGCGATCAAATGTTTGGAAGCGTACTCACGGTATCGCGTCTGCGTCTGTTAACACAGTCAAAGTCCTCCTGGTAAGAGTCTCTGTTGTCCGAGTTCTTCGATCTTGACTGCATCTTTCGGGAATGTAAACAATGAAACGCCGGCTGTGTTGTGTTGCTGACTTCCCTCGCAAAATACTCCGCTTCGCACCGACTTTCTTCTTTGCTTGCTCAGCTTCTTTCTCCATAATGCAATGAACAAATTGCAACAGATTCACCAACACAGATGTCCAGAATACATCCAGAATGAGGTGAAAACAGCTATTTCGTGTTGGCTTCAATGGGGAAGCCATACCTGTGTTCTACTGGCTACGTCATCCTCAGAGGCGTTTTGAACCGGAAGTTCCCCGGGAAATTTAAAATGTCACTTTATAAGTTAACCCGGCCGTATTGGCATGTGTTGCAATGTTAAGATTTCATCATTGATATATAAACTATCAGACTGCGTGGTCGCTAGTAGTGGCTTTCAGTAGGCCTTTAACATTACTTTTGACCCAGCACATTTGCTCACATTTTCAGTAGACCCATAATAAATTCATAAAAGAAGCAAACTTCAGGAATGTTTTTTGTGAGCAACAAGTATGTGCTCCAATCACTCTATCACAAAAAAATAAGAAATGATTGGAAACTCAAGGCAACCATGACATGATGTTCTTTGCAAGTGTACGTAAACTTTTGACCACGACTGTATATTTTTACCTTGGGGTGCTGAAAGGGGACAAAACAAATATAATAAGTGTCAGTGTGTTGGTGTTAATAAGTCCTGACAAGAACATGAATTAGCAGTCAGGATATTGAGGTTGCTGATAACGAGGAGCAGGTGTGCCAGTCTCTCTGCCCGCCCACGTGTGGAAGCAAACAGTCGGCGAAGGTGAAACAAATTGACAATTTGTTCGCCTTTGAGTCGTCTGGAGTCAACGCGGTGTCACGTCCTGCGAGCGACTGATGTCTGCGGGAGGAAATTACCCTTCGGGACGCACCAAAGAAATGACGTCTTACTTCCAGTTGTCTAGCGTAAAAACAAGAATTTGTCTTGAAATAATCTATTTTATTGCATCCCCACTCTATTGTTGGATCAAATGAAAGCATTCCAGTCCAGGGACGTCTGAGAATGACCTCCTTCTAGGCCAAACTGAGAAAAAAAACATGTTTGGTAGTTCCTTAGGGGTTTATTGAGGAAGACATCAAATGTTATATTATTCTAAAGTACATTCAACACGCTTCCTTGTGGTCTAGATCAGAGGTGTCAAACCTGGTTTCATTGAGGGCCACATCGCAGTTAGGACCGCATCCACTGGCACGCTGGAGGAAAATAGTGAATACTAAATATTTATTTACTAACAAATTGTTGGATGCTTTCAAGCCAGAGGTCATGTTGACGAGCAGATACTGTGTGTCTTTTGGAAAACAGACTATTTTGTTGCATGATCAGATAATATAATAATAGGGATGATACTCGAAACCGCTTTTCCCCGGTTGTTTGATAAGAAAAGAACCGAGTCCTCGGACTCGAATCCCTTTTTGAGAACCGGTACCCGTTATCGAGACCACTATAGTAAAGGAAAAGAGTTGATTCTTTATTCGAATCCCGTCCCGACCAGAAATGCTCCGTGGGACATCACAAGAAATGGCGTCACGTAGCTCAGTCATTAGGCGCAGATGGGGAAAGCAGGAAAACAATGGACGGGAAAAAGCGCTCCAAGGTGTAATAAAGTTCAAAACAAAAGCTATAATCCGTCGAATAACTTTACTGAGAGATTTTAGCAGGGTAAAACACATGACGAACACTTTTACGACCAACCGGAAACATAGCAACCAGGCTAGCAACGCACCTCCTTTACGGCAGCTGTCGCAACGTTCTTAAAACAACCGCAGCACATACATATATATACAACATATCTCCCTTTTTTAACTTTTGTTTTTCTTTCCTTGTAAACAAAACAAAATCACACTGTAGATGTGTTGTCTGTCTAATTATAAATAATGCAGACGAGGCGTGTTGGCTGAGTTCTTGACGTTTACTTTCACAGCGTGGCAACATGCAACACTTTTCGGGGCTACCGCGCATGCTCATAACTCCCGTTGCATGCTGGGTAGTGTAGTTGTTATATTCTCTAGCTCAGGGGTCGGCAACCCAAAATGTTGAAAGAGCCATATTGGACCAAAAATACAAAAACAAATCTGTCTGGAGCCGCAAACAATTAAAAGCCATATTACATACAGATAGTGTGTCATGAGATATAAATTGAATTAAGAGGACTTAAAGGAAACTAAATGACCTCAAATATAGCTACAAATGAGGCATAATGATGTAATATGTACGTACGGCTAGCCTAAATAGCATGTTAGCATCGATTAGCTTGCATTAATGCAATGACCAAATATGTCTGATTAGCACTCCACACAAGTCAACATCAACAAAACTCACCTTTGTGCACTCACGCACAACGTTAAAAGTTTGGTGGACAAAATGAGACAAAAAAAGAAGTAACATAAAACACGCCCGGAGAAAGTTATACATGTATACCAGGGGTCGGCAACCCAAAATGTTGAAAGAGCCATATTGGACCAAAAATACAAAAACAAATCTGTCTGGAGCCGCAACAAATTAGAAGCCATATTACATACAGATAGTGAGTCATGAGATATACATTGAATTGAGATGACTTAAAGGAAACTAAATGAGCTCAAATATAGCTACAAATGAGGCATAATGATGCAATATGTACATATAGCTAGCCTAAATAGCATGTTAGCATCGATTAGCTTGCAGTCATGCAGTGACCAAATATGTTTGATTAGCACTACACACAAGTCAATAACATCAACAAAACTCACCTTTGTGCATTCACGCACAATGTTAAAAGTTTGGCAAGTGAAAACACGTCCTAGAAAGTCCGAGAAAGTTATACATGTAAACAAACTAAGGTGAGTTCAAGGACCGCCAAAATTAGTAGGACAAAACGGCGCTCACCAAATACTCGAATCAGTGAAGCATGTTTAATATAAACAGTGTGATTTATAACAATTAGGGAGGTTTGTGTCATGTTTGTCCTCCTACAGAACCCATATTAAATCAAAAATTATTATTTTTTTCCATGTCATGTTTTTCCATTTTTCATACATTTTTGAAAAAGCTCCATAGAGCCACTAGGGCGGCGCTAAAGAGCCGCATGCGGCTCTAGAGCGGTGGGTTGCCGACCCCTGCTCTAGCTCATAACATTTTCCCCCATAAAGAAATAATGTTAACTCAATAAAGTGTATTTCTTTTTTAGCTTTAACTTTTCATTTTTTTAGCATTGTATCCACATTTGCAAACAACTTTTCTCTTCATAGAATTTTCTTTCAATAAAGAAATAAAGTGCAAAAATGTCAAAGCATCATAACAAACAGTTATGTCAAATAGCAGCAGAATTGCACTTTTTGGAGAGCTGTATTATTTTCAGTTTTGTGCCCAAGGGACTGATTTTATTTAACACTATATTATTATTTATACACCTATAGTGATCACAGAGACAGCTTGTTTTTGTGTTACTGTATATATTTGTTTCTCTGAAAAATCCCACTTAATATACTTTGGGTAACAACAGTCAATATTTATTTATTTTATTTTATTTTTTTAGGTGGGTAACAGTCAATATTTATTTATTTATTAGATTTTATTTTTTTATTATATAATAAAAGTGAGCTTTTGTTAAACCAAATATTGTGTTTTTTTCCATATACAACAACCTATCTGGACTCGATAAGAGAATCGATAAGGAATCGGTTCAATAAGAGGATTCGATAATAGGCTCGAACTCGATAATTCCTTATCAAACATCATCCCTATATAATAATAATCATAATAATATATTTTATTTGTAAAAAGCACTTTACATTGAGTAAACAACCTCAAAGTGATACAGTGTATTAAAAAGATATAAAAAATAAAAATAAATAAAAACTAGAACAGCAAAATAGCTAAAACTAGTATGCATATATCTAAAAAAAAAAAAAAGGCTTTTTTAAAAAGAAGGGTTTTTAAGCCTTTTTAAAAGCATCCACAGTCTGTGGTGCCCTCAGGTGGTCAGGGAGAGCGTTCCACAGACTGGTCTCCCATTGTTCGTAGCTTTGTCCTCGGAGGTTGGAGGAGGTTAGCCTGTCCGGAGCGGAGGTGTCGTGTGGAGGATTTGGGGGGTGAGTAGTTCTTTGAGGTAGAGGGGGGGGCATTTCCATGGAGGCACTGGTGGGTTAGTAGGGAGACTTTGTATTCAACCCTGAGTGGAACAGGAAGCCAGTGAAGGGATTTGAGAGTTGGTTGTGATGTGGATATATTTCCGCACTCTCATCAGGATCCTAGCAGCACTATTCTGTAAGTACTGCAGCTGGGGATCCCGACAAGAAGTGCGTTGCAGTAGTCTAGTCAAGTTTAGAATAGGATAGCATAAGATAGATTTTTATATATCCCACAATGGGGAAATTACACTATATAGCCAAAAGTATTTGGCCAGCCATTCAAATGATGAGAATCAGGTGTCCTTATCACTTGGCCCGGTGTATCAAATCAAGCACTTAGGCATGGAGACTGTTTCTACAAACATGTGTGAAAGAATGGGACGCTCTCAGTGATTTCCAGCATGGAACTGTCATAGGATGCCACCTGTGCAACAAATCCAGTCGTAAAATGTCCTCGCTCCTAAATATTCCAAAGTCAACTTTATTATAAGAAAAGTGAAGAGTTTGGGAACAACAGCAACTCAGCCACCAAGTGGTAGGCCACGTGAACTGACAGAGGTGATGCTGAAGCGCATAGTGCAAAGACTTTCTGCACAGTCGGTTGCTGCAGAGCTCCAAACTTCGTGTGACCGTCCAATTAGCCCACGTACAGTACGCAGAGAGCTTCATGGAATGGGTTTCCATGGCCGAGCAGCTGTATTTTTGGCAGGGGTCACCAACCTTTTTGAAAGCAAGAGCTACTTCTTGGGTACTGATTAATGCAAAGGGCTACCAGTTTGATACACACTTAAATAAATTGCCAGAAATAGCCAATTTGCTCAATTTACCTTTAACTCTATGTTATTATTAATAATTAATGATATTTACACTTAATTGAACGGTTTAAAAGAGGAGAAAACACGAAAAAAATGACAATTAAATTTGGAAACATAGCTTATCTTCAATTTCGACTCTTTAAAATTCAAAATTCAACCGAAAAAACGAAGAGAGAAACTAGCTAATTTGAATCTTTTGGAAAAAATTAAAAAAATAATTTATGGAACATCATTAGTAATTTTTCCTGATTAAGATTAATTTTAGAATTTTGATGACATGTTTTAAATAGGTTAAAATCCAATCTGCACTTTGTTAGAATATATAACAATTTGGACCAAGCTATATTTCTAACAAAGACAAATCATTATTTCTTCTAGATTTTCCAGAACAAAAATTTTAAAAGAAATTCAAAAGACTTTGAAATAAGATTTAAATTTGATTCTACAGATTTTCTAGATTTGCCAGAATAATTTTTTTGAATTTTAATCATAATAAGTTTGAAGAAATATTTCACAAATATTCTTCGTCAAAAAAACAGAAGCTAAAATGAAGAATTAAATTAAAATTGATTTATTATTCTTTACAATAAAAAAAAAAAAATTACTTCAACATTGATTTAAATTGTCAGGAAAGAAGAGGAAGGAATTTAAAAGGTAAAAAGGTATATGTGTTTAAAAATCCTAAAATCATTTTTAAGGTTGTATTTTTTCTCTAAAATTGTCTTTCTGAAATTTATAAGAAGCAAAGTAAAAAAAATTAATGAATTTATTTAAACAAGTGAAGACCAAGTCTTTAAAATATTTTCTTGGATTTTCAAATTCTATTTGAGTTTTGTCTCTCTTAGAATTAAAAATGTCGGGCAAAGCGAGACCAGCTTGCTAGTAAATAAATAACATTTAAAAAATAGAGGCAGCTCACTGGTAAGTGCTGCTATTTGAGCTATTTTTAGAACAGGTCAGCGGGCTACTCATCTGGTCCTTACGGGCTACCTGGTGCCCGCGGCACCACGTTGGTGACCCCTGATCTAAGCCATACATCACCAAGTCCGATGCAAAGCGTGGTGTAAAGCACGTCACCACTGGACTCTAGAGCAGTGGAGACACCTTCTCTGGGGTGATGAATCACACTTTTTCCATCTGGCAATCTGATGGATGAGTCTGGGTTTGGAGGTTGCCAGGAGAACGCTACATTTCGGACTGCATTGTGCCGAGTGTGAAATTTGATGGAGGAGGAATTATGGGTGGGGTTGTTTTTCAGGAGTTGGGCTTGGCCCCTTAGTTCCAGTGAAAGGAACTTGGAATGCTCCAGGATACCAAAACATTTTGGACAATTCCATGCTCCCAACCTTGTGGGAACAGTTTGGAGCGGGCCCCTTCCTCTTCCAACATGACTGCACTTAGCAAGGTCCATAAAGACATGGATGACAGAGTCTGGTGTGGATGAACTTGACTGGCCTGCACAGAGTCCTGACCTGAACCCGATAGAACACTTTTGGGATGATTTAGAACGGAGACTGAGAGCCAGGCCTTCTCCACCAACATCAGTGTGTGACCTCACCAATGCGCTTTTGGAAGAATGGTGGGAAATTCCTGTAAACACACTCGGCAACCTTGTGGACAGCCTTCCCAGAAGAGTTGAAGCTGTAATAGCTGCAAAAGGTGGACCCACATCATATTGAACCCTGCGGGTTAGGAATGGGATGGCACTTCAAGTTCATATGTGAGTCAAGTTGGAGTTGTTGCCATGACAGCCCCTCAGCCCTCATCTCCTGTTCTCCAGGTTGTTCTTGGTCTCCCTCTGTTTCTTTTCCCCTGCGGGTTCCATGTTAGTGCCTGTTTGGTGATTGATTTATTGGGTGTTCTGAGGTGTGTGGCCTATCCAGCTCCACTTCCTTCTCCTGATTTGCAGTTCCACTGGTTCTTGTGTGGTGAGTTCCCACAGGTTGGCATTGGTGATGGTGTCTGGCCAGTAGACTCCTAGGACCCGACGGAGGCAACGTTTTACGAATGTCTGTAGTTTAGTGAGTATGCTATTGGTGGTTTTCCATGTTTCTGATCCGTACAGCAGGATGGATTTGACATTTGAGTTAAAGATTTTCAGTTTGGTTTTAAAAGAAATGTTTTTGCTCTCCATATTTTGTTTAGTATGTTGAATGATGTTCTTGCTTTTCCTATTCTGGATTTGACATCTTCATCTGCCCCTCCATCTACACCAGGGGTCACCAACGCGGTGCCCGCGGGCACCAGGTAGCCCGTAAGGACCAGATGAGTAGCCCGCCGGACTGTTCTAAAAATAGCTCAAATAGCAGCACTTACCAGTGAGCTGCCTCTATTTTTTAAATGTTATTTATTTACTAGCAAGCTGGTCTCGCTTTGCCCGACAGTTTTAATTCTAAGAGAGACAAAACTCAAATACAATTTGAAAACCCAAGAAAATATTTTAAAGACTTGGTCTTCACTTGTTTAAATAAATTCATTAATTTTTTTTACTTTGCTTCTTTTAAATTTCAGAAAGACAATTTTAGAGAAAAAATACAACCTTAAAAATTATTTTAGGATTTTTAAACACATATACCTTTTTACCTTTTAAATTCCTTCCTCTTCTTTCCTGACAATTTAAATTAATGTTCAAGTACATTTTTATTTTTTTTTATTGTAAAGAATAATAAATAGATTTTGATTTAATTCTTCATTTTAGCTTCTGTTTTTTCGACGAAGAATATTTGTGAAATATTTCTTCAAACTTATTATGATTAAAATTCAAAAAAATTTGCACCTGGCAAATCTAGAAAATCTGTAGAATCAAATTTAAATCTTATTTCAAAGTCTTTTGAATTTATTTTAAAATGTTTGTTCTGGAAAATCTAGAAGAAATAATGATTTGTCTTTGTTAGAATCAATCAATCAATCAATGTTTATTTATATAGCCCTAAATCACAAGTGTCTCAAAGGGCTGAAATATAGCTTGGTCCAATTTGTTATATATTCTAACAAAGTGTAGATTGGATTTTAACCTATTTAAAACATGTCATCAAAATTCTAAAATTAATCTTAATCAGGAAAAATTACTAATGATGTTCCATAAATTCTTTTTTTAAGTTTTTCTCTTCTTTTTTTCGGTTGAATTTTGAATTTTAAAGAGTCGAAATTGAAGATAAACTATTAATTGTCATTTTTTTTCGTGTTTTCTCCTCTTTTAAACCGTTCAATTAAGTGTAAATATCATTAATTATTAATAATAACATAGAGTTAAAGGTAAATTGAGCAAATTGGCTATTTCTGGCAATTTATTTAAGTGTGTATCAAACTAGTAGCCCTTCGCATTAATCACTACCCAAGAAGTAGCTCTTGCTTTCAAAAAGGTTGGTGACCCCTGATCTACACTGATTATGCTCCCCAAGTATGTAAAACTGACCACCTCCTCTAATTGATTATGGTCCATTGTTATTGGTGCATTGTTCTTGTTATTGATACGCATGACCTTTTGTTTTTTTGTGAATTGATCTTGAAGGCCTACTGAAAGCCACTACTAGCGACCACGCAGTCTGATAGTTTATATATCAATGATGAAATCTTAACATTGCAACACATGCCAATACGGCCGGGTTAACTTATAAAGTGACATTTTAAAATTCCCGCCACACTTCCGGTTGAAAAACTCCTTTGGATATGATTTATGCGCGTGACGTCACAAAATCCACGGAAGTGGTTGGACCCCATCTGACCCGATATAAAAACCTCTTGTTTTCTTCGACAAAATTCCACAGTATTCTGGACATCTGTGTTGGTGAATCTTTTGCAATTTGTTTAATGAACAATGGAGGCTGCAAAGAAGAACGTTGTAGGTGGGATCGATCGGCGTATTAGCGGCTAAGTACAATACTTACCTACTTACTACGCCTAGCCGATGCTTGCCGCCAAACCCACGGATGAAGTCCTTTGTCGCGCCGTCGATCGCTGGAACGCAGGTGAGCATGGCTGTTGATGGGAAGATGAGGGCTGGCTGGCGTAGGTGGAGCGCTAATGTTTTTAGCATAGTTCTGTGAGGTCCGGTTGCTAAGTTGCTAAATTAGCCTTAGCGTCGTTAGCAACAGCATTGTTAAGTCTTACCAGGCTGAGAATTTTTAACCGTGTAGTTACATGTACATGGTTTAATAGTATTGTTGATCTTCTGTCTATCCTTCCAGTCAGGGGTTTATTTCTTTTGTTTCTATCTTCATTTGAGAACGATGCTATCACGTTAGCTCCGTAGCTAAGTGTGTCACCGATGTATTGTCGTGGAGATAAAAGTCACTGTGAATGTCCATTTCGCGTTCTCGACTCTCATTTTCAAGAGCATATAGTATATAGTTGATACCGAAGTACATGTCAAACTACTTCCTTAACGTAAATGACCGCCATAACCACAACACCAGGGGGAGCTCCACCAACCACGTTAAACCCAGATTCCGAACTAACAAAGGTCTTAACTCATTCTCTTTCTATGCCACATCAATGTGGAATGCGCTCCCAACAGGTATAAAAGAAAGGGCATCTCTATCCTCCTTCAAAACCGCAATAAAAGTTCACCTCCAGGCAGCTACAACCCTAAACTAACACCCTCCCCGGATTGCTAATAATCAAATGTAAACAATCAAATGCAGATACTTTTTCTTATGCCTTCTGATCTCTCTCTCTCTCTCTCTCTCTCTCTCTCTCTCTCTCTCTCTCTCTCTCTCTCTCTCTCTCTCTCTCTCTCTCTCTCTCTCTCTCTCTCTCTCTCTCTCTATGTCCACTACTTGATGTCCATATCGTACCCCCCCCCCCCTCCACACCCTGATTGTAAATAATGTAAATAATTCATTGTGATTATCATGTGTAATGACTGTATTATGATGATAGTATATATGATAGTATATATCTGTATCATGAATCAATTTAAGTGGACCCCGACTTAAACAAGTTGAAAAACTTATTCGGGTGTTACCATTTAGTGGTCAATTGTACGGAATATGTACTTCACTGTGCAACCTACTAATAAAAGTCTCAATCAATCAATCAATCAATCAATCCGAGGTGGTTTAAAATACAAATCCGTGATCCACAATAGAAAAAGGAGAGAGTGTGGAATCCAATGAGCCAGCTTGTACCTAAGTTACGGTCAGAGCGAAAAAAGATACGTCCTGCACTGCCTCTCTGGTCCTTCACTGTAACGTTCCTCATCTACGAATCTTTCATCCTCGCTCAAATTAATGGGGTAATCGTCGCTTTGTCGCTCCGAATCTCTCTCGCTCCATTGTAAACAATGGGGAATTGTGAGGAATACTAGCTCCTGTGACGTCACGCTACTTCCGCTACAGGCAAGGCTTTTTTTTATCAGCGAGCAAAAGTTGCGAACTTTATCGTCGATTCTCTCTACTAAATCCTTTCAGCAAAAATATGGCAATATCGCGAAATGATCAAGTATGACACATAGAATGGATCTGCTATTCCCGTTTAATTAAAAAAAAAATCATTTCAGTAGGCCTTTAAGCCCAAGAAATGCAGCAGCTCTTTGTAGTTTTTGTGATTAGTCCTGCATCTGTTGGTGGGTGTGAGCCAGGAGAGCTAGATCGTCTGCAAAGTGTAGGTCCTCCAGTTGTTCGGTAAGGCTCCACCGTATGCCGGTGTTGCTGTTTTTGGTTGTTTGGTTCATGGTCCAGTCAATACAGAGGAGGAAAAGGAAAGGCGAGAGCAGACATCCTTGCCGCACCCCAGTCAGGACCTCGAAGACCTCTGATGGGCATTGATTGATTGATTGAAACTTTTATTAGTAGAGTGCACAGGTCAGTACATATTCCGTACAATTGACCACTAAATGGTAACACCCCAAAAAGTTTTTCAACTTGTTTAAGCCGCGTAAATCCATTCATGGTACAAATATATACTATCATCATAATACAGTCATCACACGAGTTAATCATCAGAGCATATACATTGAATTATTTACATTATTTACAATCCGGTGTGTGGGATGTGGAGGGTTTGGTTGATATCAGCACTTCAGTCATCAACAATTGCATCATCAGAGAAATGGACATTGAAACAGTGTAGGTCTGACTTGGTAGGATATGTACAGCGAGCAGAGAACATAGTGAGTTCAGATAGCATAAGAACAAGTATGTACATTAGACATACATTTGATTATTTACATTTGCTTATTTACAATCTGGGGAGGTGGGAGGGTGTTAGTCAAGGGTCATGTAGGACAGGGCCGGCCCGTGGCATAGGCCGTATAGGCAAATGCTAAGGGCGCCGTCCATCAGGGGGCGCCACGCCAGTGCCACAAATGTTGGAGAAAAAAAGAAAAAAAAGTTGGTACTATTATTTCTAAATTCATAAAATAATCCCACGTTAATTAAAATGCAAAGTAAAGCCTATTTAATAGAAATATTATTTGTTACAACATTACGCCCCCCCCCCCCCCATCCTCCCGCACGGTGCGCCCCCTCCCTTCCCGTATCATGACTCTTTTTGGACGTCACCACTTAAAAAAATCAACACAAGATGTCAAAACGGCCAAAACTGTCAGGTGCCCAGGGAAGAAAAAAAGGAAAAGAAGAGGAGAAACGAGAAAAAGACAGAGGTAGCAGGTAGGTAACGTTAGCCTACATGAAATTATTTGTCTGTTACAGAATGTGATAGTAACCTGGCTTTTTAGCATTAAGTTAATGTTACATGATTCGGCAATTGCTAATCAATAAATAGCTAGTTCTGTTTTAACGTCGGGTTAATATTGTGGAGGGGGCTAAATTGTTATGGAAAATAATAATGTAACGTTAGGTAATTCCAGTACTCCCACCTTACATTCCTCAGGGACATTTGTTTTAGATCTTTTAAGCAGGTGTTTTTTGTTGACATTGTTATTGCCTTCTGGTTCGCTAATGTTTGCTCTGCAGGTAATAGTCACTTTTCCACCCCTTTATATATTAGGTATAGTTGTAAGCCTAGTTGTTAAAGTGCACATCATTAATAGCTAGTTCTGTTTTAACGTCGGGTTAATATTGTGGAGGGGGCTAAATTGTTATGGAAAATAATGTAACGTTAGGTAATTACAGTACTCCCTGGTGTACAGTCATTTGTAAGTCATTCTAGTTAATGCAATATTAAAAAGCACAAATAGAGAACTCTGTAGGATCCCCTTTTTTTGTAATATAGTTGTTAAAGTCATACTGGTTTGATATCTTGTTTTGTGCAGTGCCTTATTTATATCGTATTTTTCATTTATTTTATGCAACTTGTTGACACGTTTTATTTTGTGTTTATGTATGTAAAAAATATTGTATTTCATATATTCGTTTTTTATTTTTTGTATTCATTTATTTATCCATATTTTTTTTTTATCTTGTTAACAATTCTGATTGTTAATTTGCTTTCTTTAAGTTAAAAAAAAAAGGTCAAAGAAAAAGCTATTCGGTTTCTTGTGAGTATATACACTTCACTGCCGATGTGGGGGTGGGGGGGCGCCACCTAAAATCTTGCCTAGGGCGCCAGATTGGTTAGGGCCGGGCCTGCTGTAGGACACGACATCGCATCCCTTGGTATGTGAGTCAAGGGATGCACTTACATGCGGTACGTTTTTAGCAACACATTATGTGCAGGCTTCCGCAGGCCACATAAAATGAAATGGCAGCTCGTGCTTTTACCCCGGTGGCTAGCACACTATCCTCTCAATCGGACAGTCGAGGGTTTGCGCCCACGCGCGGAGCGTTTGCAACATGGGGAAGATCTGTAAACACAACACAGAGATTAGCATAATGATTTTGCAACAGTAAGCTAAACGTATTCAATGGCATCAATAGACAAAATCCAATGTCATCATTCTGTACACCAGCAGCTGCCACTCACCGCCGCCGTCTCATTTCCATTCAGTCCATTATGCGCGGCTATCGAGAGTTCCATCTGAGCCGTGCTGATTACACGTCGTTTGTGAATGATCACAGCTGAGGTTTGCCATTCCAAAAAGCCATTTAGCTGATTAGCGCCCCGGGGCTCGTCATACATCACAAACATCGCATGCCGCCGCTCCTCAACATGCGAGGCGCACACTTAACTTAATGAACAATAAAAGAGCGGGAAAAATAGACCACGGCGATGTTTTCCCGCTCCGTTTTTGGTTGCAAAACATTTCCTAATTGCACAAGAGGACGCCACACTTTCTTACAGGATGTCATTTTGCTTCCGCAGCGCCGCAAGATCAACTTTGACAAGGCGAAGGGCTTGGTGGAGGTACTGATCGATCGGCCCGGCCCAGAGGACGAGGGCTCGTACACGGCTCAGCTGCGGGACGGGCGCGCCAGGAACCAGTTCACTTTGGTCCTGGTGGATCGAAGTGAGTCCACAATCCAATAAATGTCTGATACTGAAAGTAAATCAAAGACACTATGAAGAAATGGTACAACTTAGTAACCAACATACTCAATCTACAGCGAGGGTGTCAAACTCATTCTCATTGAGGGCCACATCGCACTTAATAATATACGAATTTGCCTAAATATTTTTATTTTCTCTACATACACTGTAAAATTAATTTGTAGATTTTACAGTAAAAAACTGATATTACCGTATTTTACAGACTATATGGCGCACTTAAAATCATTTTTTCCCCTCAATACTCGACAATGCAGCTTATAACCCGGTGCGCCTAATGTAAGTAATACGTTTGGTTGTGCTTACCCACCTCGACGCTATTTTATTTAGTACATGGTGAAATGGTAAGTGTGACCAGTAGATGGCAGTCAAACATAAGTGATAAGTGTAGGCCAGGGGTCACCAACCTTTTTGAAAGCAAGAGCTACTTCTTGGGTACTGATTGATGCGAAGGGCTACCAGTTTGATATACGTTTAAATAAATTGCCAGAAATAGCCAATTTGCTCAATTTACCTTTAACTCTATGTTATTATTAATAATTAATGATATTTACACTTAATTGAACGGTTTAAAAGAGGAGAAAACACGAAAAAAATGACAATTAAATTTTGAAACATAGCTTATCTTCAATTTCGACTCTTTAAAATTCAAAATTCAACCGAAAAAACGAAGAGAGAAACTAGCTAATTTGAATCTTTTTGAAAAAATTAAAAAAAGAATTTATGGAACATCATTAGTAATTTTTCCTGATTAAGATTAATTTGAGAATTTTGATGACATGTTTTAAATAGGTTAAAATCCAATCTGCACTTTGTTAGAATATATAACAAATTGGACCAAGCTATATTTCTAACAAAGACAAATCATTATTTCTTCTAGATTTTCCAGAGCAAAAATTTTAAAAGAAATTCAAAAGACTTTGAAATAAGATTTAAATTTGATTCTACAGATTTTCTAGATTTGCCAGAATAATTTTTTGGAATTTTAATCATAATAAGTTTGAAGAAATATTTCACAAATATTCTTCGTCGAAAAAACAGAAGCTAAAATGAAGAATTAAATTAAAATGTATTTATTATTCTTTACAATAAAAAAAATAAATTTACTTGAACATTGATTTAAATTGTCAGGAAAGAAGAGCAAGGAATTTAAAAGGTAAAAAGGTATATGTGTTTAAAAATCCTAAAATAATTTTTAAGGTTGTATTTTTTCTCTAAAATTGTCTTTCTGAAAGTTATAAGAAGCAAAGTAAAAAAAATTAATGAATTTATTTAAACAAGTGAAGACCAAGTCTTTAAAATATTTTCTTGGATTTTCAAATTCTATTTGAGTTTTGTCTCTCTTAGAATTAAAAACGTCGGGCAAAGCGAGACCAGCTTGCTAGTAAATAAATAAAATTTAAAAAATATAGTCAGCTCACTGGTAAGTGCTGCTATTTGAGCTATTTTTAGAACAGGCCGGCGGGTTACTCATCTGGTCCTTACGGGCTACCTGGTGCCCGCAGGCACCACGTTGGTGACCCCTGCTGTAGGCTATGATGGCAATATAATTGCATTATAATATGACTCAAGTAAACAACACCAACATTTTACATGTTCCACTGAAAATATAGAACATTGCACACGGCGCTCAAAAACTTATCAAAATATTTTAGTATGACTTTGGTAAACTATGAAGCCACACCACTTGATGGATTGTACTGTGCTTCAACATAGGAGTATTATTATGGTGTGTGTATAAGGTAAGACATATTATCAAGGCGTTTTGTTTCGCAATATTATGCAAAAGCAACTGTTCTTACCTTTTGGTCTGCTGATCTGTATTTGGGATCTGCATAAATCCTGAAAAATTGTGCGCCTCCGCCTTTGTAGTCCGTGCCGATAACATAGTCGATAAGCTTCTTCTTTTTCTCTATCTTCTTGTTATGTGACATTCATCCTCCACTGTTGCCATTTCTAATATAAAGTAGTGTAAAGTTCTTACTTATATCTGTCAGTAAACTCACCATGAAAGCACTAAAACATACCGGTGTAGTGAGTTTACATTATTCACCCAAGGAACTTTAGTTATTAGACGGTTCCGGTCGGACGGTTTTTCCACGGGACACATTTCGGGCGTTGTTGTTGTTGCACTAGTGAGCCACGGATGAGGAGATGCTGCTCCGTTATTGATTGAAGTAAAGTCTGAATGTCATTAAAACAGTTAGCGCCATCTTTTGACACTTCTTCCACTCCCGTCCTTGCACGCTACACCGCTACAACAAAGATGACGGGGAGAAGACGCTGTCGAAGTGGAGGCACGTAAAATAAACATCGTCTATGCAACATTTTGAGCAAAGAACCACCATCACATGTTATGTAGACCACAAGGAAGTCTTTTAAATTTAGAAAAAAATGCGCCTAATAATCTGGTGTGCCTTATATATTAAAAAAAAATATCAAAAATAGACCATTCATCAGCAGTGTGCCTTATAATCTGGTGCGCCCTATGGTCCGGAAAATATGGTACTGTAAAAATAGTCTTATTACAACATGTTACAATAAATGGAAAAACAGTACCACGGTTTTCTTTACGGAAAAAAACCATCAGAATTTTACTGTAAGACCTACTCAGTGGCCTGGTGGTTAGATTGTCCGCCCTGAGATGGGTAGGTCGTGAGTTCAAACCCCGGCCGAGTCATACCAAAGACTATAAAAATGGGAGCCATTACCTCCCTGCTTGGCACTCAGCATCAAGGGCTGGAATTGGGGGTGTATTCTGGACATCTGTGTTGGTGAATCTTTTGCAATTTGTTTAATGAACAATGGAGACTGCAAAGAAGAAAGTTGTAGGCGGGATCGGTGTATTAGCGGCTGGCTGCAGCAACACAAGCAGGAGGACTTTGACTTGGATAGCAGACGCGCTATCCGACGCTAGCCGCCGACCGCACGGATGATCGGGTGAAGTCCTTCGTCGCGCAGTCGATCGCTGGAACGCAGGTGAGCACGGGTGTTGATGAGCAGATGAGGGCTGGCTGGCGTAGGTGGATAGCTAATGTTTTTAGCATAGCTCTGTGAGGTCCGGTTGCTAAGTTAGCTTCAATGGCGTCGTTAGCAACAGCATTGTTAACCTAATAGTATTGTTGATTTTCTGTCTATCCTTCCTTATTTCTTTTGATTCTATATGCAGTTAAGCCCGATGCTATCACGTTAGCTCCGTAGCTAAATTGTTTCGCCGATGTATTGTCGTGGAGATAAAAGTCACTGTGAATGTCCATTTCGCCTTCTCGACTCTCATTTTCAAGAGGATATAGTATCCGAGGTGGTTTAAAATACAAATCCGTGATCCACAATAGAAAAAGGAGAAAGTGTGGAATCCAATGAGCCAGCTTGTACCTAAGTTACGGTCAGAGCGAAAAAAGATGCGTCCTGCACTGCACTCTAGTCCTTCACTCTCACGTTCCTCATCCACGAATCTTTCATCCTGGCTCAAATTAATGGGGTAATCGTCGCTTTCTCAGTCCGAATCTCTCTCGCTGGTGTAAACAATGGGGAAATGTGAGGAGCCTTTCAACCTGTGACGTCACGCTACTTCCGGAACAGGCAAGGCTTTATTTTATCAGCGACCAAAAGTTGCGAACTTTATCGTCGATTTTCTCTACTAAATCCTTTCAGCAAAAATATGGCAATATCGCGAAATGATCAAGTATGACACATAGAATGGATCTGCTATCCCCGTTTAAATAAAAAAAATCATTTCAGTAGGCCTTTAACTTTAACTTAACTATATACGGTGGTTTTTACGATATATTACAGTGAATGGAAAAACAGATCCACTCTTTTTTAATTCCGGCAACTCAGCCGCCAGTTTTTTGCTGTAAAAAAAAAAAATTTGATAAACTTTTTCCATTTGCAACGTAAAAACAACAATCGTATGTTTTACAGGATAGAAAAACAGTGGTATATTTTTTTACAATTTACAGTAATATGCTGTAAAAACCACCATAAATGTTACCATAAAATCTATTGATCATTTTTAGAGTGTACAATTTGACCAATAACTTGCTTTGAAATTATAAGTCAAGTAGATATTTATTTATATTTTGTAAAGTATGACAATAATATTTGTCGCGATATTGGAAACAAAGTTTAAAAGTTATGCAATTTCATGCTGTACCGTATTTTCTGTACCATAGGGCACACCAAGTTATAAGGCACATTGCCGATGAATGGTCTATTTTTGATATTTTTTCATATATAAGGCGCACCAGACTATAAGGCGCATTAAAGGAGTCATATTATTATTTTTTTTTTTGTAAATGTAAAAGACTTCCTTGTGGTCTACATAACATGTAATGGTGGTTCTTTGCTCCAAATGTTGCAAAGATGATGTTTTACACATCATCTTCAAGACGCTTTCTGACAGTCGCTTCCGGATGCGCCGTTTTGTGGGCGGTCTTATTTACGTGCCTCCACTTCGACAGCGTCTTCTCCCCGTCATCTTTGTTGTAGCGGTGTAGCGTGCAAGGACGGGAGTGGAAGAAGTGTCAAAAGATGGACCGGAACTCTCTAATAACTAAAGTTCCTTGGGTGAATCATGTAAACTCACTACACCGGTATGTTTTAGTGCTTTCATGGTGAGTTTACTGACAGATATAAGTAAGAACTTTACACTACTTTATATTAGAAAAGGCAACAGTGGAGGATGAATGTCCCATAACAAGAAAATAGAGACAAAGAAGAAGCTTATCGACTACGGTGTTGACACGGACTACAAAGGTGGATGCACACAATTTTTCAGGACTTATGCAGATCCCGAATACACATCAGCAAGTACCAGAAGTTAAGAAAAGTTGCTTTTGCATAATATTGCGAAACAAAACGGCAGCTAATATGTCTTACCTTATACACACACCATAATAATACTCCTATGTTGAAGCACAGTACAATCCATCAAGCGGTGTGGCTTCATAGCTTACCAAAGTCCTACTAAAACATTTTGACAGATTTTCGAGCGCCGTGTGTAATGTTCTATATTTCCAGTGGAACATATAAAATGTTGGTGTTGTTTACTTGAGTCATATTGCAGTCTACACATATCTCTTTTGTGTGACTGGTCGCACTTATCATTACACCATGCACCAAATAAAATAGCTTCGAGGTCGGTAAGCACAACCAGAATTATTCCGGGTTATAAGGCGCACTGTCCAGTTTTGAGTGAAAAAAAAAGATTTTAAGTGCGCCTTATAGTCCGGAAAATACGGTACTTAATTTTTTGTCTGTCAAAATGGACAAAAACTAATACATTTAGTAAGAAAAGATATTGTTACTTTATTGACGTATATTTCCATGCATTCGAGGGCCATATAAAATGATGTGGCGGGCCAGATCTGGCCCCCGGGCCTTAGGGATGATGTTTGATAAGAAATTATCGAGTTCGAGCCCATTATCGAATCCTTTTACCGAACCGATTCCTTATCGATTCTCTTATCGAATCCAGATAGGTTGTTGTATATGGAAAAAAACACAATATTTGGTTTAACAAAAGCTCACTTTTATTTTATAAGAAAAAAATAAAATAAATAAATAAATATTGACTGTTACCCCCCTAAAAAAAATAAAAAAATAAAAAATATTGACTGTTGTTACCCAAAGTATATTAAGTGGGATTTTTCAGAAAAACAAATATATAGTGTAACACAAAAACAACCTGTCTCTGTGATCACTATAGGTGTATAAATAATACTATAGTGTTAAATAAAATCAGTCCCTTGGGCACAAAACGGAAAATAATACAGCTCTCCAAAAAGTGCACTTCTGCTGCTATTGGAACATACTAACTACACACACTATGACACTAAGAACACCACAGTCATCAATCAACAATTCTTCTTCCAAAAAATTATGTCTGCTTTTTCAGGATCAAGTCTGACCCGCTCTTCGCTAATGTTTCAACATGCTTGTTGTACTCCCCCCCCCCACTCTTACATGAGAGCGAAGCCTGGCAATAATTGCATATTGCCGTTTCCTCGTCTTATTTTTTTGTAAAACAGCCATGCCTTGAGGCGTTTTTTCCGGTCCATTATTTTTGCTGCTTGTGTGACATCACAGGAAATGACGCGGCTCAGTCTAATGACTGAGCTCCGTCATTTCCTGTGATGTCCCACGGGGCATTTCTTGTGGGACGGGATTCGTTCCCAGGGATTTGAATAAAGAACCAACTCTTTTTCTTTACTGTAGTGACCTCGATAACGGGAACCGGTTCTCAAAAGGGGATTCGAGTCCATGGAATCGATTATTTTCTTATCGAACGGTTCTTTTCTTATCGAACAACCGGGAGAACCGGTTTCGAACATCATCCCTACCGGGCCTTGAGTTTGACACCTGTGATCTACAGCTAATCAAGTGTCTGGTCTTCTCCCAGAGTTCCGTGAGCTGCTGGCACTGGCGCACGCCAAGCGACGCGACCACGAGAGAAAGAGCGGTGAGAGGATGCCGGTGAAAAGAAGAAGTCGTCACACCGTGTGCTCAGTGTCCACCATTCACGTCATCTGCTTGTGATAACTAACGGTGACCTTTGACACACATGAACATGAATACATTAATATCATCATTTGCTTCCCTCAGGACCTTACTTCCAGGAGTTCTTGTCCTGGGGCGTTAACGAGGATTGTGAAGTGGTCATAAAGTGCAAGGTACTTGATTGCCACACTTCATGTAATGTCTGACATCTGTGTTGATGCTCACATTTTTACTATTTCTTCCTACCCAAGTGGGATTGTACTGAATCATCTTCTTGTCAACAGTTACATTTATTTGGATTTATGCCTGGTTCACACCAACGGCGCTTGCCGCGCTTTCAAGCGGCGAGCAAAGCGCCGTCATTTTTGTCAATTTTTCCACGAATATCCCGATCTCTGAAGTAATGTTATGCTTTGATACGCTCTGATACGCTCTGATACGAATTAGTTGCCGCTTTCTTACCGTTCCTCACGCTTTGATCCCTCTTTGATATGCTTTAAATCACGTTTTGATACGTTTTATTACGCTTTATTGAACTTTATTACGCTTTGATGCGATCCTGACGCTTTAAATCAGGCTCTGACACGATTATCAAGCTCTGTTGTACATTGTTACAACAAAAATAAGAAAAAAATGTGAAAAACTCAGTATACTGTTTTGCCACACATTTTTTATATTCATTTATTTTTTCAATTTCTCTTTTTTTTCCGTTATATTATGTTTTATATCTTCATTTCTTTTATTTTTGTCATCTTAATAAATATCTATCTTTCATGCTAGTTGAAAATATTAAAAGGCATTTGTTTTATCCACCCATTTTTTATATTCATTTATTTTTTCAATTTCTCTTTTTTTTCCCGTTATATTATGTTTTATATCTTCATTTCTTTTATTTTTGTCATCTTAATAAATATCTATCGTTAATGCTAGTTGAAAATATTAAAAGGCATTTGTTTTATCCACCCATTTTTTATATTCATTTATTTTTTCAATTTCTCTTTTTTTTCTGTTATATTATGTTTTATATCTTCATTTCTTTTATTTTTGTCATCTTAATAAATATCTATCTTTCATGCTAGTTGAAAATATTAAAAGGCATTTGTTTTATCCACCCATTTTTTATATTCATTTATTTTTTAAATTTCTCTTTTTTTTCCCGTTATATTATGTTTTATATCTTCATTTCTTTTATTTTTGTCATCTTAATAAATATCTATCTTTCATGCTAGTTGAAAATATTAAAAGGCATTTGTTTTATCCACCCATTTTTTATATTCATTTATTTTTTCAATTTCTCTTTTTTTTCCGTTATATTATGTTTTATATCTTAATTTCTTTTATTTTTGTCATCTTAATAAATATCTATCTTTCATGCTAGTTGAAAATATTAAAAGGCATTTGTTTTATCCACCCATTTTTTATATTCATTTATTTTTTAAATTTCTCTTTTTTTCCCGTTATATTATGTTTTATGTCTTCATTTCTTTTATTTTTGTCATCTTAATAAATATCTATCTTTCATGCTAGTTGAAAATAATAAAAGGCATTTGTTTTATCCACCCATTTTTTATATTCATTAATTTTTTCAATTTCTCTTTTTTTTCCGTTATATTATGTTTTATATCTTCATTTCTTTTATTTTTGTCATCTTAATAAATATCTATCTTTCATTTCTTATGCTAGTTTTAATTAATTAATTTAATTAAAGGCATTTCTTTTATAAAACGTAACATATTCTCTTTATTATTAACATTTTCATACAGAAAGTTTATAGACAGTAATGTCAAACTGCAACATCAAACAGCAAACTCTAAAGAAGTACAGAAACAATGATCATCGTATAAAAAAGGCAATGATGCAAAAGAGAATGGATTTGTAATCCTGTGTTGGTTTTACATGTCACTAGTCAATATCACAGTCACTTCCTATTTGTAGGGGTCCGCGCTTTGAACCAAGATCTGTTAAGCTTTCCTACGCTTTTAGTCAAGTTTTGCTGAGCTTTGTCACGCTTTGATACGCTCTCTGCGTTTTATTCCATTCTTTACAGAGCGCAGAATTTTTTTAAACTGTTTATTTAAAAAATTTTGGCGAACTTGCCGCTTCACTACAAGCTTTCCCACGATCCATTAGGACCCTCACGCTTTAATCAGGCTTTTTTACGCTATAACGCCGCTTTGCATGCCGCTTTAAAGCGCCGTCAAAGCGCCGTTGGTGTGAACCTAGCATTAACGAGTACCAAGAGGGTATTTTCCCAATCAACTTGGTGAAAATTAGGGCTCTGCGTATTATAGGCCGATATTGGCATTTTGA
>NC_084741.1:3637010-3719510 GCF_033978785.1 Entelurus aequoreus | reverse complement strand
AACCGACGCACGGAGGGGGGGAGGGTTGATGTGTGGGGGGGTTTGGTGGTAGCGGGGGTGTATAATCTAGACCGGAAGAGTTAGGGCTGCATGGGATTCTGGGTATTGGTTGTGTTGTGTTACACTACCGTCAGTGTAAGCTGTGTGGCTGATGAGTAAGTATGCTTTGCTGTCTCCTACGTGTGCAAGTAAAAGCTACATACAACATGTGGCCGGGTTGGCACGCTGTTAGTAAATGCTGTAGAGGACAATTACTGCAGTGCATCTAGGGCACGCCCTTTATTTAGTGATTAGAGTGAAAATAGGATTATAATTGCCCTTGGAGATTTCTTAGACAGGCACTGAGATCCATAAGTCTCCTGGGAAAATCGGGGGGTCGGCAAGTATGCACCTGAGCCGCATCAGAGTGGTCAAAGAGCCGCATGCGGCTCCGGAGCCGCGGGTTGCCGACCCCTGGGTTAGGTGAACGTTCCTTTGGGCTGAGTGAGTGTGTGTGTTGTGCAGGTGTTTGAATTGTATTGGCGGGTTATATAGACGGGATCCCGTCCATATAACCCGCTCAAGCTTTAACTAGCTCGAGCTAGTAGCTAGGAGCTAGCATAACAAACACGCAGGTGTTTGTTATGCGGGATTAATTTGTGGCATATTAAATATAAGCCTGGTTGTGTTGTGGCTAATAGAGTATATATATGTCTTGTGTTTATTTACTGTTGTAGTCATTCCCAGCTGAATATCAGGTCACCCCCGGCTCTCACAGCATCTTCCCTATCTGAATAGCTTCAACTCCCCACTAGTCCTTCACTTGCACTTTCCTCATCCACAAATCTTTCATCCTCGCTCAAATTAATGGGGAAATCGTCGCTTTCTCAGTCCGAATCTCTCTCACTTCTGGCGGCCATCATTGTAAACAATAGGGAACTTTGCGTATATGTTCACCCGACTACGTCACGCTACTTCCGGTAGGGGCAAGCCTTTTTTTTATCAGATACCAAAAGTTGCGATCTTTATCGTCGTTGTTCTATACTAAATCCTTTCAGCAAAAATATGGCAATATCGCGAAATGATCAAGTATGACACATAGAATAGATCTGCTATCCCCGTTTAAATAAAAAAATGTCATTTCAGTAGGCCTTTAACTTGTATAATTCAACAAATACATTTCATCTTTGACATGTTTTATGGCACTTATTGATATAGGTGGGGGAAATAATCGATTTGTATTCCCAAATCGGACATAGACTATAAAATTGATTTGTAAATGTCGATATTCGATTTATTTATTGTACAGATCCCAAAAGCAGTGAAGTTGTCACGTTGTGTAAATGGTAAATAAAAAGAGAACACAACAAATCCTTTTCAACTTATATTCAATTGAATAGACTGCAAAGACAAGATATTTCATGTTCACACTGGTAAACTTTGTTATATTTTGCAAATATTAGCTTATTTGGAATTTGATGCCTGCAACATGTTTCAAAAAAACTGGCACAAGTGGCAAAAAAGACTGAGAAAGTTGAGGAATGCTCATCAACATCAACATTTGTCAAGCTTATTGCAAGGAATTTAGAGATGTCACCATCTACGCTCCGTAATATCATCAAAAGGTTCCGAGAATCTGGAGAAATCACTGCACGTAAGCGGCAAGGCCCGTGACCTTAGATCCCTCAGGCGGTACGGCATCAAAAAGTGACATCAGTGTGTAAAGGATATCACCACAAGGGCTCAGGAACACTTCAGAAAACCACTGTCAGTAACTACAATTGGTCGCTACATCTGTAATTGCAAGTTAAAACTCTACTATGCAAAGCCAAAGCTATTTATCAACAACACCCAGAAACGCTGCCGACTTCGCTGGGCCCGAGCTCATCTAAGATGGACTGATGCAAAGTGGAAAAGTGTTCTGTGGTCTGACGAGTCCACATTTCAAATTGTTTTTGGAAACTGAGGGGAAAAAAACATCTGGATTGTTATAGGCGCAAAGTGTAAAAGGCAGCATGTGTGATGGTATGGGGGTGTATTAGTGCCCAAGACATGGGTAACTTACACATCTGTGGAGGCGCCATTAATGCTGAAAGGTACATACAGGTTTTGGAGCAACATATGTTGCCATCCAAGCAACGTTATCATGGGCGCCCCTGCTTATTTCAGCAAGACAATGCCAAGCCACGTGTTACATCAACATGGCTTTATAGTAAAAGAGTGCGGGTACTAGACTGGCCTGCCTGTAGTCCAGACCTGTCTCCCATTGAAAATGTGTGGCGCATTATGAAGCCTAAAATAGCACAACGGAGACCCCCGGTCTGTTGAACAACTTAAAGGCCTACTGAAATGATTTTTTTTTATTTAAACGGGAATAGCAGATCCATTCTATGTGTCATACTTGGTCATTTCGCGATATTGCCATATTTTTGCTGAAAGGATTTAGTAGAGAAAATCGACGATAAAGTTCGCAACTTTTGCTCGCTGATAAAAAAAAGCCTTGCCTGTACCGGAAGTAGCGTGACGTCACAGGAGCTAGTATTCCTCACAATTTTCCTTTGTTTACAATGGGGCGAGAGAGATTCGGACCGAGAAAGTGACGATTACCCCATTAATTTGAGCGAGGATGAAAGATTCGTGGATGAGGAACGTTAGAGTGAAGAACTAGAGGCAGTGCAGGATGTATCTTTTTTCGCTCTGACCGTAACTTAGGTACAAGCTGGCTCATTGGATTCCACACTCTCTCCTTTTTCTATTGTGAATCACAGATTTGTATTTTAAACCACCTCGGATACTATATCCTCTTGAAAATGAGAGTCGAGCACGCGAAATGAACATTTAAAGTGACTTTTATCTCCAAGACAATACATCGGTGACACACTTAGCTATTGAGCTAACGTGATAGCGTCATTCTCAAATGCAGATAGAAACAAAAGAAATAAACCCCTGACTGGAAGGATAGACAGAAGAGCAACAATACTATTAAACCAGGGGTCGGCAACCTTTACCACTCAAAGAGCCATTTTGGCAAGTTTCACAAATTAAAGAAAGTAATGGGAGCCACAAAAAAAATTAAAATGAAAAACACCGCATACAAAGCTTAAACGCTTTGTGCTATGTTAACCAGGGGTCTCCGACACACGCACCGGCACGCACTTTTATGTGGAAATTTGATGTTAGTGCGGCCCGCGAGTTTTGAATAAATGGCGCTTGATAGCGTCATACTTGCCAACCCTCTCGTTTTTCCCGGGAGACTCCCGAATATCAGGGTGTGATGACACTGCTTTTGGCGCCCTCTACAGCCTGCCCAAACAGCGTACCTGCTCGACCTCATGTAGAATGCAGTTTCAGCTTGCTCACGTAAGTGACAGCAAGGCGTACTACCTCAGCAGCCACACATCTTACACTGACGGTACCAATACCCAGAATCCCATGCAGCCCTAACTCTTCCGCTCAACCAACGCACGGAGAGGGGTGGGGGGTTGATGTGTGGGGGGATTTGGTGGTAGCGGGGGTGTATAATGTAGACCGGAAGAGTTAGGGCTGCATGGGATTCTGGGTATTGGTTGTGTTGTGTTTATGTTGTGTTACGGTGGGATGTTCTCCAGAAATGTGTTTTTCATTCTTTTTTGGTGTGGGTTCACAGTGTGGCGCATATTTGTAACGTAACAATGTTAAAGTTGTTTGATACGGCTACCGTCAGTGTAAGCTGTGTGGCTGATGACTAAGTATGCTTTGCTGTCTCCTGTGTGTGCAAGAAAAAACAAAACATACAACATGTGGCCAGGAAGGCACGCTGTTTGTAAACGCTATAGAGGACAGTTACTGCAGTGCAATTAGGGCACTCCCTTTATTTAGTAATTAGTGTGTAAATAGGATTATATTTTCCCTGGGAGTTATCTATGAGAGACACTGAGATCCATAAGTCTCCTGGGAAAATCGGGGGGGGGGGGGGTCGGCAAGTATGTAGCTGAGCCGCATCAGAGTGGTCAAAGCGGGTTGCCGACCCCTGTATTAAACCATGTACATGTAACTACACGGTTAAAAATTGTCAGCCTGGTAAGGCTTAACAATGCTGTTGCTAACGACGCTAAGGCTAATTTAGCAACTTAGCAACCGGACCTCACAGAACTATGTACTCTCTCCTTTTTCTATTGTGGATCACGGATTTGTACTTTAAACCACCTCGGATACTATACCCTCTTGAAAATGAGAGTCGAGCACGCGAAATGGACATTTAAAGTGACTTTTATCTCCAAGACAATACATCGGTGACACACTTAGCTACTGAGCTAACGTGATAGCATCGTTCTCAAATGCAGATAGAAACAAAAGAAATAAACCCCTGACTGGAAGGATAGACAGAAGATCAACAATACTATTAAACCATGGACATGTAACTACACGGTTAAAAATTCTCAGCCTGGCAAGGCTTAACAATGCTGTTGCTAACGACGCTAAGGCTAATTTAGCAACTTAGCAACCGGACCTCACAGAACTATGATAAAAACATTTGTAAATAAAGTCATGCAGACAGTTCAAATAAAATGTGGCTGACTGCACCTCACCAAGAGGTCCGACCAGCTCCTTTTATTTTAGGGCACTTATGTTCCAGTTTTGCACACATTTCCATTAGTTGAATAAATGTGGGAAGTCATTTAAAGTGTTTCTTATTAAAAATGCACTGCTTTTTAAAGTTGCCAGTGATAAACGCTTATTTAGTGAAAGGAAAATAAATCAATATACATGAATTAAAGACGCATCAATAATTGATTTTTAATCGAATCGTAGCTCCTGAATCGTAATCATAATTGATTTGTGAGGTGCCCAAAGAGTCCCACTTCTTATTATTGATTCCATCTAACGTAGCATGTTAGACGGGCATCTGGCCACCCGTACAAATCTTAAAATGAACTGTTATAACATTTATAACAGTGTTTTTCAACCTTTTTTGAGCCAAGACACATTTTTTTCCTTGAAAAAATCCTGGAGGCAGAAATCATTAAAAAATGAAACTCAGTTGACAGTAAAAAGTCGTAATTGTTGGATATGACTTTAAAGCACAACCAAGCATGCATCACTATAGTTCTTGTCTCAAAGTAGGTGTACTGTCACCACCTGTCACATCACACCCTGACTTATTTGGACTTTTTTGCTGTTTTCCTGTGTGTAGTGTTTTACTTCTTGTCTTGCGCTCCTATTTTGGTGGCTTTTTCTCTCTTTTTGATATTTTCCTGTAGCAGTTTCATGTCTTCCTTTGACATCTACTTTGTTTTAGCAATCAAGTATATTTAAGTTGTTGCTATCCTTCTTTGTGGGGACATTGTTGATTGTCACGTCATGTTCGGATGTACATTGTGGACGCCGTCTTTGCTCCACAGTAAGTCTTTGCTGTCGTCCAGCATTCTGTTTTTGTTTACTTTGTAGCCAGTTCAGTTTTAGTTTTGTTCTGCTTTAGCAATCAAGAATATTTCAGTTGTCGCTATCTTTTTTTGTGTGGACATTGTTGTATCAAAGAAGAGAAGAATAAGTGATTATTACATTTTAACAGAAGTGTAGTTTGAACATGTTAAAACAGGAAATAAGCAGATATTAACAGTAAATGAAAAAGTAGATTAATAATCAATTTTTACACTGCAAAAACTGAAATCTAAGTAAGATGAAATATCTCAAATAAGGGTGATATTTGCTTATTTTCTGTCTGATAAGATAATTCTTCTCACTAAGCAGATTTTGTGTTAGAGTGTTTTACTTGTTTTAAGTGTTTTGGTCCTAAATTAGGCAAAAGTAACACAGCAATGATGGCAAGCTTTAATGCCATAGACTCTAAAACTCTAGTGGAAACGGTGACAGCTCTAAAGTCATCCACCTGCTGCCTTGATGTTTTACCTACCAACTTCTTTAAGAATGTTTTTGACTGCCTATCAACAGACGTCTTGCAAGTAGTTAATAATTCTATTCAATCGGGCAATTTCCCGAAGGCTTTCAAAACTGCAGTCATTAAAGGCCTACTGAAATGAATTTTTTTTATTTAAACGGGGATAGCAGATCTATTCTATGTGTCATACTTGATCATTTCGCGATATTGCCATATTTTTGCTGAAAGGATTTAGTATAGAACAACGACGATAAAGATTGCAACTTTTGGTATCTGATAAAAAAAAGGCTTGCCCCTACCGGAAGTAGCGTGACGTAGTCAGTTGAACATATACGCAAAGTTCCCTATTGTTTACAATGATGGCCGCATGAAGTGAGAGAGATTCGGACCGAGAAAGCGACAATTTCCCCATTAATTTGAGCGAGGATGAAAGATTTGTGGATGAGTAAAGTGCAAGTGAAGGACTAGTGGGGAGTTGAAGCTATTCAGATAGGGAAGATGCTGTGAGAGCCGGGGGTGACCTGATATTCAGCTGGGAATGACTACAACAGTAAATAAACACAAGACATATATATACTCTATTAGCCACAACACAACCGGGCTTATATTTAATATGCCACAAATCAATCCTGCATAAAAACACCTGCCTGTTTGTTATGCTAGCTCCTAGCTCCTCTGCTAGCTCCTAGCTCCATAGAACACGCCAATACAATTCAAACACCTGATCAACACACACAATCACTCAGCCCAAAAGACCGTTCACCTAACCCAATGTTCATAAAGCTTATATATTTTTTAAAAGTTACGTACGTGACGCGCACATACGGTCAAGTTATCAAATGTTTAGCAGCCAAGGCTGCATACTCACGGTACCTGGTATTCAGCTGGGAATGACTACAACAGTAAATAAACACAAGACATATATATACTCTATTAGCTACAACACAACCAGGCTTATATTTAATATGCCACAAATTAATCCTGCATAAAAACACCTGCGTGTTTGTTATGCTAGCTCCTAGCTCCTATGCTAGCTCCTAGCTCCATAGAACACGCCAATACAATTCAAACACCTGATCAACACACACAATCACTCAGCCCAAAAGACCGTTCACCTAATCCAAGGTTCATAAAGCTTATATATTTTAAAAAAGTTACGTACATACGCAAAAAAAAGTTGCGCACATATGGTCAAGCGATCAAATGTTTAGAAGCCAAAGCTGCATACTCACAGTAGCACGTCTGCGTCTTTGTCATCCAAATCAAAGTAATCCTGGTAAGAGTCTGTGTTGTCCCAGTTCTCTACAGGCGTCTGTGTATCGAAGTCAAAAGTCCTCCTGGTTAGAGTCTTTGTTATCCGAGTTCTTCCATCTTGACTGCTTCTTTCGGGAATGTAAACAAAGAAGCGCCGGCTGTGTACTGTTGTTGCTGACTACGTTCGAAAAATACGTCCATTTCGCACCGACAACTTTCTTCTTTGCTTGCTCAGCTTCCTTCTCCATAATGCAATGAACATGATTGCAACAGATTCACGAACACAGATGTCCAGAATACTGTGGAATTATGAAATGAAAACAGAGCTTTTTCGTATTGGCTTCAATGTGGAAAGCATACCCGTGTTCGCCGGTCTACGTCACGCGCATACGTCATCCTCAGAGGCGTTTCGAACCGGAAGTTTAGCGGCAAATTTAAAATGTCACTTTATAAGTTAACCCGGCCGTATTGGCATGTGTTGCAATGTTAAGATTTCATCATTGATATATAAACTATCAGACTGCGTGGTCGCTAGTAGTGGCTTTCAGTAGGCCTTTAACAACAACTACAGACTAATTTCAAATCTACCATTCATAAGTAAAATAATTGAGAAAGTTGTCCTCCAACAACTAAATCACTTCTTGGCTTCTACTGGCTGCCACAACAACTTCCAGTCAGGATTTCGACCTCTTCATAGCACAGAGACGGCCCTTCTTCAAGTTATAAATGACATCCGTCTAAACACAGACTGGCAAAACTTCAGTATTAATGCTTTTGGACCTCAGTGCTGCATTTGACACTCTCCACCACTCAATACTTTTGGACAGGTTGGAAAACTGGGTGGGGATCTCAGGCACAGTTTTAAGCTGGTTCAAGTCATATCTACAAGATCGGAACTATTTTGTTTCCATTGGTGACTTTGTATCAGAACCGTGTGGAGTCCCCCAAGGTTCAATCTTGGGGCCGACTTTATTTAACATCTATATGCTCCCACTAGGACAAATCATGCAAAATAATAACATTGACCATCATTGCTATGCCGATGACACCCAAATCTATGTAGCGCTATCACCAAATGACTATCGCCCCATAGATCTTCTGTGCCAGTGCTTCAAACACTGCATGTGCCAACATTTCTTACAACTAAATGAAGATAAAACTGAGATGATTGTTTTTGGTGCTAAAAAAGAAAGGTTTAAAGTCGTCCAACACCTTCAATCACTGTCCCTGAAAACCTCAAATAAATAAATAATAAATAATAAATTTTACAGTTTGTCCCTGATAATTTTGACAAAATAATAGGTGTATAAATGACACAATATGTTACTGCATACGTCAGCAGACTAATTAGGAGTCTTTGTTTGTTTACTTACTACTAAAAGACAAGTTGTCTAGTATGTTCACTATTTTATTTAAGGACTCAATTACAATAATAAACATATGTTTCATGTACTCTAAGATTTTTTTGGTTAAAATAAAGACAATAACGCTATTTTTTCTGGTCCTCTTTATATAGAAAAGTATCAACATACATTTAGGTACTGGTACCAAAATATTGGTATCGGGACAACCTTAATAGAAGTGTAGATAGAACAAATAAGCAGATATTAACAGGAAATGAACAAGTAGATTAATAATCAATTTTTACAGTTAGTGAAGTGAAGTGAATTATATTTATATAGCGCTTTTCTCTAGTGACTCAAAGCGCTTTACATAGTGAAACCCAATATCTAAGTTACATTTAAACCAGTGTGGGTGGCACTGGGAGCAGGTGGGTAAAGTGTCTTGCCCAAGGACACAACGGCAGTGACTAGGATGGCGGAAGCGGGGATCGAACCTGGAACCCTCAAGTTGCTGGCACGGCCACTCTACCAACCGAGCTATACCGCCTCAACATACATTTAGGTACTGGTACCAAAATATTGGTATCGGGACAACCTTAATAGAAGTGTAGATAGAACAAATAAGCAGATATTAACAGGAAATGAACAAGTAGATTAATAATCAATTTTTACAGTTTGTCCCTGATAATGTGTACAAAATAATAGGTGTATAAATGACACAATATGTTACTGCATACGTCAGCAGACTAATTAGGAGTCTTTGTTTGTTTACTTACTACTAAAAGACAAGTTGCCTAGTATGTTCACTATTTTATTTACGGACTCAATTACAATAATAAACATATGTTTCATGTACCCTAAGATTTTTTTGTTAAAATAAAGACAATAATGCCATTTTTTGTGGTCCTCTTTATATAGAAAAGTATCAACATACATTTAGGTACTGGTACCAAAATATTGGTATCGGGACAACCTTAATAGAAGTGTAGATAGAACAAATAAGCAGATATTAACAGGAAATGAACAAGTAGATTAATAATCAATTTTTACAGTTTGTCCCTGATAATGTGTACAAAATAATAGGTGTATAAATGACACAATATGTTACTGCATACGTCAGCAGACTAATTAGGAGTCTTTGTTTGTTTACTTACTACTAAAAGAAAAGTTGTCTAGTATGTTCACTATTTTATTTAAGGACTCAATTACAATAATAAACATATGTTTCATGTACTCTAAGATTTTTTTGGTTAAAATAAAGACAATAACGCCATTTTTTGTGGTCCTCTTTATATAGAAAAGTATCAACATACATTTAGGTACTGGTACCAAAATATTGGTATCGGGACAACCCTAATAGAAGTGTAGATAGAACAAATAAGCAGATATTAACAGGAAATGAACAAGTAGATTAATAATCAATTTTTACAGTTTGTCCCTGATAATGTGTACAAAATAATAGGTGTATAAATGACACAATATGTTACTGCATACGTCAGCAGACTAATTAGGAGTCTTTGTTTGTTTACTTACTACTAAAAGACAAGTTGTCTAGTATGTTCACTATCTTATTTAAGGACTCAATTACAATAATAAACATATGTTTCATTTACCCTAAGATTTTTTTGTTAAAATAAAGACAATAATGCCATTTTTTGTGGTCCTCTTTATATAGAAAAGTATCAACATACATTTAGGTACTGGTACCAAAATATTGGTATCGGGACAACCTTAATAGAAGTGTAGATAGAACAAATAAGCAGATATTAACAGGAAATGAACAAGTAGATTAATAATCAATTTTTACAGTTTGTCCCTGATAATGTGTACAAAATAATAGGTGTATAAATGACACAATATGTTACTGCATACGTCAGCAGACTAATTAGGAGTCTTTGTTTGTTTACTTACTACTAAAAGACAAGTTGTCTAGTATGTTCAACATTTTATTTAAGGACTAAATTACAATAATAAACATATGTTTCATGTACCCTAAAAATTTTTGTTAAAATAAAGCCAATGATGAAATTTTTTTGTGGTGTCCTTTATTTAGGAAAGTATCGAAATACATTTTGGTACCGGTACCAAAATATTGATATTGGGACAACCCTCGCCCCAACTGAACATTTTTTTAAGGCAAGAGCTGTCTCTCGGCTAATTGTGATGCTTAAAGTTGCAAGCAATTTAATAATCATAATAGATTTTATTTGTAAAAGCACTTTACATTGAGCTAACAACCTCAAAGTGCTACAGTGCATTTAAAAAAATAAAATAAAATAAAAATTATAAAATAAGGACTAGAACAGCCTAATAGCTACAACTAGCACATATATATCTAAAAAAAAAAAAAAAAGGCTTTTTAAAAAAGAAATGTTTATAAGCCTTTTTTAAAAGCACCCACAGTCAGTTTTTACAGTTTGTCCCTCATAATGTTGACAAAATAATAAGTAGATAAATGACACAATATGTTACTGCATACGCCAGCAGACTAATTAGGAGTCTTTGTTTGTTTACTTACTACTAAAAGACAAGTTGTCTAGTATGTTCAACATTTTATTTAAGGACTAATTTACAATAATAAACATACACTACCATTCAAAAGTTTGGGGTCACATTGAAATGTCCTTATTTTTGAAGGAAAAGCACTGTACTTTTCAATGAAGATAACTTTAAACTAGTCTTAACTTTAAAGAAATACACTCTATACATTGCTAATGTGGTAAATGACTATTCTAGCTGCAAATGTCTGCTTTTTGGTGCAATATCTACATAGGTGTATAGAGGCCCATTTCCAGCAACTATCACTCCAGTGTTCTAATGGTACAATGTGTTTGCTCATTGGCTCAGAAGGCTAATTGATGATTAGAAAACCCTCGTGCAATCATGTTCACACATCTGAAAACAGTTTAGCTCGTTACAGAAGCTACAAAACTGACCTTCCTTTGAGCAGATTGAGTTTCTGGAGCATCACATTTGTGGGGTCAATTAAACGCTCCAAATGGCCAGAAAAAGAGAACTTTCATCTGAAACTCGACAGTCTATTCTTGTTCTTAGAAACGAAGGCTATTCCACAAAATTGTTTGGGTGACCCCAAACTTTTGAACGGTAGTGTATGTTTCATGTACCCTAAGATTTTTTTGTTCAAATAAAGCCAATAATGCCTTTTTTTTGTGGTCCCCTTTATTTAGAGAAGAATGGAAAAGTAGCAAAATACATTTTGGTACCGGTACCAAAATATTTGGTATGTAGACAACTAGAGATGTATGCGTTAAAATGTAATATCGGAAATTATCGGTATCGTTTTTTTTACTATCTGTATCGTTTTTTTGTTGTTGTTTTTTTTATTAAATCAACATAAAAAACACAAGATACACTTACAATTAGTGCACCAACCCAAAAAACCTCCCTCCCCCATTTACACTCATTCACACAAAAGGGTTGTTTCTTTCTGTTATTAATATTCTGGTTCCTACATTATATATCAATATATATCAATACAGTCTGCAAGGGATACAGTCCGTAAGCACACATGATTGTGCGTGCTGCTGGTCCACTAATAATACTAACCTTTAACAGTTAATTTTACAAATTTTCATTAATTACTAGTTTCTATGTAACTGTTTTTATATTGTTTTACTTTCTTTTTTATTCAAGAAAATGTTTTTAATTTATTTATCTTATTTTATTTTATTAATTTTTTTAAAAAAGGACCTTATCTTCACCATACCTGGTTGTCCAAATTAGGCATAATAATGTGTTAATTCCACGACTGCATATATCGGTTGATATCGGTATCGGTTGATATCGGTATCGGTAATTAAAGAGTTGGACAATATCGGATATCGGCAAAAAGCCATTATCGGACATCCCTAGAGACAACCCTGCTTCAAACTGACACTAACTCTTATCAGCGTGCGTGACTTTTGAGGAGAAAATATTGTTGTGTTACAAACTGTTGTCTGGTGTTGCTTCTTTATTTGTGATTATGCCAAGCTGATTATCAGATCCCGCCCGTATCATTCCTCCAGAGTCTTAGCAGTCCTCCTGAAACGACCGGTACCCCAAAAAAAACCCCCAGTGTACTCGATGTACATCCCTACTGTAGTGTGTGTCACCGTAGTAACGCTCAGTTTTGTGTCTTTTTCATCCAGAGTACGACAAGCTTCTCCAGCAGCTGAGCAAACAATGCGGTGAGTGAGAAGCACGGCAACTGTGCATTTCTGCATCTTTACGATCCATCTCTGTGTGCGCAGCAATGTCAGCAGGTCCACTGAGGGTCCAGAGCACCGCTCAAGGCTTCAGGCTCTACTGCTCCCTCAAATATTATATCAGCCATTTGAAGACCAGCTGGAGCTTCAAGTGAGTCCGCGTGCCGAGCAGCTCCCGATATAAACTCACTGCGACAGCTGCAGCAACATCTGCACATCCCAAAATCTAATTAGCCTGCATAGTTTTTGGTTTTACTATTTATTTATTGTTTTCATTTAGCTGAAGAAAGGTAAAACGCTGCAATTCATAAATGATCCACAATCCAAAACACAATCCTGATAAAGCACATGCTAAACCAGGGATGTCATTGAGGGCCATAATGTATGAATTTGCCTCTGGATTTCATTATTAAAAGGGATGTCCGATAATGGCTTTTTGCCGATATTGTCCAACTCTTTAATTACCGATACCGATATCAACCGATACCGATACTGATATATACAGTAGTGGAATTAACACATTATTATGCCTAATTGGGACAACCAGGTATGGTGAAGATAAGGTCCTTTTTTTTTTAAATTAATAAAATAAAATAAGATAAATAAATTTAAAAAAAATTCTTGAATAAAAAAGAAAGTAAAACTATATAAAATCAGTTACATAGAAACTAGTAATTAATGAAAATGAGTAAAATTAACTGTTAAAGGTTAGTACTATTAGTGGACCAGCAGCACGCACAATCATGTGTGCTTACGGACTGTATTCCTTGCAGACTGTATTGATATATATTGACATATAATGTAGGAACCAGAATATTAATAACAGAAAGAAACAACCCTTTTGTGTGAATGAGTGTAAATGGGGGAGGGAGGTTTTTTGAGTTGGTGCACTAATTGTAAGTGTATGTTGTGTTTTTTATGTTGATTTGATTAAAAAAAAAAAAAAAAAAAAAAACGATACCGATACCGATAATAAAAAAACCGATACCGATAATTTCCGATTAAAGCATTTATCGGCCGATAATATCGGCCGGACGATATTATCGGACATCTCTAATTATTAATGATATAAATTGTTTTACGTAGACTGTCCACTTTACAGTAAAAACTTTACATTTACATATTTACTGTAAAATATAGTGTTTTTGTTTTGTTTTTACAACATTTCACGGTAAATGGAAAAGCAGTACCACTGTTTTTTTGTTGTTTTTTTTACAGAAAGAGCTGGCAGCTTATTTGCCAGAATTTGTGTGTAAAATTGATGTTGGTTTTTACAACATTATATTGGAAAAACAGTACGAGTTCTTTTTTTATTCTGGCAATCTCGCTGGCAGTTTTTCTTCCGTAAAAACAAATGTACCGTCTTTCCATTCACAGCAATACACCGTTAAAAACAACAACCCTATATTTTACAGTCAAAAACTGGCAGCTCAGATAACAGAATTTTTAACACAAAAAAACAATAGTAATTGTTTTCAATTTACAGTAATATGCTGTACATGTAAACCAGTGTGCACTGGGAGCAGGTGGGTCAAGTGTCTTGCGGAGGCGGGATTCAAACCTGGAACCCTCAAGTTGCTCCAGTGTTTCCCATAAACTGCCAAGATACCTGCGGCGGTGGGGGCGTGGTCACCATGACATCATCGAGTAATTTGCATAATTTACTACAATGATATGATTTTCTCTAAAAAGACTCAAAACATTTATACTTACTAATTAATAATAACAGTTTTGTTTTAAACTTCCATCCATCCATCCATCCATTTTACAATATAATTACAACACTTTATGTACATATTTATATACAGATTTGAACAATAAGTTATTCACTGAAATATATTTATTAATTGTGGTTCTTACAAAAAATATATCTTATAAAATATAAAAGCTAAAATGTCTCCTAAAGCTCTGCCCCTTTAATTAGTGCATACTAAATCATTTAACTTTAGCCTACTACTACAACCATATTATTTACCAGCAACATAAAGTGAAACAGAGGCAGAGGTGTCCTGCCACAGTCAGTAACAAATAAACAGAAAACAGTAGTGGTCAAATACAAATAAGGCAACAAGAGAAGTATCCTACACTTCTCTTTTGTAAAGTAAATCTGAACAGCCGATATGGGCATCTACATCAACTATATGATTTACCTGAGAAACTGGAAAGGACAAAAAAAAAATTAGTGTTTTTTTTTTTTTTTTGTGGCGGATGTAATTATTTTGTGGCGGGCCGTCACAAATAAATGAATGTGTGGGAAACACTGTGCTCTACCAACCGAGCCACGCCACCCAATATAAAATCCACCAACCGAGCCACGCTGTAATAAAACCTACTGCAACCAATTTGATTGATTGAGACTTTTAATAGTAGGTTGCACAGTGAAGTACATATTCCGTACAATTGACCACTAAATGGTAACACCCGAATAAGTTTTTCAACTTGTTTAAGTCGGGGTCCACTTAAATTGATTCATGATACAGATATATACTATCATATATACTATCATCATAATACAGTCATCACACAAGATAATCACATTGACTTATTTACATTATTTACAATCAGGGGTGTGGAGGGGGGGGGGGTAGGATATGGACATCAAGTAGTGGACATATAGAGAGAGAGAGAGAGAGAGAGAGAGATCAGAAGGCATAAGAAAAAGTATCTGCATTTGATTGTTTACATTTGATTATTAGCAATCCGGGGAGGGTGTTAGTTTAGGGTTGTAGCAGCCTGGAGGTGAACTTTTATTGCGGTTTTGAAGGAGGATAGAGATGCCCTTTCTTTTATACCTGTTGGGAGCGCATTCCACATTGATGTGGCATAGAAAGAGAATGAGTTAAGACCTTTGTTAGTTCGGAATCTGGGTTTAACGTGGTTAGTGGAGCTCCCCCTGGTGTTGTGGTTATGGCGGTCATTTACGTTAAGGAAGTAGTTTGACATGTACTTTGGTATCAGGGAGGTGTAGCGGATTTTATAGACTAGGCTCAGTGCAAGTTGTTTAACTCTGTCCTCCACCTTGAGCCAGCCCACTTTGGAGAAGTGGGTAGGAGTGAGGTGGGATCTGGGGTGGAGGTCTAGAAGTAACCTGACTAGCTTGTTCTGAGATGTTTGGAGTTTAGATTTGAGGGTTTTGGAGGTGCTAGGGTACCAGGAGGTGCATGCGTAATCGAAAAAGGGTTGAACGAGAGTTCCCGCCAGAATCCTCAAGGTGCTTTTGTTGACCAGAGAGGAGATTCTGTAGAGAAATCTCGTTCGCTGGGCTTAAAGTTTGCCAAAGTACTACAAATGTTTCCTTTAAAGGCCTACTGAAACCCACTACTACCGACCACGCAGTCTGATAGTTTATATATCAATGATGAAATCTTAACATTATAACACATGCCAATACGGCCGGGTTAACTTATAAAGTGACATTTTAAATTTGCCGCTAAACTTCCGGTTCGAAACGCCTCTGAGGATGACGTATGCGTGTGACGTAGCCCGGCGAACACGGGTATGCCTTCCACATTGAAGCCGATACGAAAAAGCTCTGTTTTCATTTCATAATTCCACAGTATTCTGGACATCTGTGTTCGTGAATCTGTTGCAATCATGTTCATTGCATTATGGAGAAGGAAGCCAAGCAAGCAAAGAAGAAAGTTGTCGGTGCGAAATGGACGTATTTTTCGAACGTAGTCAGCCACAACAGTACACAGCCGGCGCTTCTTTGTTTACATTCCCGAAAGATGCAGTCAAGATGGAAGAACTCGGATAACAGAGACTCTAACCAGGAGGACTTTTGATTTGGATACACAGACGCCTGTAGAGAACTGGGACAACACAGACTCTTACCAGGATTACTTTGATTTGGATGACAAAGACGCAGACGTGCTACTGTGAGTATGCAGCTTTGGCTTTTTTTTGCGTATGTACGTAACTTTTTTAAAATATATAAGCTTTATGAACCTTGGGTTAGGTGAACGGTCTTTTGGGCTGAGTGATTGTGTGTGTTGATCATGTGTTTGAATTGTATTGGCGTGTTCTATGGAGCTAGGAGCTAGCAGAGGAGCTAGGAGCTAGCATAACACGTACCGTACCGTAAGTGCGCGTCACGTACGTAACTTTTTAAAAATATATAAGCTTTATGAACCTTGGGTTAGGTGAACGGTCTTTTGGGCTGAGTGATTGTGTGTGTTGATCAGGTGTTTGAATTGTATTGGCGTGTTCTATGGAGCTAGGAGCTAGCAGAGGAGCTAGGAGCTAGCATAACAAACACGCAGGTGTTATTATGCAGGATTAATTTGTGGCATATTAAATATAAGCCTGGTTGTGTTGTGGCTAATAGAGTATATATATGTCTTGTGTTTATTTACTGTTGTAGTCATTCCCAGCTGAATATCAGGTACCGTGAGTATGCAGCCTTGGCTGCTAAACATTCGATAACTTGACCGTATGTGCGCGTCACGTACGTAACTTTTTAAAAATATATAAGCTTTATGAACCTTGGGTTAGGTAAACGGTCTTTTGGGCTGAGTGATTGTGTGTGTTGATCAGGTGTTTGAATTGTATTGGCGTGTTCTATGGAGCTAGGAGCTAGCAGAGGAGCTAGGAGCTAGCATAACAAACACGCAGGTGTTTTTATGCAGGATTAATTTGTGGCATATTAAATATAAGCCTGGTTGTGTTGTGGCTAATAGAGTATATATATGTCTTGTGTTTATTTACTGTTGTAGTCATTCCCAGCTGAATATCAGGTCACCCCCGGCTCTCACAGCATCTTCCCTATCTGAATAGCTTCAACTCCCCACTAGTCCTTCACTTGCACTTTACTCATCCACAAATCTTTCATCCTCGCTCAAATTAATGGGGAAATTGTCGCTTTCTCGGTCCGAATCTCTCTCACTTCATGCGGCCATCATTGTAAACAATAGGGAACTTTGCGTATATGTTCAACTGACTACGTCACGCTACTTCCGGTAGGTGCAAGCCTTTTTTTTATCAGATACCAAAAGTTGCAATCTTTATCGTCGTTGTTCTATACTAAATCCTTTCAGCAAAAATATGGCAATATCGCGAAATGATCAAGTATGACACATAGAATAGATCTGCTATCCCCGTTTAAATAAAAAAAATTCATTTCAGTAGGCCTTTAAATGACAGAATTGAATTAAAAACAAAACATAAAACCTTGTAGATATATGTCATTATGATGCAATTAGTGTAGGACGCTTTATTGGCCGGATTTGATTACTGTTTGGGGTTATAACCTTCTTATCACTTCTTCTAAATTACACCCATGACCGTATAATCTGATTTAGTTCTCCAGCAATGGAAATTAATTAAGGACTGTTTGAAAGCCAACAGACCAAACAAACACACTTTTCTGCGTCTTTTAGTTCAGAAATAATTCAGCATCTACTTTTTTTTTTTTCCTTACATTTAATAAAAAACATCTTTGTGAGGTTTTAGAAATATGTTTTAATACTTTGTATGGCAAACCTAGACCTGCTTCTTTTAGTGAGGTTGCAGCACCACCTGCTGGTCATGAAGGGAACAGATTGTATAAATGTCACTACAACAGGGGTCACCAACCTTTTTGAAACCAAGAGCTACTTCTTGGGTAGTGATTAATGCGAAGGGCTACCAGTTTGATACACACTTAAATAAATTGCCACAAATAGCCAATTTGCTCAATTTACCTTTAACTCTATGTTATTATTAACAATTAATGATATTTACACTTAATTGAACGGTTTAAAAGAGGAGAAAACACGAAAAAAATGACAATTAAATTTTGAAACATAGTTTATCTTCAATTTCGACTCTTTAAAATTCAAAATTCAACCGAAAAAAAGAAGAGAAAAACTAGCTAATTCGAATCTTTTTGAAAAAATAAAAAAAATAATTTATGGAACATCATTAGTCATTTTTCCTGATTAAGATTAATTTTAGAATTTTGATGACATGTTTTAAATAGGTTAAAATCCAATCTGCACTTTGTTAGAATATATAACAAATTGGACCAAGCTATATTTCTAACCAAGACAAATCATTATTTCTTCTAGATTTTCCAGAACAAAAATGTTAAAAGAAATTCAAAAGACTTTGAAATAAGATTTAAATTTGATTCCACAGATTTTCTAGATTTGCCAGAATATTTTTAGGGAATTTTAATCATAATAAGTTTGAAGAAATATTTCACAAATATTCTTCGTCGAAAAAACAGAAGCTAAAATGAGGAATTCAATTAAAATTTATTTATTATTCTTTACAATAAAAAAAATAAATTTACTTGAACATTGATTTAAATTGTCAGGAAAGAAGAGGAAGGAATTTAAAAGGTCAAAAGGTATATGTGTTTAAAAATCCTAAAATCATTTTTAAGGTTGTATTTTTTCTCTAAAATTGTCTTTCTGAAAGTTATAAGAAGCAAAGTAAAAAAATTTATGAATTTATTTAAACAAGTGAAGACCAAGTCTTTAAAATATTTTCTTGGATTTTCCATTTCTATTTGAGTTTTGTCTCTTTTAGAATTAAAAATGTCGTGCAAAGCGAGACCAGCTTGCTAGTAAATAAATAACATTTAAAAAATAGAGGCAGCTCACTGGTAAGTGCTGCTATTTGAGCTATTTTTAGAACAGGCCAGCGGGCTACTCATCTGGTCCTTACGGGCTACCTGGTGCCCGCGGGCACCACGTTGGTGACCCCTGCTCTACAATATATAATCCACATGTTTCCCGTAATTTCCCAGTAAATAACAAGATGAGTGACAGAATGAAAGCACATGCAGGAAGTGGACACTTTTTTTGTCTCTTCCCTCCTGCAGGGAGAAGAGGATGGAGCCCCAGTCCAGGATCAGGATGGGCAGCAACGTGCAGACCGTCTGGATGGACATCTTTAACCCCACAGAGAACGACAAAGGCAAATACAGCTTGGACATGTTTGACGGCCAGGAGACGCACACGCGCCATCTGGACCTGTCTGGACAAGGTATGTAGTGTTAAGATATGAAATACATCATGATATTAATATTGGTATGTATCCACAGCCTTTGCTGATGCCTTGCTGGAGCACCAGAGGATAAAGTAAGTCGTCTTTCTTGCCGGTTTAAAACCCACACAGCATGTTTGCCTGACCTGTTTCCTGTCTTCATCCCTCAGGCAGGAGGCCGTCACGGAGAAAAGTGCGTATTCCTGCTCTCCTCATAGATATGAAGATTGCAGAGCAGTCTTAACTTTTTTGAATGTTTGTCATTTCCAGACCGGGCTAAAGTGACAAAGGGGCTTCCGGATGTGGTGGCCATCATGGAAGGCAAGGTATGACACTCTGGAGTGGTCAGAGTTAAGTCAATTAGTCCAACATAGTGAGCTCAGGAATAGGGATGATGTTTGATAAGAAATTATCGAGTTCGAGCCCATTATCGAATCCTTTTATCGAACCGATTCCTTATCGATTCTCTTATCGAATCCAGATAGGTTGTTGTATATGGGAAAAAAAACACAATATTTGGTTTAACAAAAGCTCACTTTTATTTTATAAGAAAAAAATAAAATAAATTAATAAATATAGACTGTTACTCCCCTAAAAAAAAAAAAAAAAAAAAATATTGACTGTTGTTACCCAAAGTATATTAAGTGGGATTTTTCAGAAAAACAAATATATACAGTAACACAAAAACAACCTGTCTCTGTGATCACTATAGGTGTATAAATAATACTATAGTGTTAAATAAAATCAGTCCCTTGGGCACAAAACTGAAAATAATACAGCTCTCCAAAAAGTGCACTTCTACTGCTATTGGAACATACACACACTATGACACTAAGAACACCACAGTCATCAATCAACAATTCTTCTTCCAAAAAATTATGTCTGCTTTTTCAAAATCAAGTCTGACCCGCTCTTCGCTAATGTTTCAACATGCTTGTTGTACTCCCCCCCCCCCCCCTTACATGAGAGCGAAGCCTGGCAATAATTGCATATTGCCGTTTCCTCGTCTTATTTTTTTGTAAAACAGCCATGCCTTGAGGCGTTTTTTCCGGTCCATTATTTTTGCGGCTTGTGTGACATCACAGGAAATGACGCGGCTCAGTCTAATGACTGAGCTCCGTCATTTCCTGTGATGTCCCACAGGTCATTTCTTGTGGGACGGGATTCGTTCCCAGGGATTTGAATAAAGAACCAACTCTTTTTCTTTACTATAGTGACCTCGATAACGGGAACCGGTTCTCAAAAGGGGATTCGAGTCCATGGAATCGATTATTTTCTTATCGAACGGTTCTTTTCTTATCGAACAACCGGGAGAACCGGTTTCGAACATCATCCCTACTCAGGAAGCATAAGAACAAGTATTTACATTTGATTATTTACAATCCGGGGAGGTGGGTTGTGGTGGGGGGAGGGTGTTAGTCAAGGGTTGTAGTTGCCTGGTGGTGTTCTTTTAGTGCGCATTTGAAGGAGGATAGAGATGCCCTTTCTTTTACACCTGTTGGGAGTGCATTCCATATTGATGTGGCATTATTGTGAGGTTTTGTATTAGTGTTCCTAAAATTAGATATACCGGCCCCCAGACACATTTTTTCTCTAAATTTGGCCCCCGAGTCAAAATAATTGCCCAGGCCTGAATAAAAACAAAAACATAAGAAGTCTGGCGCTAATGCCATACAGCAGGGGTCACCAACGTGGTGCCCGCGGGCACCAGGTAGCCCGTAAGGACCAGATGAGTAGCCCGCTGGCCTGTTCTAAAAATAGCTCTAATAGCAGCACTTACCAGTGAGCTGCCTATTTTTTAAATTGTATTTATTTACTAGCAAGCTGGTCTCGCTTTGCTCGACATTTTTAATTCTAAGAGAGACAAAACTCAAATAGAATTTGAAAATCCAAGAAAATATTTTAAAGACTTGGTCTTCACTTGTTTAAATAAATTCATTATTTTTTTTACTTTGCTTCTTATAACTTTCAGAAAGACAATTTTGGAGAAAAAATACAACCTTAAAAATTATTTTAGGATTTTTAAACACATATACATTTTTACCTTTTAAATTCCTTCCTCTTCTTTCCTGACAATTTAAATCAATGTTCAGGTAAATTTATTTTTTTTATTGTAAAGAATAATAAATACATTTTAATTTAATTCTTCATTTTGGCTTCTGTTTTTTCGACGAAGAATATTTGTGAAATATTTCTTCAAACTTATTATGATTAAAATTTTTAAAAAAATATTCTGGCAAATCTAGAAAATCTGTAGAATCAAATTTAAATCTTATTTCAAAGTCTTTTGAATTTCTTTTAAAATTTTTGTTCTGGAAAATCTAGAAGAAATAATGATTTGTCTTTGTTAGAAATATAGCTTGGTCCATCCATCCATCCATCCATCCATTTACTACCGCTTATTCCCTTTGGGGTCGCGGGGGCGCTGGAGCCTATCTCAGCTACAATCGGGCGGAAGGCGGGGTACACCCTGGACAAGTCGCTACCTCATCGCTTGGTCCAATTTGTTATATTCTAACAAAGTGTAGATTGGATTTTAACCTATTTAAAACATGTCATCAAAATTCTAAAATTAATCTTAATCAGGAAAAATTACTAATGATGTTCCATAAATTAGTTTTTTTATTTTTTCAAAAAGATTCGAATTAGCTAGTTTTTCTTTTCTATTTTTCGGTTGAATTTTGAATTTTAAAGAGTCGAAATTGAAGATAAACTATGTTTCAAAATTTAATAGTCATTTTTTTCGTGTTTTCTCCTCTTTTAAACCGTTCAATTAAGTGTAAATATCATTAATTATTAATAATAACATAGAGTTAAAGGTAAATTGAGCAAATTGGCTATTTCTGGCAATTTATTTAAGTGTGTATCAAACTGGTAGCCCTTCGCATTAATCACTACCCAAGAAGTAGCTCTTGGTTTCAAAAAGGTTGGTGACCCCTGCCATAGAGAAATTTCTCGAGCGCAAAAAGTGAGACTAAAGTTTGTGAAGCTGTACTTTTATTTGTAATTTTCTTGTGGATCATTAAAGTTTGTCTAAGTCTAGTACATATTGTATGTAAATATATTGTTTATTTGGTTAGTACTTATTTTTCAAATCAGTCCTACCCAAATGTAAGGTTTATTTGTCAAATGAAAAATAATTTTTGTGATTCACACATGCTTTTGTATCATTTGACAAGGTAGTAAACCAGGGGTCACCAACGCGGTGCCCGCGGGCACCAGGTAGCCCGTAAGGACCAGATGAGTAGCCCGCTGGCCTGTTCTAAAAATAGCTCAAATAGCAGCACTTACCAGTGAGCTGCCTCTATTTTTTAAATTGTATTTATTTACTAGCAAACTGGTCTCGCTTTGCCCGACATTTTTAATTCTAAGAGAGACAAAACCCAAATAGAATTTGAAAAGCCAAGAAAATATTTTAAAGACTTGTTGAAATAAATTCATAAATTGTTTTACTTTGCTTCTTATAACTTTCAGAAAGACAATTTTAGAAAAAAAATACAACCTTAAAAATGATTTTTAGGATTTTTAAACACATATACCTTTTTACCTTTTAAATTCCTTCCTCTTCTTTCCTGACAATTTAAATCAATGTTCAAGTAAATTTATTTTTTTTATTGTAAAGAATAATAAATAAACTTCATTTTAGCGTCTGTTTTTTCGACGAAGAATATTTGTGAAATATTTCTTCAAACTTATTATGATTAAAATTCAAACACATTCTGGCAAATCTAGAAAATCTGTGGAATCAAATTTAAATCTTATTTCAAAGTCTTTTGAATTTCTTTTAAAAATTTTGTTCAGGAAAATCTAGAAGAAATAATGATTTGTCTTTGTTAGAAATATAGCTTGGTCCAATTTGTTATATATTCTAACAAAGTGCAGATTGGATTTTAACCTATTTAAAACATGTCATCAAAATTCTAAAATTAATCTTAATCAGGAAAAATTACTAATGATTTTCCATAAATTATGTTTTTAATTTTTTCAAAAAGATTCGAATTAGCTAGTTTTTCTCTTTTTTTTTCGGTTGAATTTTGAATTTTAAAGAGTCGAAATTGAAGATAAACTATGTTTCAAAATTTAAGTGTCATTTTTTTTTTCGTGTTTTCTCCTCTTTTAAACCGTTCAATTAGGGTGTAAATATCATTAATTATTAATAATAAAATAGAGTTAAGGGTAAATTGAGCAAATTGGCTATTTGTAGCAATTTATTTAAGTGTGTATCAAACTGGTAGCCCTTCGCATTAATCAGTACCCAAGAAGTAGCTCTTGCTTTCAAAAAGGTTGGGGACCCCTGTAGTAAACTGTAAGTAGGTTAGATATAATTATTGAATATGATCAAAATCCAAGGTGAGATTACGATTTCAGTGTTAATATTGGAGAGGCCGGGCCCCTCTGTAGTGGAAAAGTTTGGTCCACGGGGTCAAAAAGGTTAAGAACCCCAAAGACCGTGCTGGGCACTGCAGATGGAAATCAGCCTTTGGCTACAATCTGACACATGAACATTTTATATGTTCATTAATGTGCATTAATGTACTATAACAAATGGTGACTTCCTGTCAGGAGTTGTAATATACATTTATAAACAAGCTATTGGTGTGTTTAGTGGGTCAGGTGAAAGTTATGTGGTAGTTTATACATTAGCTAGATCAGGGGTGTCCAAAGTGTGGCCCGGGGGCCATTTGCGGCCCGCAGCTAATTGTTTACCGGCCCGCCACACATTCTGGAAATACTATTGTAAAAATAAAAAAGAACATTAAATAAAGTGGAATGAGGTGAAATCTAACGAGAAAAAGTTGCAATGTTGACACAAAAGCTGCCATGCAGGCTGTTTTTTTTTCTCTCATGTCTTTCTTTATTTTTCTTTTTTTGCCATTGCTCAAAAAAAAAAAAAAAAAGACAAAAAAATCCATGTTATAATGAATTATTTTCAGGGCTCCAATTACTTCAAATATTTCACTTTAAAATGTTTTAAGTGGTAAATTTTGCATATATTGTGTAGTAGCCATATAAAAACATCAAAGTTTTCTTTGACAACAGCGCATAAAACAAACAAAATGAAAAGGTCCTGTGCGGACCCTAATAATAGTTCCAGCATAAAATGGACAGATATATCTGAAGTTGATCTTGTAATTTAAGTGTTGAAAGTAAAAGAAAAACCTAATAAAAATGTATCACTTTATGAGTGGGGCACCTTTTGGATCCCAAATATATTTAGTGATTTTTTATTTATCTTTTCACTGTGATTACTCAAAAATATGAAATAATTAAAATCAATGGTGTCCTGCATTATTGATCTTTTAGGGCTCTAATGACCAAATACTGCATATTTCAGTTTTACTATAAAAAAACTAAGTTTTTTTGCCATAAAACTTTTTTTTTTTATTTGTATTACTTTATATCAGGGGTCACCAACCTTTTTGAAACCAAGAGCTACTTCTTGGGTACTGATTAATGCGAAGGGCTACCAGTTTGATACACACTTCAATAAATTGCCAGAAATAGCCAATTTGCTCAATTTACCTTTAACTCTATGTTATTATTAATAATTAATGATATTTACACTTAATTGAACGGTTTAAAAGAGGAGAAAACACGAAAAAAATGACAATTAAATTTTGAAACATAGTTTATCTTCAATTTCGACTCTTTAAAACTCAACCGAAAAAAAGAAGAGAAAAACTAGCTAATTCGAATCTTTTTGAAAAAATAAAAAAAATAATTTATTGAACATCATTAGTAATTTTTCCTGATTAAGATTAATTTGAGAATTTTTTTGACATGTTTTAAATAGGTTAAAATCCAATCTGCACTTTGTTAGAATATATAACAAATTGGACCAAGCTATATTTCTAACAAAGACAAATCATTATTTCTTCTAGATTTTCCAGAACAAAAATTTTAAAAGAAATTCAAAAGACTTTGAAATAAGATTTAAATTTGATTCTACAGATTTTCTAGATTTGCCAGAATATTTTTTTTGAATTTTAATCATAATAAGTTTGAAGAAATATTTCACAAATATTCTTCGTCGAAAAAACAGAAGCTAAAATGAAGAATTAAATTAAAATGTATTTATTATTCTTTACTATAAAAAAAATAAATTTACTCGAACATTGACTTAAATTGTCAGGAAGGAAGAGGAAGGAATTTAAAAGGTAAAAAGGTATATGTGTTTAAAAATCCTAAAATCTTTTTTAAGGTTGTATTTTTTCTCTAAAATTGTCTTTCTGAAAGTCATAAGAAGCAAAGTAACACAAATAATGAATTTATTTAAACAAATAAAGACCAAGTCTTTAAAATATTTCCTTGGATTTTCAAATTCTATTTGAGTTTTGTCTCTCTTAGAATTAAAAATGTCGGGCAAAGCGAGACCAGCTTGCTAGTAAATAAATAAAATTTAAAAAATAGAGGCACCTCACTGGTAAGTGCTGCTATTTGAGCTATTTTTAGAACAGGCAAGCGGGCTACTCATCTGGTCCTTACGGGCTACCTGGTGCCCGCGGGCACCGCGTTGGTGACCCCTGCTTTATATCAACTTGAAGTTGATAGAGATGTACTGTAAGCGTTAAATAATTAAAAAAATTAAATAATCTGACTTATTTTTAACATTTTAATGACTGAGACCCTTTATGGTCCCCGGGACCCCTAAAGGTAAAATAAATAAAAAATCCATATATTTTGTTATGGTTTGAAAATGAAAAATATCCAAATGGCCCCCACATGCTTTCATTTTTCCGTGTGCGGCCCTCAGTGGAAAAAGTTTGGACACCCCTGAGCTAGATGAAGCAATTCCTGAAGGAATGGTGTGTGAGTGCTCCAATGCTGAAGTTGAAGTGAAATGCTGACAGAATGTAGTATGAATGTAAGAATGGTTTGAATGTTGGCGAGTTCGAATTTCCAGGAAAACCGGAATTTGGTTTTGAACTTGGGAAAGTGTTAGTTTGAATGTCCAGGATGAGTGGAATATGTTGATGTTGGAATGGCTTGAATAAGGGACAAGCGGTAGAAAATGGATGGATGGAGGTTGAAAAATGTGGGAATTGTGCAACTTGGAAAAATATCCCATTCATTTCAATGGGAACTTCCTGGAAATTTTGGGAAAAGCGGGATTTAAAAAAAAATAAAAAATGATTTGGAGCATGAATGTCCTGAATGAGCAGAATTGGTTGGTGTTGGAATTGTTTAAATCGGTCAAGAAATGTGGAAGTAGTAACAGTTTTTTAATTGAGAAATAGTATTACTGAAAACCGGGAATTTTTCAAGTTTTTAAACCAACTTCGTTTTTTGTCCTGATTAAGAGGAATGTTTTGTTGGTGGAACGGTTGAAGGAGTCACCGCATTAAAAAAGGTTGGAAATAGTGTTTGAAAAAAAACAGGAATTCCTGGAATTTTTTTGAACTCGGAAAAATGATAGTTTGAATGTCCAGACTGAGTGGGAATATATTGAAGGTGGAATGGTTTGAATTAGGGATGTCCGATATCGGCCGATAAATGCGTTAAAATGTAATATCGGAAATTATCGGTATCGTTTTTTTATTATCTGTATCGTTTTTTTGTTTTTTTTTGTTTTTTTTTGTTTTTTTTTAATTAAATCAACATAAAAAACACAAGATACACTTACAATTAGTGCACCAACCCAAAAAACCTCCCTCCCCCCATTTCTTTCTGTTATTAATATTGTGGTTCCTACATTATATATCAATATATATCAATACAGTCTGCAAGGGATACAGTCCGTAAGCACACATGATTGTGCGTGCTGCTGGTCCCCTAATAATACTAACCTTTAACAGTTAATTTTACTCATTTTCATTAATTACTAGTTTCTATGTAACTGTTTGTATATTGTTTTACTTTCTTTTTTATTCAAGAAAATGTTTTTAATTTAGTTATCTTATTTTTTTTATTATTTTTTTTAAAGTACCTTATCTTCACCATACCTGGTTGTCCAAATTAGGCATAATAATGTGTTAATTCCACGACTGCATATATCGGTTGATATCGGTTGATATCGGTATCGGTAATTAAAGAGATGGACAATATCGGAATATCGGATATCGGCATCCCTAGTTTGAATAGGCTGAAAATGTGGAAATGGTGGAAGTTTGAAAAATGGCCAATTCATTTTGAATGGGAAAACCTGGAATTCTGGGAAATCTGGACATTTTTGGAATTTTTCAAGGAAAATCCCACCATTCCCGAAAAGTCTGAACAGCTTGAACCTGGAACGGTTTGAATCGGATGAAAAATGTGGAAGGTAGAGCGTCTCTGTAGTGGAAAAGTTGGGCCCCAAAGGTCAAAATCCCCTGCTCTAAACAACAGGAGCACAAAAGTGTTTTTAGGAATTTTTTGCATGAATGTTTTGTCTCCCAAGTTTTGAACTAAACTGTCAGGTTCAAACACTGATGACATCTATTAAACAAGACAAGAAGCAAAGAATTAAACAGAGACAGAATTAAATTTGGCTCAATTGAGGAGAAACGTCTGGGCTGTACTCTTGTACGGTCTCCCACCACGCTCTGACGAAAGATTGTACGCCTCCTCTTTTATTTGGACTTTCCCTGATTACATGGCAACAGCTGTTTCTAAGAGAAGGGGGTCGTAAACAGCCGCTGCCTTTGGTCTCAAAACAGTTCAAAGAAAAGGTGCCTGGAGGGGGGGTCAGGTCCTGCTTCCTCTCCGCTTTGTAGATCTCGGGTCAAGACAAAATCTTCCTGTGGATTACAATACATCAAAGAAACCGACACCTTCATGTCGCTTCCCATCGTACACAGTGGAGTTTTACAAGCCTTTTGCTTGGTAGGATCATAGACAGCTTTTGTCCGCTCGCCGGGAACTCATGGCAACACAAAGTTTTGTGACAACTTGGATACAATTATTCTGACATGAACTGACGCTCCGGAGTCGCCAGTTGAATAATCAGAATCAGAAATACTTTATTAATCCCCGAGGGGAAATTGGGATTTTCAGCACAATCCCATTCAAGATCAGACAAACATTACAGGGAGACAGCAGAAAAAAAGGATCTCTGACTGGTCTGCCAACTTCCGGCGTCCCTTACAAAAAAAGGTGAGAAAAAACAGGTAAACGCTGAGGCCAAGGGAAAAAAACTCATAGCCGTAGCACACATAAGCACGTTACATAGAATCAACAAAACTTGCAACAAAGGGAAGGGAGTGAGAGCTACGCAGGCCGGCTGCTGCCGTATAAAGTTAAACTACCAATGATTGTCACACACACACTAGGTGTGGCGAAATTATTCTCTGCATTTGACCCATCACCCTTGATCACCCTCTGGGAGGTGAGGGGAGCAGTGAGCAGCAGCGGTGGCCACGCCCGGGAATCATTTTTTGGTGATTTAACCCCCAATTCCAACCCTTGATGCTGAGTGCCAAGCAGGGAGGTAACGGCTCCCATTTTTTATAGTCCTCGGTATGACTCGGCCGGGGTTTGAACTCACGACCTACCCATCTCAGGGCGGAGACTCTAACCACTAGACTAACCACCTCCAAGGACAAAGCTACGAACAACGGGAGGCCGGGCTTTCTGCTCCGCCGCTCCCAGTCTGTGGAACGCTCTCCCTGACCACCTGAGGGCACCACAGACTGTGGATGCTTTTAAAAAAGGCTTAAAAAACCTTCTTTTTAAAAATAAAAAAAAAATAAAAAAGCCTTTTTTTTTTAGATATATGCATACTAGTTTTAGCTATTTGGCTGTTCTAGTTTTTATTTTTAATTATTTTTTATTATCTTTTTATTTTTTTTAATACAGTGTAGCACTTTGAGGTTGTTTACTCAACGTAAAGTGCTTTTTTACAAATAAAATCTATTATTATTATTATTATTATTAGGCCACTGAGCAGGTATAAGCGCTACTCAGCCGTCCATCGTTGTGGTGATGTCACAAAAAAAAAACAAAGAAAAAGCCACACCCTCACATTTAAGTGCAACTTTCCACTGAAGTTGCCTAATTTGACTTTTTTCACGCCACATTGAGATCTCGGTGTTCTCCCTCCGCAGTCTTTGTGCCTGACGTGCTTCATCGAGGGCGACCCGGGGCCGGAGGTCTTCTGGCTGCGTAACGACCGGGAGCTCCCCAGCGAGGGTCAGTTCTTCATCACCAAGGAGCCGGGCTGCAGCACCATCACCATCAGCGACGTCCACACGGACAACTCGGGCAAGTACAGCGTGGTGGTGCGCAACCGCTGCGGCTCGGAGACGGTGGACGTGACGGTGAGCGTGTACAAGCACGGCGAGGTGCCGCCCGCCAACGCCTCGGAGATGGGCTTGTGAGAGCTTTGAGGGTTGGCCTGGTGTTGGCGTGAAACATAGTTTGAGTTTGGTGCGATGGAAGCACATGCCTGGAATCTATGCAGACCTCCGCCAAGGCTGCTAACTTATGTCTCCAAGCCATTGAGGCCATAAGGTGTTGCGTGAAATTCTGTACCCCTAAAATATTTTGTATCCCCTAAGGCGGGAGCGCGCGTGTTATTGGCAATGTCAAATATGTATCCCCAACTAACTTTTTATTAGATTAATAACATCAGTCCTAATTCACAAGTTTTGTTGATGATGATGCTAAGTATCTACAGAATAAAATGTTAGTACTTCAATAGACAAAAAATAGAGGGGGGACACATTTTATTGCAGCACAGAAAGATGCTAAAATTTACGTATCCCTGACTAACTTTTTTAGTAATTAATAAAATGAGTCCAAAATCACAAGTTTTGTTGTTGATGATGCTAAGTATCTACAGAATAAAATGTTAGTACTTCAATGGAGGAAAATATAGGGGGGAAACATTTTATTGCAGCACAGAAATATGCTAAAAAAAATACGTATCCCAGACTAATTTTTTAGTAATTAATAAAATGAGTCCAAAATCACAAGTTTTGTTGTTGATGATGCTAAGCATCTACAGAATAAAATGTTAGTACATCAATTGAGGTAAATAGAGTGGGGGACACATTTTATTGCAGCACAGAAATACGCTAAAATTGATGTATCCCTTACTAACTTTTTTAGTAATTAATAAAATGAGTCCAAAATCACAAGTTTTGTTGTTGATGATGCTAAGTATCTACAGAATAAAATGTTAGTACTTCAATAGAGGTAAATAGAGGGGGGACACATTTTATTGCAGCACAGAAATATGCTAAAAAATACGTATCCCAGACTAATTTTTTAGTAATTAATAAAATGAGTCCAAAATCACAAGTTTTGTTGTTGATGATGCTAAGTATCTACAGAATAAAATGTTAGTACTTCAATGGAGGTAAATAGAGGGGGGGACACATTTTATTGCAGCACAGAAATATGCTAAAAAAAATGTATCCCTGACCAACTTTTTTAGTAATTAATAAAATGAGTCCAAAATCACAAGTTTTGTTGTTGATGATGCTAAGTATCTACAGAATAAAATGTTAGTACATCAATTGAGGAAAATAGAGGGGGGGGGACACATTTTATTGCAGCACAGAAATATGCTAAAAAATACGTATCCCTGATTAACTTTTTTAGTAATTAATAAAATGAGTCCAAAATCACAAGTTTTGTTGTTGATGATGCTAAGTATCTACAGAATAAAATGTTAGTACTTCAATAGAGGTAAATAGAGGGGGGGACACATTTTATTGCAGCACAGAAATATGCTAAAAAATATGTATCCCTGACTAACTTTTTTAGTAATTAATAAAATGAGTCCAAAATCACAAGTTTTGTTGTTGATGATGCTAAGTAGCTACAGAATAAAATGTTAGTACATCAATTGGGGAAAATAGAGTGGGGGACACATTTTATTGCAGCACAGAAATATGCTAAAAAATACATATCCCTGACTAACTTTTTTAGTAATTAATAAATTTAGTCCAAAATCACAAGTTTTGTTGTTGATGATGCTAAGTATCTACAGAATAAAATGTTAGTACATCAATTGACAAAAATAGAGGGGGGACACATTTTATTGCCGCACAGAAATATGCTAAAATATTATGTATCCCTTACTAACTTTTTTAGTCATTAATAAAATGAGTCCAAAATCACAAGTTTTGTTGTTGATGATGCTAAGTATCTACAGAATAAAATGTTAGTACTTCAATAGAGGGGGGACACATTTTATTGCAGCACAGAAATATGCTAAAAAATACGTATCCTAGACTAACTTTTTTAGTAATTAATAAAATGAGTCCAAAATCACAAGTTTTGTTGTTGATGATGCTAAGTAGCTACAGAATAAAATGTTAGTCCATCAATTGAGGGAAATAGAGGGGGGACACATTTTATTGCAGCACAGAAATACGCTAAAATTGATGTATCCCTTACTAACTTTTTTAGTAATTAATAAAATGAGTCCAAAATCACAAGTTTTGTTGTTGATGATGCTAAGTATCTACAAAATAAAATGTTAGTACTTCAATGGAGGTAAATAGAGGGGGGACACATTTTATTGCAGCACAGAAATATGCTAAAATATTATGTATCCCTTACTAACTTTTTGAGTAATGAATAAAATGAGTCCAAAATCACAAGTTTTGTTGTTGATGATGCTAAGTATCTACAGAATAAAATGTTAGTCCATCAATTGAGGAAAATAGAGGGGGGACACATTTTATTGCAGCACAGAAATACTCTAAAATTGATGTATCCCTTACTAACTTTTTTAGTAATTAATAAACTGAGTCCAAAATCACAAGTTTTGTTGTTGATGATGCTAAGTATCTACAGAATAAAACGTTAGTACTTCAATAGAGGTAAATAGAGTGGGGGACACATTTTATTGCAGCACAGAAATATGCTAAAAAATACGTATCCCGGACTAATTTTTTAGTAATTAATAAAATGAGTCTAAAATCACAAGTTTTGTTGTTGATGATGCTAAGTAGCTACAGAATAAAATGTTAGTACATCAATAGAGGTTAATAGAGGGGGGACACATTTTATTGCAGCACAGAAATATGCTAAAATTTACGTATCCCTGACTAACTTTTTTAGTAATTAATAAAATGAGTCCAAAATCACAAGTTTTGTTGTTGATGATGCTAAGTATCTACAGAATAAAATGGTAGTCCATCAATTGAGGAAAATAGAGTGGGGGACACATTTTATTGCAGCACAGAAATATGCTAAAAAATACGTATCTCTGACTAACTTTTTTAGTAATTAATAAAATGAGTCCAAAATCACAAGTTTTGTTGTTGATGATGCTAAGTATCTACAGAATAAAATGTTAGTCCATCAATTGAGGAAAATAGAGTGGGGGACACATTTTATTGCAGCACAGAAATATGCTAAAAAATACATATCCCTGACTAACTTTTTCAGTAATTAATAAAATGAGTCCAAAATCACAAGTTTTGTTGTTGATGATGCTAAGTATCTACAGAATAAAATGTTAGTACTTCAATAGAGGTAAATAGAAGGGGGACACATTTTATTGCAGCACAGAAATACGCTAAAATGTACGTATCCCTTACTAACTTTTTTAGTAATTAATAAAATGAGTCCAAAATCACAAGTTTTGTTGTTGATGATGCTAAGTATCTACAGAATAAAATGGTAGTCCATCAATTGAGGAAAATAGAAGGGGGACACATTTTATTGCAGCACAGAAATATGCTAAAATATTATGTATCCCTTACTAACTTTTTTAGTCATTAATAAAATGAGTCCAAAATCACAAGTTTTGTTGTTGATGATGCTAAGTATCTACAGAATAAAATGTTAGTACATCAATTGACAAAAATAGAGGGGGGACACATTTTATTGCAGCACAGAAATATGCTAAAATTTACGTATCCCTGACTAACTTCTTTAGTAATTAATAAAATGAGTCCAAAATCACAAGTTTTGTTGTTGATGATGCTAAGTATCTACAGAATAAAATGTTAGTACTTCAATTGAGGAAAATAGAGGGGGGACACATTTTATTGCCGCACAGAAATATGCTAAAATATTATGTATCCCTTACTAACTTTTTTAGTCATTAATAAAATGAGTCCAAAATCACAAGTTTTGTTGTTGATGATGCTAAGTATCTACAGAATAAAATGTTAGTACTTCAATTGAGGTAAATAGAGGGGGGGACACATTTTATTGCCGCACAGAAATACGCTAAAATTGATGTATCCCTTATTAACTTTTTTATTAATTAATAAAATGAGTCCAAATTCACAACTTTTGTTGTTGATGATGAAAAATGTCTATGATCTTTCCATTTTGACAGAAAATAATACATGTTCTGCATTATCATTATCATTACATTTATTTTTTAATTAAATAATAGCAAAATATAACGACGAACCGCATAAAATGATGTGGCGGGCCAGTTCTGGCCCTCGGGCCTTGAGTTTGACACCCGTGTATTAGATGTTGAAATGACATGCATATATTCTACCTATATTAGTTATTACTGTATTTGAATGTTTTCATCACTGAGCAGTGGTGTATAAAAGAATATAAGCAGCTTTAAGGACGCAGCACCTCAATCGGGACACGGCGAGTAGTCTTTGTGCTTGGCGGAGGTAGCAGGCGTCCGTTTGAAGGCGCCGCGGCACACATTCGCCGCTTCTCGCGTGGCCTTTTTTTTTTTTGCAAGCAGTGAAAATAGTTTTTGTACTTTCAAAGTGCAAACAGTCCACGGTGTCGTTCACCTCGCTGGCGGGCCTCGCTCGGTCCTGCCAGGTGGTCCGTGGCACACACAGAGGGGGAAAGGTTGTTGCATGATATCATTCAGATTTTATTTTTGCTTTCAATTGTTTTTAAATGCACTTCCTTATCCAGCTTGTGTGAGCTTTGATTCAATCAAATCCCTTCAGTTTTGTGTTTTGTTCTGCCTGACGTATTATATATATATATATATATATATATATATATATATATATATATATATATATATATATATATATATATATATATATATATATATATATATATATATATATATATATATATATATTAGGGATGTCCGATAATGGCTTTTTGCCGATCTCCGATATGCCGATATTGTCCAACTCTTTAATTACCGATACCGATATCAACCGATACCGATACCAACCGATATATACAGTCGTGGAATTAACACATTATTATGCCTAATTTGGACAACCAGGTATGGTGAAGATAAAGTCCTTTTTTTAAAAATTATTCAAACAAAATAAGATAAATCAATTAAAAAAAAATGTCTTGAATAAAAAAGAAAGTAAAACAATATGAAAACAGTTACATAGAAACTAGTAATTAATGAAAATGAGTCAAATTAACTGTTAAAGGTTAGTATTATTAGTGGAGCAGCAGCACGCACAATCATGTGTGCTTACGGACTGTATCCCTTGCAGACTGTATTGATATATATTGATATATAATGTAGGAACCAGAATATTAATAACAGAAAGAAACAACCCTTTTGTATGAATGAGTGTAAATGGGGGAGGGAGGTTTTTTGGGTTGGTGCACTAATTGTAAGTGTATCTTGTGTTTTTTATGTGGATTTAATAAAAAAAATTTAAAAAAAAAAAAAAATTTAAAAAACGATACTGATAATAAAAAAAACGATACCGATAATTTCCGCTATTACATTTTAACGCATTTACCGGCCGATAATATCGGCAGACCGATATTATCGGACATCTCTAATATATATTATATATATATATATGTATTATATATACAGTATACATATATCTATATATATATACATATATATATACACATACATCACATCTTCAAGTGACAAGTTGTCAATTCTGCTGGAAGATGACTTCTTCCATGAGGACTCATTTATTGTGTATGCCCCACCCCCACACACACTCTCTGCCGCAACTATAAATAGTATTTGTCTATAAAAAAAAATGTAAGTACACCTCTGCATTACATTGTATCCTTATTACCACGGGACAAAAAAATAATATTGTTTTTAGTCTGTTACAGAAATAATTAAAGTGCATCAATTTGCCTGAAGTAAAAAAAATATATAAATAAATCTTTATTTAAACCAGGGGTCACCAACGCGGTGCCCGCGGGCACCAGGTAGCCCGTAAGGACCAGATGAGTAGCCCGCTGGCCTGTTCTAAAAATAGCTCAAATAGCAGCACTTACCAGTGAGCTGCCTCTATATTTTAAATTGTATTTATTTACTAGCAAGCTAGTCTCGCTTTGCCCGACATTTTTAATTCTAAGAGAGACAAAACTCAAATAGAATTTGAAAATCCAAGAAAATATTTTAAAGACTTGGTCTTCACTTGTTTAAATAAATTCATTGTTTGTTTTACTTTGCTTCTTATAACTTTCAGAAAGACAATTTTAGAGAAAAAATACAACCTTAAAAAAGATTTTAGGATTTTTAAACACATATACCTTTTTACCTTTTAAATTCCTTCCTCTTCCTTCCTGACAATTTAAATCAATGTTCGAGTAATTTTTTTTATTTTTTATTGTAAAGAATAATAAATAAATTTTAATTTAATTCTTCATTTTAGCTTCTGTTTTTTCGACGAAGAATATTTGTGAAATATTTCTTCAAACTTATTATGATTAAAATTCCAAAAAATTATTCTGGCAAATCTAGAACATCTGTAGAATCAAATTTAAATCTTATTTCAAAGTCTTTTGAATTTCTTTTCAAATTTTTGTTCTGGAAAATCTAGAAGAAATAATGATTTGTCTTTGTTAGAAATATAGCTTGGTCCAATTTGTTATATATTCTAACAAAGTGCAGATTGGATTTTAACCTATTTAAAACATGTCAAAAAAATTCTCAAATTAATCTTAATCAGGAAAAATTACTAATGATGTTCCATAAATTATTTTTTTTATTTTTTCAAAAAGATTCGAATTAACTAGTTTTTCTCTTCTTTTTTTCCGTTGAATTTTAAAGAGTCGAAATTGAAGATAAACTATGTTTCAAAATTTAATTGTCATTTTTTTCGTGTTTTCTCCTCTTTTAAACCGTTCAATTAAGTGTAAATATCATTAATTATTAATAATAACATAGAGTTAAAGGTAAATTGAGCAAATTGGCTATTTCTGGCCATTTATTTAAGTGTGTATCAAACTGGTAGCCCTTCGCATTAATCAGTACCCAAGAAGTAGCTCTTGCTTTCAAAAAGCTTGGTGACCCCTGATTTAAACTATAAATATTTCAGCCATTTGATACTGAAAAAATTAAATACAAATAATTGAATACAAAACCAGTTCATTTATTTTATATTTATTTAACATTTACATTGTGTAAATGCTGCGATGAGGTGGCGACTTGTCCAGGATCTACCCCACCTACCGCCCGAATACAGCTGAGATAGGCTCCAGCACCCCCCACCACTCCAAAAGGGACAAGCGGTAGAAAATGGATGGGATGGATTGCGTAAATGGTAAATAAAAACCGAATACAATGATTTGCCAATCCTATTCAATTCAATTGAAAAGACTGCAAATTAGAGATGTCCGATAATGGCTTTTTTGCCGATATCCGATATTCCGATATTGTCCAACCGATACCGATATATACAGTCGTGGAATTAAAACATTATTATGCCTAATTTTGTTGTGATGCCCCGCTGGATGCATTAAACAATGTAACTTTACCATGAATAAATAAAATAAGATAAATAAATTAAAAACATTTTCTTGAATAAAAAAGAAAGTAAAACAATATAAAAAGAGTTACATAGAAACTAGTAGTTAATGAAAATTTGTCAAATTAACTGTTAAAGGTTAGTACTATTAGTGGAGCAGCAGCACGCACAATCATGTGTGCTTACGGACTGTATCCCTTGCAGACTGTATTGATATATATTGATATATAATGTAGGAACCAGAATATTAATAACAGAAAGAAACAACCCTTTTGTGTGAATGAGTGTGAATGGGGGAGGGAGGTTTTTTGGGTTGGTGCACTAATTGTAAGTGTATCTTGTGTTTTTTATGTGGATTTGATAAAAATTTTTTAAAAAAAACAAACAAAAAAAACCGATACTGATAATAAAAAAAAACGATACCGATAATTTCCGATATTACATTTTAACGCATTTATAATAAAGAAACAACCCTTTTGTGTGAATGAGTGTAAATGGGGGAGGGAGGTTTTTTGGGTTGGTGCACTAATTGTAAGTGTATCTTGTGTTTTTTATGTGGATTTAATAAAAAATTTTTTTAAAAAAACAACAACAAAAAACGATACTGATAATGAAAAAAAACGATACCGATAATTTCCGATATTACATTTTAACGCATTTATAATAAAGAAACAACCCTTTTGTGTGAATGAGTGTAAATGGGGGAGGGAGGTTTTTTGGGTTGGTGCACTAATTGTAAGTGTATCTTGTGTTTTTTATGTGGATTTAATAAAAAAAAAATAAAAAAAACAAACAAAAAAAAACGATACTGATAATAAAAAAACCCGATACCGATAATTTCCGATATTACATTTTAACGCATTAAAAATATTATCGGACATCTCTAGTTGTCACCATGGACGCCCCTGCTTATTTCAGCAAGACAATGCCAAGCCACATGTTACATCAACGTGGCTCCGTAGTAAAAGAGTGCGGGTACTAGACTGGCCTGCTTGTAGTCCAGACATTGAAGGCTAAAATATCCGAGGGGAGACTGTTGAACAACTTAAGCTGTACATCAAGCAAGAATGGGAAAAAATTCCACCTGAGAAGCTTCAAAAAAGTGTCTCCTCAGTTCCTAAACCTTTACTGAGTGTTGTTAAAAGGAAAGGCCATGTAACACACTGGTAAAAATGCCTTTTTTGCAACGTGTTGCTGCCATTCAATTCTAAGTTGATTATTATTTGCAAAAAAAAGTGTGAACATGAAATATCTTGTCTTTGCAGTCCATTCAATTGAATAGAAGTCGAAAAGGATTTGTTGTATTCTCTTTTTATTTACCATTTGGTTTTGTAAATAATGAACTCAAATGGATCAGCAACATTAAGTCAGGAACACAACGTTTAAAACACTTTAACTTACAAAGCAAAAATGACTAGAAAATGTTGAATACAAATCAAAGTGAGGAATTGAAGATGCATGACTACAGTGAGCACGTTTTGCAGTGCACAGCTTTTGGAAGCCATGTTTGAAGCACGATACTGCACGATACTGATAAAGCATGTTCCCCCGGGGGGGTCGCGCGTGCATCACGGCGCGTCCTACTATTTGAGAAGGACCGCATTAGGGGAGTAAATGAACTCCAGGTTGTTCAAACAAAGACAAGATTGGCTCACGTAGGTCGGTTACTAATTAAACACCGCAAGCGAGGAGTATAAGAACACGTAGAAGCCTTCGGACGTCCTCCACACCTTGTTTGAGCTACACCTCCAAGCCTGTCCTTTTGGTGAAGGACAATCTTCTGGCCGACATGGACTTTAACGGCACGTGGCAGGTCTACGCCCAGGAGAACTACGAGGCCTTCCTCAAGGCCATGGGTGAGGAACCAGGAAAAAGTGCGATTCACGCGGCATAAAGTAACAAATGTTTCTCCCCTCCAGAGCTCCCCGACGAGGTCATCAAGATGGCGAAGGATATCAAGCCCGTGACGGAGATCACCCAGAAGGGCAACGATTTTGTGGTGACCTCCAAGACCCCCGGGAAAACGGTGACCAACTCCTTTACCGTCGGCAAGGAGGCTGACATCACCACCATGGACGGCAAGAAGCTCAAGGTCTCTGATTGCCGGCTTCTTTTCTCAAAGTTCATGACGAAAATATGGACTTTTGTTGTTTTTGCGGGTGTATTTCAGAAGATAGTGGGGGGGGGGAATCCTGGGGAAATTGGGGGACATTTATGAAATATTTTATAAATTCAAAATAATCATGTTTGAAAATATATATATATATATATATATTATTGTGTATTTTCTGGAAACTTTGCATAAGAAGTTCAGAAAATATCCGGAAAATCCTGGGGAAATTGGAGAAAATTTATGAAATATTTTATAAATTCAAAATGATCATAATGTTTGAAAAAAAAATATATTATTGTGTATTTTCTGGAAACTTTGCATAAGCAGTTCAGAAAATATCCAATTAATTTGATCACAATCTTTGTATTGATATTTTAATGTTGAATGTGAAATTGTTGTTATGGGTGTATTTCAGAAGATAGTGGGGGGGAAATCCTGGGGAAATTGGGGGAAATTTATGAAATATTTTATAAATTCAAAATAATCATAATTTTGAAAAAAAATAAAAAAATATAATTGTGTATTTTCTGGAAACTTTGCATAAGCAGTTCAGAAAATATCCAATTAATTTGATCACAATCTTTGTATTGATATTTTAATTTGGAATGTGAAATTGTTGTGGGTGTATTTCAGAAGATAGTGGGGGGGGGAATTCTGGGGAAATTGGGGAAAATTTATGAAATATTTTATAAATTCAAAATAATCATAATTTTGAGAAAAAATATATATATATTATTGTGTATTTTCTGGAAACTTTGCATAAGCAGTTCAGAAAATATCCAATTAATTTGATCACAATCTTTGTATTGATATTTTAATGTGGAATGTGAAATTGTTGTTGTGGGTGTATTTCAGAAGATAGTGGGGGGGGGGGAATCCTGGGGAAATTGGAGAAAATTTATGAAATATTTTATAAATTCAAAATAATCATAATTTTGAAAAAAATTGTGTATTTTCTGGAAACTTTGCATCAGAAGTTCAGAAAATATCCAATTAATTTGATCACGATCTTTGTATTGATATTTTAATGTTGAATGTGAAATTGTTGAGGGTGTATTTCAGAAGATAGTGGGGGGGGAATCCTGGGGAAATTGGGGGAAATTTATGAAATATTTTATAAATTCAAAATAATCATGTTTGAAAATATATATATATATATTATTGTGTATTTTCTGGAAACTTTGCATAAGAAGTTCAGAAAATATCCGGAAAATCCTGGGGAAATTGGAGAAAATTTATGAAATATTTTATCAATTCAAAATAATCATAATGTTTGAAAAAAATTGTGTATTTTCTGGAAACTTTGCATCAGAAGTTCAGAAAATATCCAATTAATTTGATCATGATCTTTGTATTGATATTTTAATGTTGAATGTGAAATTGTTGTGGGTGTATTTCAGAAGATAGTGGGGGGGGGGGGAATCCTGGGGAAATTGGGGAAAATTTATGAAATATTTTATAAATTCAAAATAATCATAATTTTGAAAAAAATTGTGTATTTTCTGGAAACTTTGCATCAGAAGTTCAGAAAATATCCAATTAATTTGATCACAATCTTTGTATTGATATTTTAATGTTGGATGTGAAATTGTTGAGGGTGTATTTCAGAAGATAGTGGGGGGGAAATCCTGGGGAAATTGGGGAAAATGTATGAAATATTTTATAAATTCAAAATAATAATGTTTGAAAATATATATATATATATTATTGTGTATTTTCTGGAAACTTTGCATAAGCAGTTCAGAAAATATCCGGAAAATCCTGGGGAAATTGGAGAAAATTTATGAAATATTTTATCAATTCAAAATAATCATAATGTTTGAAAAAAATATATATTATTGTGTATTTTCTGAAAACTTTGCACAAGCAGTTCAGAAAATATCCAATTAATTTGATCACGATCTTTGTATTGATATTTTAATGTTGAATGTGAAATTGTTGTGGGTGTATTTCAGAAGATAGTGGGGGGGAAATCCTGGGGAAATTGGAGAAAATGTATGAAATATTTTATAAATTCTAAATAATCATAATGTTTGAAAAAAATTGTGTATTTTCTGGAAACTTTGCATCATAAGTTCAGAAAATATCCAATTAATTTTATCACAATCTTTGTATTGATATTTTAATGTTGAATGTGAAATTGTTGTGGCTGTATTTCAGAAGATAGTGGGGGGGAAATCCTGGGTAAATTGGAGAAAATGTATGAAATATTTTATAAATTCTAAATAATCATAATGTTTGAAAAAAATTGTGTATTTTCTGGAAACTTTGCATCAGAAGTTCAGAAAATATCCAATTAATTTGATCACGATCTTTGTATTGATATTTTAATGTTGAATGTGAAATTGTTGAGGGTGTATTTCAGAAGATAGTGGGGGGGAAATCCTGGGGAAATTGGAGAAAATGTATGAAATATTTTATAAATTTAAAATAATCATGTTTGAAAATATATATATATATATATATATATATATATATATATATATATATATATTATTGTGTATTTTCTGGAAACTTTGCATAAGAAGTTCAGAAAATATCCGGAAAATCCTGGGGAAATTGGAGAAAATTTATGAAATATTTTATCAATTCAAAATAATCATAATGTTTGAAAAAAATTGTGTATTTTCTGGAAACTTTGCATCATAAGTTCAGAAAATATCCAATTAATTTGATCACAATCTTTGTATTGATATTTTAATTTGGAATGTGAAATTGTTGTGGGTGTATTTCAGAAGACAGAGGGGGGGAAATCCTGGGGAAATTGGGGGAAATTTATGAAATATTTTATAAATTCAAAATAATCATAATGTTTGAAAAAAATTGTGTATTTTCTGGAAACTTTGCATCAGAAGTTCAGAAAATATCCAATTAATTTGATCACAATCTTTGTATTGATATTTTAATTTGGAATGTGAAATTGTTGTGAGTGTATTTCAGAAGATAGTGGGGGGGGGGAAATCCTGGGGAAATTGGAGAAAATTTATGAAATATTTTATGAATTCAAAATAATCATGTTTGAAAAAATATATATATATATATATATATATATATATATATATATATATATATATATATATATATATATATATATATATATATATATATATATATATATATTATTGTGTATTTTCTGGAAACTTTGCATAAGAAGTTCAGAAAATATCCGGAAAATCCTGGGGAAATTGGAGAAAATTTATGAAATATTTTATAAATTCAAAATGATAATAATGTTTGAAAAAAATATATATTATTGTGTATTTTCTGGAAACTTTGCATAAGCAGTTCAGAAAATATCCGGAAAATCCTGGGGAAATTGGAGAAAATTTATGAAATATTTTATAAATTCAAAATGATCATAATGTTTGAAAAAAATATATATTATTGTGTATTTTCTGGAAACTTTGCTTCAGAAGTTCAGAAAATATCCAATTAATTTGATCACAATCTTTGTATTGATATTTTAATGTTGAATGTGAAATTGTTGTTATGGGTGTATTTCAGAAGATAGTGGGGGGGAAATCCTGGGGAAATTGGGGGAAATTTATAAAATATTTTATAAATTCAAAATAATCATAATTTTGAAAAAAAAATATATATATAATTGTGTATTTTCTGGAAACTTTGCATAAGCAGTTCAGAAAATATACAATTAATTTGATCACAATCTTTGTATTGATATTTTAATTTGGAATGTGAAATTGTTGTGGGTGTATTTCAGAAGATAGTAGGGGGGAAATTCTGGGGAAATTGGGGAAAATTTATGAAATATTTTATAAATTCAAAATAATCATAATTTTGAGAAAAAATATATATATATTATTGTGTATTTTCTGGAAACTTTGCATAAGCAGTTCAGAAAATATCCAATTAATTTGATCACAATCTTTGTATTGATATTTTAATGTGGAATGTGAAATTGTTGTGGGTGTATTTCAGAAGATAGTGGGGGGGGGGGGGGGGGGAATCCTGGGGAAATTGGAGAAAATTTATGAAATATTTTATAAATTCAAAATAATCATAATTTTGAAAAAAATTGTGTATTTTCTGGAAACTTTGCATCAGAAGTTCAGAAAATATCCAATTAATTTGATCACGATCTTTGTATTGATATTTTAATGTTGAATGTGAAATTGTTGAGGGTGTATTTCAGAAGATAGTGGGGGGGAAATCCTGGGGAAATTGGGGGAAATGTATGAAATATTTTATAAATTCAAAATAATCATGTTTGAAAATATATATATATATATTATTGTGTATTTTCTGGAAACTTTGCATAAGCAGTTCAGAAAATATCCGGAAAATCCTGGGGAAATTGGAGAAAATTTATGAAATATTTTATCAATTCAAAATAATCATAATGTTTGAAAAAAATATATATTGTGTATTTTCTGGAAACTTTGCATCAGAAGTTCAGAAAATATCCAATTAATTTGATCACAATCTTTGTATTGATATTTTAATTTGGAATGTGAAATTGTTGTGGGTGTATTTCAGAAGAAATTGGGGGGGAAATCCTGGGGAAATTGGGGGAAATTTATGAAATATTTTATAAATTCAAAATAATCATAATTTTGAAAAAAATTGTGTATTTTCTGGAAACTTTGCATCAGAAGTTCAGAAAATATCCAATTAATTTGATCACGATCTTTGTATTGATATTTTAATGTTGAATGTGAAATTGTTGAGGGTGTATTTCAGAAGATAGTGGGGGGGAAATCCTGGGGAAATTGGGGGGAATGTATGAAATATTTTATAAATTCAAAATAATCATGTTTGAAAATATATATATATATATTATTGTGTATTTTCTGGAAACTTTGCATAAGCAGTTCAGAAAATATCCGGAAAATCCTGGGGAAATTGGAGAAAATTTATGAAATATTTTATCAATTCAAAATAATCATAATGTTTGAAAAAAATATATATTATTGTGTATTTTCTGGAAACTTTGCATCAGAAGTTCAGAAAATATCCAATTAATTTGATCACGATCTTTGTATTGATATTTTAATGTTGAATGTGAAATTGTTGAGGGTGTATTTCAGAAGATAGTGGGGGGGAAATCCTGGTGAAATTGGGGAAAATGTATGAAATATTTTATAAATTCAAAATAATCATAATGTTTGAAAAAAATTGTGTATTTTCTGGAAACTTTGCATCATAAGTTCAGAAAATATCCAATTAATTTGATCACAATCTTTGTATTGATATTTTAATTTGGAATGTGAAATTGTTGTGGGTGTATTTCAGAAGATAGTGGGGGGGAAATCCTGGGGAAATTGGGGGAAATTTATGAAATATTTTATAAATTCAAAATAATCATAATGTTTGAAAAAAATTGTGTATTTTCTGGAAACTTTGCATCAGAAGTTCAGAAAATATCCAATTAATTTGATCACAATCTTTGTATTGATATTTTAATTTGGAATGTGAAATTGTTGTGAGTGTATTTCAGAAGATAGTGGGGGGGAAATCCTGGGGAAATTGGAGAAAATTTATGAAATATTTTATGAATTCAAAATAATCATGTTTGAAAATATATATATATATATATTATTGTGTATTTTCTGGAAACTTTGCATAAGAAGTTCAGAAAATATCCGGAAAATCCTGGGGAAATTGGAGAAAATTTATGAAATATTTTATAAATTCAAAATGATCATAATGTTTGAAAAAAATATATATTATTGTGTATTTTCTGGAAACTTTGCATAAGCAGTTCAGAAAATATCCGGAAAATCCTGGGGAAATTGGAGAAAATTTATGAAATATTTTATAAATTCAAAATAATCATAATGTTTGAAAAAAATATATATTATTGTGTATTTTCTGGAAACTTTGCATCAGAAGTTCAGAAAATATCCAATTAATTTGATCACGATCTTTGTATTGATATTTTAATGTTGAATGTGAAATTGTTGAGGGTGTATTTCAGAAGATAGTGGGGGGGAAATCCTGGGGAAATTGGGGGAAATTTATGAAATATTTTATAAATTCAAAATAATCATAATTTTGAAAAAAAATTTGTATTTTCTGGAAACTTTGCATCAGAAGTTCAGAAAATATCCAATTAATTTGATCACAATCTTTGTATTGATATTTTAATTTGGAATGTGAAATTGTTGTGGGTGTATTTCAGAAGATAGTGGGGGGGAAATCCTGGGGAAATTGGGGGAAATTTATGAAATATTTTATAAATTCAAAATAATCATAATGTTTGAAAAAAATTGTGTATTTTCTGGAAACTTTGCATCAGAAGTTCAGAAAATATCCAATTAATTTGATCACGATCTTTGTATTGATATTTTAATGTTGAATGTGAAATTGTTGTGGCTGTATTTCAGAAGATAGTGGGGGGGAAATCCTGGGGAAATTGGAGAAAATGTATGAAATATTTTATAAATTCAAAATAATCATAATTTTGAAAAAAAAAAAAATATTATTGTGTATTTTCTGAAAACTTTGCATAAGCAGTTCAGAAAATATCCAATTAATTTGATCACAATCTTTGTATTGATATTTTAATTTGGAATGTGACATTGTTGTGGCTGTATTTCAGAAGATAGTGGGGGGGAATTGGGGAAAATTTATGAAATATTTTATAAATTTAAAATAATCATAATGTTTGAAAAAAATATATATATTATTGTGTATTTTCTGGAAACTTTACATAAAAATTCAGAAAATATCCAATTAATTTGATCACAATCTTTGTATTGATATTTTAATGTGGAATGGGAAATTAGGGCTCATTTCTTGGAAAATTCTATAGTTGTGATGTAAACATTCAATGAGAAGTCAGCAAATATTATATGATACATAACTGTTAATAATAATAAGTATAGTAAAAAAAAGTCTGACCTTTTATAGTTATTAGGGTTTAATGAAAAATTATGGTTAATTGCTGGGAAAATACCAGAAACGTTTTGATGAGGAATTGTGGGATAATTAAAAATGTTCAATCATTTTAATAATAGATGTCTATCTTCTAATAAGAAATAATCAGAAAATGGGAGTGTATTTTCGAAAAAAATTCCAGAAAAAATCAAATAAATGCGCATCAACTAGAAATTAGGGGTACTTTATGCAATCTGTATTTTTTACATGATAAGTATGATTAGTCAGTAATATACATTTAAAAGTATTGTGAATATTTGGCTTGTTTGCGTAATCACACCTAAATCCTGCTTTTAATGTTATGTGCTTCACATATTATTACATATCAGTGCGTTACTTTGACTTTTCTCACATTATATTTACAATACCAAATGCCCAAATTGGCCTCAAACGGAAGAAGAAAACAAAATTATTATTTTGCCAAGGTTTGAAAATGCTGGTGCAAGCCTTAGTTAATAGGCTACGGCAGATTAAGCAATAGTGTACACAAAACAAATAGACTTAGTTAATAGGCTACAGCAGATTAAGCAATAGTGTACAAAACAAAGTGTACTTACAGAGTGTACTCAATTAATGAGTCTTGTGACCTTTCAGTGCGTTGTCAACCTGGAGGGCGGCAAACTGGTCTGCAAAACTGGCAAGTTCTGCCACATCCAGGAGCTCAAAGGAGGAGAGATGATCGAGGTACCTTGAATGTGTTCCCCTGAAGAGCAGGGAAACCTGCCAAACAGGCTTGTAGGGATGAAATAGCCTCTTTGTTTTTTCCTGACCTAACGTATATGCCTATTGAGCACTGTATAACGGGGATATATATATATATATATATATATATATATATATATATATATATATATATATATATATATATATATATATATATATATATATATATATATGTTTATATATACATATATATGTTTATATATATATATATATATATATATGTGTATATATATACAGTATATATATATATACATATGTTTATATATATATGTGTATATATATATATATATATGTATGTATGTATATGTATATACATGTATGTATATATGTGTATGTATATATATATATGTGTGTATATGTATACATATATGTATGTATACATATATTTGTATGTATGTATATATATGCATGTATATATGTATATAAATATATACATGTGTGTATGTATAGTATATATGTATGTATGTGTGTATATGTATATATATATATACATATATGTATATAATATAAATGTGTGTGTATGTATAGTATATATGTATGTATGTGCGTGTATATGTAAATATATATGTATATAATATAAATGTGTATGTATAGTATATATGTATGTATGTGTGTATACATACATAAACACACATGTATACGTGTACATGTATGTGTACATGTATGTATGTATATATGTATATACATGTATGTATAGGTGTATATATATATGTGTGTGTATATGTATACATATATGTATGTATGTAAACATATATTTGTATGTATGTATATATATGCATGTATATAGGTATATATGTATATACATATGTATATAGTCAAGTAATAAAATAGTAATAAAGTATTTCTGATTCTGATGTGTGTATACATGTGTGTATATACATATATATATATATAAATAGATGTATACATATATGTTTGTGAGTGTGTGTAATGTGTGTGTGTATATATATATATATATATATATGTATATACATATGTGTATATAGTAAAGTAATAATATAGTAATAATAAAGTATTTCTGATTCTGATTTTGATGTGTGTATACATATGTATGTGTGTATATACATATATATATAGATAGATAGATATATACATATATGTTTGTGTGTGTATATATATATATATATATATATATATATATATATATATATATATATATATATATATATATATATATATATATATATATATATATATATATATATATATATATATATATATGGAGAGGAGCCAGATTAGGTGGTTCGGGCATCTGGTCAGGATGCCACCCGAACGCCTCCCTAGGGAGGTGTTTAGGGCACGTCCGACCGGTAGGAGGCCACGGGGAAGACTCAGGACACGTTGGGAAGACTATGTCTCCGGGCTGGCCTGGGAACGCCTCGGGATCCCCCGGGAAGAGCTGGATGAAGTGGCTGGGGAGAGGGAAGTCTGGGCTTCCCTGCTTAGGCTGCTGCCCCCGCGACCCGACCTCGGATAAGCGGAAGAAGATGGATGGATGGATGGATGATATATATATATTCACATATATTTCAACAACCTTTTTCCTCTACTCTTGTTTAGACTTTGACCATGGGCTCCGCAACTCTCATCAGGAAGAGCAAGAAAATGTAAACCTGACAGTGACACTTGAAATAAAGTATATTTAAATACATTTAAAAAATGTGTCGTTTTAGCTGAAAGCCTATTCTTTGTTTGTTTTCACTGACGGTCCTGAACGCACCGCACGCATAACTCCCCACTGCGCATGCGCGAATCACGTCCACCCAGCCACGTAGCTTAGCCTAGCTGTTAGCTTGCAAGCCGCAGCCAGGAGCAATTGCAGTCGGCAACGGGACGTCTAAAGGCGCACTTTTCTCCAACTTTTCGCTGTTTTATCGTCTGCAATCATGACGAGGTACCTACGGCCACCGAACTCTTCTCTCTTTGTCCGGAATATCTCCGACGAAGTCAGGTACGTTCTTGACGAAGCGTCCGTTAGCATGCTTGAGCTAAACGTGCTAGCGCTACTTGAGCCTTTGTTGGTAATTTACCTCAATTATTTTAATACTGTCGTGTGTAGTTTGGCTTGACGCATTAAATGTTTTATTCCTGAGAACAATGCCATTAATTCAAATACATTCTAATAAGGAAAACGTTATTGTTGTATATAGCATTGATGACGTCACGTCCGGCAGTTAAGTTAAAAGTTACGGTCACCTTTTTAAGACCGGAAGTTCTAAAAATAAAACATGTCGCTGCTGTAGATACCGCCATTTATTACAGCGATACTCTTAAAGATATACTCTGTAATCAAATTAATAACTATATAGTCTTACCTACATACGATATTGCCTAAAAATAAAATCTCATATTTAAAAAAAAATCGATTTAAGCTGGTTTTAATATAAATGACAGGTCAATCAAAACAAGTTTTACTTTTGTTTGATCAAAAACTATAAAGATATACTCTGTAATCAAATGAATAACTATATATTCTTACCTACATACGATATGCTAAAAATAAAATAACATATTTTTAAAAATAAAATCGATTTAAGCTGGTTTTAATACAAATGACAGGTCATGCAAAACAAGTTTTACTTTTGTTTGATCAAAAACTACCAGTAATGACACTGCATCTTAATCTTAGCAAATACATTATATTTATACAAGGTTCTATTTAGACCATATGGAAATTGTGCTTTTTATGGCACAATTTTCAAATAACTAAATTAAGAGCTTCCTTTGGGAGGAAATACTTCTGCTTGAATAATATACTTCTGTGAACAGACATTTAGCATTGCACACTGCATGCAAATAAACTGCAATATACTAATCAAATCCAATCCACTTTATTTATATAGCACATTTAAACAACAAAAAATGTTTCCAAAGTGCTGCACAACGATATTAAAAACAATATTCAAATATTATCCTTAGCTCCACCAATGACTGAATGAAAACAAAAAATATATCAATATAAAAATAAATACTAATACTAATAAAGATACCATCCCATCCATCCATTTTCTACCACTTGTACCTCCTCAGAATAATAATTAAATAGTAATACAAATCAAACGGATCAATAAAGTGCAAACTTAAAACTTCTGTCTCTAAATAAAAATGTAGCATTGCACATTGGGTGCAAATAAATACATTCCAATAGATAAATAAAAAAAGATACCACTAATCATTAAACAGTAATTAAAATCAATCAGATCAATATAGTTGAAATGTAAAACTTTTGTTTTGAATAAAAAAAACTACTCTAAATATAAAGGTAGTATTGTACATTGTATGCAAATAAATAAAGAAGTCAAACTTTGAGATGATTACATATTTAGTAAGTGGATACACGCAGGCTTTTTCCTGTGCTTGGTAGCAGCCCTAAGCGGCCTATAAGCAACGGTGAACCGGTTGAGATGCATAATAGATTTAGCCCTTTAGCTAGTCCTACACCCCAGTCTACCGGGCACCACACCTTAGTCATAGGAGACTCCATCACCCGAAACATAAAGCTTAGCAAACCAGCCACAATTAAGTGTATTCCCGGGGCCAGAGCACCTGACATTGAAGCTAATCTTAGGGAGCTAACTCGCAACAGGCCTAGTAAACACGTACGACAGGCTAATCGCACCACTAGTTATGCGAACATAGTTGTACACGTACAACTACAAAGAGGAACATAGCTAGGACTTGTAATCTCGCTAGAAAGATGTCCAGGCATCGAGTACTTGTCTCTGGCCCCCTGCCTGTGAGAGGCAATGATGAGAAATATAGCAGAATGTTCTCGCTTAACAAGTGGCTGACTAGTTTTTGTAGACAACAGGGACTAATTTTTATTGATAATTGGCCCTCTTTCTGGGGCAAACCGGGCCTGTTGATGAGAGACGGCCTTCACCCTAACCAGGAAGGTGCCATCATCCTGTCTAGAAACATAGATTTTTGTTTGAGTCACACTTGACTAACTACACTAGAGCAAGCCCGGTCACGGGCAATTACAGAGTCTGTTAGTCCGGGTGAGGAGTCAGTTAAGCTAGAACTAGCCAGCGCCAGGCTGGAAAATTGAGTTTTTCCTTGCCCTGATGTGGGATCTGAGCCGAGGATGGCGTTGTGACTTGTGCAGCCCTTTGAGACACTCGTGATTTAGGGCTATATAAATAAACGATTGATTGATTGATAGTGTTTGCACAACAAGAAACTCAAATTTATCGATTAAATCGATATATCGCCCAGGTCTACTACATACCCACCTGGATGTTATCTGTATGCTTTTAATTTGGAAAGGTAAGACAATCATTACAAATAAAGACTACACATCATGATCATCATTGTTTTTAGTTTTTTTTACGTGTTATGATATATTGCTATAACGTTGTACTAAAACATTAAAAAATATATATTTAATCCAACTTTTTTGTAGTGTTACTCGCAGTGTTTGGCGGCAATATTCAGATGTTTTGTGTCTTTTTAAGTGCTGATATTGTGAGAACTGTACAAGAATGAAGTTGCAAGATAACATTTTCACACAAATACTTGTAAATAAAAGGCAATGTGTTTGCAAAGTTGTGCTAAAAAGTAGGCGCCACTCCTAGCATGAAGTAAGTTGTGATTTTTTCCAATCATGCATGTTTATAATTTACTATAAATTGTAGATGATACAAATAAAATGTCTCTGGTAATGAAGAAGAGTAATTCAATTGTAAAGATTAACATTTAAATGTGTATTCTATTTTGTTGAGTGGTTTTCCAGTACAAATTCACCCAAAATGTCATCTTTTTTTCTATGTTGCTGTAAATGTGTGGTGCTTCTTTTCAGCTTCAATTCAAATGTGTTGTATTGACTGTGTGTTGACTTCAATTCAAACCTTTAACACGTAGAAGTGTATAGATTGTGTGTATTCACACTCAGATTGTGGGCTTCAGCTCCAAGGTGGCCATGCCAGCCACCGGAATAAATGTGTTTATTTCATGACACTTTAGGCCAGAAGATTTACGACGTGAGTTTGGTCGTTATGGGCCTATTGTAGACGTCTACATTCCACTTGACTTCTATACGCGGCGGGCAAGAGGATTTGCTTACATTCAATATCCTTTATTATTTTCTTGTGTGTTCTTCCATCCTGAGGGCGCTCACTGCTAACCACTATTTCTTCTGTTGTTACCTCAGAATGGTAAAGATACAGTTCTGGAGTTCTGCCCGCCCATTCTTTCTCCCCAAAGAAAGAGAGAAAGCGAAAGTAGTCGAGAGTAGATTGCAGCCAAAGACCAGAAGCGCTAGAACGCACAGAGCAAAAGCATGAAGATGTACAGAGGAGAAAAGCCAAAGGACAGAAAAGCAAAGTGTTTATTGGGCAAAGACAAGCGGCGAATTCGTCTGCCAAGGCATTAAAGAGCAAGCTCAAGGTCAAAGGTCAAGCATGTTACAAAGGTAACCAAACAAACTTTACGTATCCTCCTCTAACCTGATTCACCTGCGACATTTGTCTTGTCCACCAATCACAGACTTGTTATTGCAATCTTGATCCACATATCAATGATGGCCAGAAAAGAATGTGTTCATGTTCTAATGTCACCACCAAAACAAAAAAGCCTTAACACATGTCAGCACGTTCGAAGACGTCAGCGATGCCGAGGACGCCCTCCACTACCTGGACCGCAAGTGGGTGTGTGGGCGCCAGATCGAGATCCAGTTCGCCCAAGGAGACCGCAAGAGTAAGAGCGCCTAAACTCATCTTTTCCCCCTCAAAGCACCGTGTTTTCCAGACTATAAGCTGTTACTTTTTCCCCAAGGTGCGATCAACCTAATGGATTTTTTTTATGCTAACTGCTAAATTCTGGAATGGATTTAGCAAAGAAAGCAAACAACGTGCTAAAATTATCCATTTTAAGAAACTGTTCAAACTCAAAAGTGTTTACAAAGTACAAGGCAGAAGAATCAGAAAGTAAACAGGTTTTTAAAAAGAGAGTAATATTTTATCTGAGTCTTTAAATTAGTTTGCTCGTTGATGATTTGTTTGGTTTTATATTGTGTAGTTATATTTATATGGTAATTATTATTCTGTGACTAAATTGTTTGCTTGTTTTTTTATTGATACTTTTATTTTTTTCTGTATTGTGTAGTTATAATTATATGTTTTTACTTGTAATTGTATTGAATTGTGGACCCCAGGAAGACTAGTGGGTTGTTGAGGCAACCAGCTAATGGGGATCCTTAATAAAAATCTAATCAAAATCCTGATTAAACATATTGAACATCATATTAAAAAGGAGAATATCTTACTCATCTTATAAAGCAGTGTTTTTCAACCACTGTGCCGTGGGAGATTATCTAATTTCACCTATTTGGTTCAAAAATATTTTTTGCAAAGCAGTAATTCTAGTCTGCAAATGATGTGTTGTTGAGTGTCGATGCTGTCTAGAGCTCGGCAGAGTAACCGTGTAATACTCTTCCATATCAGTAGGTGGCAGCAGGTAGCTAATTGCTTTGTAGATGTCGGGAACAGCGGGAGGCAGGGTGCAGGTAAAAATGTGTCTAATGCTCAAACCAAAAATGCCGTATTTTTCGGACTATAAGTAGCAGTTTTTTCATAGTTTGGCCGGGGGTGCGACTTATACTCAGGAGCAACTTATGTGTGAAATTATTAACACATTACCGTAAAATATCAAATAATATTATTTAGCTCATTCACGTAAGAGACTAGACGTATAAGATTTCATGGGATTTAGCAATTAGGAGTGACAGATTGTTTGGTAAATGTATAGAATGTTCTATATGTTATAGTTATTTGAATGACTCTTACCATAATATGTTACGTTAACATACCAGGCACGTTCTCAGTTGGTTATTTATGCCTCATATAACGTACACTTATTCAGAATGTTGTTCACTATTCTTTATTTATTTTAAATTGCCTTTCAAATGTCTATTCTTGTTGGGTTTTATCAAATAAATTTCCCCCAAAAATGTGACTTGTACTCCATTGCGACTTATATATGTTTTTTTCCTTCTTTATTATGCATTTTAGGCCGGTGCGACTTATAGTCCGAAAAATACGGTACACAAAAGGTGAGTGCCCCTAAGAAAAGGCATTGAAGCTTAGGGAAGGCTATGCAGAACAAAACTATAACTGAGCTGGCTACAAAGTAAACAAAAACAGAATGCTGGACGACAGCAAAGACTTACTGTGGAGCAAAGATGGCGTCCACAAAGTAGATGCGGGAAATAACACTCAAAGGAAGACATGAAACTGCTACAGGAAAATACCAAAAAAAGAGAAAAAGCCACCAAAATAAGAGTGCAAGACAAGAAGTAAAACACTACACACAGGAAAACAGCAAAAAAGTCCAAATAAGTCAGGGTGTGATGTGACAGGTGGTGACAGTACACCTACTTTGAGACAAGAGCTATAGTGATGCATGCTTGGTTATGCTTTAAAGCAGGGGTGCTCATTACGTCGATAGCAAGCTACCGGTCGATCACGGAGGGTGTGTCAGTCGATCGCCAGCCAGGCATTAAAAAAATAGTCCTAAAAATGAGCGATCATAAATCTTCACTATGACGTCACTTTCGTCACTTGATTGACATTCACGGCACCCGAGGGTCTTCTGAGATGACGCTGGCAGCTGCCAGCTCATTATTAAGAAAAAATTACAGACAGGAAGGCGAGAAACACTTTTTATTTCAACAGACTCTGGCGCCGTACCTGTCGTCAAAACTCCAAAGACCGACTGCACAGTTGCACAATAAAAGCGCTGCTTCATCCTGCCTGCACTTAACAAAATAAGAGTCTCAGAAAGCTGGCGTGCACAAGCTAGCAAGCTATGGAGTTTGCCGCCAATGTATTTCTTGTAAAGTGTATACAAATACGGAAGCTGGACAAATAAGATGACAAAAACCAACCACTTTCATGTGGTATAGGACAGAAAGGAGGACTTTTTTTCTCCTCCATTTGAAAATGCGGACGTTATCATTACCACTGTCTGATTCCTATCAATGCAAGTCATCAGAATCAGGTCATACACCAACTTATATTCTTGTCTTCATGAAAGAAAGGAATCTATATGTGTTAAACATGCTTGCATTATCTTTAAACACCTTTAACTTGATAACAATATTAACTATATGTGATAAACATGCTTTCATTATCTTTAAACACCTTTAACTTGTTAACAATATTAACTATATGTATTAAACATTCTTGTATTATCTTTAAACACCTTTAACTTGTTAACAATATTAACTATATGTGTTAAACATGCTTGCATTATCTTTAAACACCTTTAACTTGTTAACAATATTAACTATATGTGTTAAACATGCTTGCATTATTTTTAAAAACCTTTAACTTGTTAACAATATTAACTATATGTATTAAACATTCTTGTATTATCTTTAAACACCTTTAACTTGTTAACAATATTAACTATATGTGATAAACATGCTTGCATTATCTTTAAACACCTTTAACTTGTTAACAATATTAACTATATGTGTTAAACATGCTTTTATTATCTTTAAACACCTTTAACTTGATAACAATATTAACTATATGTATTAAACATTCTTGTATTATCATTAAACACCTTTAATTTATTAACAATATTAACTATATGTGTTAAACATGCTTGTATTATCTTTAAACACCTTTAACTTGATAACAATATTAACTATCTGTGATAAACATGCTTTAATTATCTTTAAACACCTTTAACTTGTTAACAATATTAACCATATGTATTAAACATTCTTGTATTATCTTTAAACACCTTTAACTTGATAAAAATATTAACTATATGTGTTAAACATGCTTTTATTATCTTTAAACACCTTTAACTTGATAACAATATTAACTATATGTGATAAACATGCTTTCATTATCTTTAAACACCTTTAAATTGTTAACAATATTAACTATATGTATTAAACATTCTTGTATTATCATTAAACACCTTTAATTTATTAACAATATTAACTATATGTGTTAAACATGCTTGCATTATCATTAAACACCTTTTAACTTGTTAACAAAAACATATATTTCATAAATAAGTAAATATAAATTATATATATATGAATGAGGTAAATCCCCGCGACTTGATCAATTGAAAAGTAGCACGCCTGCAGAAAAAGTGTGAGCAGCCCTGCTTTAAAGTCATATCCAACAATTGCGACAACGACTTTTTACTGTCAACTGAGTTTCGTTTTTTTATGATTTCTGCTGGTGGTGTGCCTCCGCATTTTTTCAACGCAAAAAATGTGCCTTGGCTCAAAAAAGGTTGAAAACACTGCTATAAAGGATGAATAAAGATGTCAATGACTTTTCTGTTTTGTTTTATTGTTTGGAAACATTCACAAAATCTTTTTGTGTAAATAACTAATTTCACAACGCATTTATCTGCGACTTGTAAAATGTAGTAAGTGCAGTTTATATACTGGTGCGGCTTATAGTCTGGAAAATACGGTACTCACTGGAACCTTCTAAAGGCCAACCACACAATTCAGTGATTCTCATGCATTCATTTATTTGTGGCGGCCCTCCATGAACACATGGAGGGCCGATAATAAGAAGACAAAGCAAGATGCTGCCAACTTAGTTTCTGTATTAATTTAGAGATATGAGCTCCTTATTATTGAAAATGTCTCAAATCTGTGACAAAATACAAATGTACCTTGTTTTTCTTCATCATAAACAACTTTCGACAGTTCTCAAAAGTTACATTTGGAAGTAAAGGAATTACTAGTGAAAGTGTGCTTTTTTTTCAATAAGGGCAGGGCTTTTTGTTCCTAACACAACAAACCAAAAATAGTTAATATGGTAAATATTACCTGCAGCAGGTTAAAAAAAAGTGTAATTCTTGCTATCTCCGGGTTTAAGTTGGATGTCAAAGTTGACCAACTTCTTGATTTATGGCCACAACCTTCTACTATCATCCAGGTGAGAGACATGGTTTATAATCTAGTATGAACTTTCACCAGCAGTTCAGTACATCAAGACTGTAGCTGCATCAGTTAGCACTCTGTAATCACTGCGGCTAAACAGCACTTAGAACAATATTGCTAATTCTTGGTAAATATTCAGTTCACGGAATGTAAATGAAGTATTGTTGGTGGATTTTGAATGTTTTAGAGGGCTTTATAAGCACAATAGTGTATTCCCAATTAGCTGCATTATTGGCCACCTCGTACTTGCTGTATTTTACAACTTAGAATACATTAAAAAAAAAATATTTATCCTTTATTTAACCAGGTAAAATCCCATTGAGATCAAAGATTTCTTTTCCAAGGGAGACCTGGCCAAGAGGGCAGCAGCAAGGTTACATTAAAAACAGTAAACAACACATAAAACATAATTGATTGATTGATTGAGACTAGGGATGTCCGATAATGGCTTTTTGCCGATATGCCGATATTGTCCAACTCTTTAATTACCGATACCGATATCAACCGATATATACAGTCGTGGAATTAACACATTATTATGCCTAATTTGGACAACCAGGTATGGTGAAGATAAGGTACTTTTTAAAAAAATGAATCAAATAAAATAAGATAAATAAATTAAAAACATTTTCTTGAATAAAAAAGAAAGTAAAACAATATAAAAACAGTTACATAGAAACTAGTAATTAATGAAAATTTGTAAAATTAACTGTTAAAGGTTAGTATTATTAGTGGAGCAGCAGCACGCACAATAATGTGTGCTTACGGACTGTATCCCTTGCAGACTGTATTGATATATATTGATATATAATGTAGGAACCAGAATATTAATAACAGAAAGAAACAACCCTTTTGTGTGAATGAGTGTAAATGGGGGAGGGAGGTTTTTTGGGTTGGTGCACTAATTGTAAGTGTATCTTGTGTTTTTTATGTGGATTTAATAAATAAATAAAAAATAAATTAAAAAAAAAACCCGATACTGATAATAAAAAAAATGATACCGATAATTTCCGATATTACATTTTAACGCATTTATCGGCCGATAATATCGGCAGACCGATATTATCGGACATCTCTAATTGAGACTTTTATTAGTAGATTGCACAGTACTGTACATATTCCGTACAATTGACCACTAAATGGTAAGACCCCGATAAGTCGGGCTCCATGTTAATCAATTCATGGTACAAATATATACTATCAGCATAATACAGTCATCACACAAGTTAATCATCAGAGTATATACATTGAATTATTTACATTATTTACAATCCTGGGGGTGGGATGTGGAGGGGGGGGTTAGGTTTGGTTGATATCAGCATACTTCAGTCATCAACAACTATATCCTCTTAGAAATGGACATTGAAACAGTGTAGGTATGACTTGGTAGGATATGTACAGCGAGCGGTGAACATAGTGAGCTCAGAAAGCATAAGAACAAGTATATACATTTGATTATTTACAATCAGGGGAGGTGGGATGTGGTGGGGGGAGGGTGTTAGTCCAGGGTTGTAGCTGCCTGGAGGTGTTGTTTTAGTGCGGTTTTGAAGGAGGATAGAGATGCCCTTTCTTTTACACCTGTTGGGAGTGCATTCCATATTGATGTGGCATAGAAGGAGAAGGAGTTAAGACCTTTGTTAGATCTGGTTTAATATAACACATGTGCATACAGACAAGGTAGACTGCAGTCCTTTCTCAGAAGCTTTAAACTCATTTAATGTAACAAGGGTTTGAAGTTGAAGATTCGAGCGTAGGTTATTCCAAACCTAAATGCTTTCCTGCCCAGTTCAGTTCTTACTTTGAGGATGACAAATTGCAGAACATTCATTGAACGAAAATTGTGACTTCCTTGTTTCTTTGTTAAAAGACAAGACAGATAAGCACATAAAGACGTCCAGTTAACCATTGAGTATAACACACAATGGTGAGTAAGGGGAGTGCAGTTGGTGATGAATCTCAGTGCCCCGTGGTACTCACTATCCAGCTTGTGGAGACAACCAGCAGTAGCATTCATGTACAACACATCTCCATAGTCAATAACAGGTAAAAAGGTTGTTTCCACCCATTTCTGTTTCACAGTAAAAGTAAAGCAAGGCATGTTTCTGTAATAAAATCCCAGTAAAAGTTTCAGTTTTTTACAACATACTGAATGTGCTCCTTAAAACTCAAGGTCATCAATTCAAAATCCTAAATATTTCAAAGAAGACACTAACACAATGTGTTGCCCATTTCTTGTTAAAATGTTCTCACACAGTGCTGGTCTTACCGTTTTTGATGTGGTAAAGAACATACACTTTGTTTTCTCTGCATTTAAAACCAGCCGCTGCGTCCTTACATTTGTCATTTCAAAAACCATAAAAGGAAAAATGACAATACAGTGAGGTCCATAAATATTTGGACATTGACACAATTTTCAGTATTCCAGCTCTGTACAACACCACAATGGATTTGAAATGAAACAATCAAGCTGTGCTTTTAGTGCAGACTTTGAGCTTTATTTTGAGGGTATTTACATCCAAATCAGGTGAACGGTGTAGGAATTAACACATTTTATATGTGCCTTCCACTTTTTAAGGCTATTTAGCTGTTCCATGGCCAAGTGTGTGTTATTCCCTTGTTTTTTTTCATTTATTTAATTTACAAAGAGCAGATAAAAGGCCTAGATGTCATTTCAAGTGTGGTATATTCATTTGGAATGTGGGGAGGTCATCTCTCAATATAAAGTCCAAAGAGCTGTCACTATCAGTGAAGCAAGCCATCATTAGGCTGAAAAATCAAAACAAAGCCATCAGAGAGACAGCAAAAACATGAGGTGTGGCCAAATCAACTGTTTGGTACATTCTTAAAAAGAGAGAACACACTGCTGAGCTCAGCAACACCAACCACGGAAAACAAGTCTGGTGGATGACAGACAAATCCTTTCCCTTGTCAAGAAAAAGCCCTTCACAACAGTTGGCCAGATGAAGAAAACTCTCCAGGATGTAGGTGTATCTGTACCCCAGTCAACAATTAAGAGATGACTTCACCAGAGGAAATACAGAGGTTTCATCACAAGGTGTAAACCATTGGTGAGCCTCAAAAACAGGAAGGCCCGATTAGAGTTTGCCAAGAAACATGTAAAAGAGCCTGTGCAGTTCTGGAACAACATCTTATGGACAGTTGAGACAAAGATCAACTTGTAGCAGAATGATGGAAAGAGAAGAGTATGAAGAAGGGAAGGAACTGCTCAAGATCCAAAGTATAGCACCTCATTGGTGAAGCATGGTGGTGGTAGTGGCATGCATGGCTGCCAGTGGAGCTGGATCTCTTATATTTATTGATGATGTGACAGCTGACAAAAGCAGCAAAATGAATTCTGAAGTTTTTGAGGCAATATTATCTGCTCATATTCAGCCAAATGCTTCAAAACTCATTGGACGGCGCTTCACAATGACCCCGAGCATACTGCGAAAGCAACCAAAGAAGTGGAATGTTCTGCAATGGCCAAGTCAATCACCTGACCTGAATCCGGTTGAGCATGCATTTCCCTTGCTGAAGAAGGGAAAATGCCCAAAGAACAAGCAGGAAGTAAAGACAGCTGCAGCAGAGGCCCGGCAGACCATCACCAGGGACCAAACCCAGCGTCTGGTGATGTCTATGTGTTCCCCACTTCAGGCTGTCATTGCAAAGGATTTGCAACAAAGTATGATTATCGGTCCTGCTCAACACCGACATCTATTTAATAATACCACCTTAACATTTGACAACCAAACAATTACACAAGCCGACTCGGTAAAGAATCTGGGTATTATCTTCCACCCAACTCTCTCGTTTGAGTCACACATTAAGAGTGTTACTAAAACGGCCTTTTTTCATCTCCGTAATATCACTAAAATTCGTTCCATTTTGTCCACAAGCGACGCTGAGATCATTATTCATGCGTTCGTTACGTCTCGTCTCGATTACTGTAACGCAGGGGTCACCAACGCGGTGCCCACGGGCACCAGGTAGCCCGTAAGGACCAGATGAGTAGCCCGCCGGACTGTTCTAAAAATAGCTCAAATAGCAGCACTTACCAGTGAGCTGCCTCTATTTTTTAAATGTTATTTATTTACTAGCAAGCTGGTCTCGCTTTGCCCGACATTTTTAATTCTAAGAGACAAAACTCAAATAGAATTTGAAAATCCAAGAAAATATTTTAAAGACGTCGTCTTCACTTGTTTAAATAAATTCATTATTTTTTTTACTTTGCTTCTTATAACTTTCAGAAAGACAATTTTAGAGAAAAAATACAACCTTAAAAATGATTTTAGGATTTTTAAACACATATACCTTTTTACCTTTTAAATTCCTTCCTCTTCTTTCCTGACAATTTAAATTAATGTTCAAGTACATTTTTATTTTTTTTTATTGTAAAGAATAATAAATACATTTTAATTTAAATCTTCATTTTAGCTTCTGTTTTTTCGACGAAGAATATTTGTGAAATATTTCTTCAAACTTATGATTAAAATTCAAAAAAAATTTGCACCTGGCAAATCTAGAAAATCTGTAGAATCAAATTTAAATCTTATTTCAAAGTCTTTTAAATTTATTTTAAAATTTTTGTTCTGGAAAATCTAGAAGAAATAATGATTTGTCTTTGTTAGAATCAATCAATCAATCAATCATCAATCAATGTTTATTTATATAGCCCTAAATCACAAGTGTCTCAAAGGGCTGAAATATAGCTTGGTCCAATTTGTTATATATTCTAACAAAGTGTAGATTGGATTTTAACCTATTTAAAACATGTCATCAAAATTCTAAAATTAATCTTAATCAGGAAAAATTACTAATGATGTTCCATAAATTATTTTTTTAAGTTTTTCTCTTCTTTTTTTCGGTTGAATTTTGAATTTTAAAGAGTCGAAATTGAAGATAAACTATTAATTGTAATTTTTTTCGTGTTTTCTCCTCTTTTAAACCGTTCAATTAAGTGTAAATATAATTAATTATTAATAATAACATAGAGTTAAAGGTAAATTGAGCAAATTGGCTATTTCTGGCAATTTATTTAAGTGTGTATCAAACTGGTAGCCCTTCGCATTAATCAGTACCCAAGAAGTAGCTCTTGCTTTCAAAAAGGTTGCTGACCCCTGCTTTAACATATTATTTTCGGGCCTCCCTATGTCTAGCATTAAAAGATTACAGTTGGTACAAAATGCGGCTGCTAGACTTTTGACAAGAACAAGAAAGTTTGATCATATTACGCCTATACTGTATATACCTTTATATACATATATACCTATAATGGCTCACCTGGACTGACTTCCTGTGCACTTAAGATGCGACTTTAAGGTTTTACTACTTACGTATAAAATACTACACGGTCTAGCTCCAGCCTATCTTGCTGACTGTATTGTACCATATGTCCCGGCAAGAAATCTGCGTTCAAAGAACTCCGGCTTATTAGTGATTCCCAGAGCCCAAAAAAAGTCTGCGGGCTATAGAGCGTTTTCTATTCGGGCTCCAGTACTATGGAATGCCCTCCCGGTAAAAGTTAGAGATGCTACCTCAGTAGAAGCATTTAAGTCCCATCTTAAAACTCATTTGTATACTTTAGCCTTTAAATAGACCCCCCTTTTTTAGACCAGTTGATCTGCCGTTTTCTTTTCTCCTTTGCCCCCTCGCCGGGTTATTCCGGTTCCGGTGATCATGGATGAGATGCTGGCTGTCCAGAGTTGGGACCCGGGGTGGACCGCTTGCCTGTGCATCGGTTGGGGACGTCTCTGCGCTACTGACCTGTCTCCGCTCGAGATGGTCTCCTGCTGGCCCCACTATGGACTGGACTCTCACTGTTATGTGGATCCACTAGGGACTGTACTTAGAGGGGGGGTTACCCACATATGCGGTCCCCTCCAAGGTTTCTCATAGTCATTCACACCGACGTCCCTTGTGTGGGCTCTGTGCCGAGGATGTCGTTGTGGCTTGTGCAGCCCTTTGAGACTTTTGTGATTTAGGGCTATATAAATAAACATTGATTGATTGATTGATTGATTGATTAAAAAGTGACAATTTGATTTATGATTGTTAGTTTGTCCAATTACTTTTGGTCCCTTAAAAAGTGGAAGGCACATATGAAATGTGTTAATTCCTACACCGTTCCCCTGATTTGGATGTAAATACCCTCAAATTAAAGCTCAAAGTCTGCACTAAAAGCACAGCTTGATCGTTTCATTTCCAATCCATTGTGGTGTTGTACAGAGCTGGAATACTGAAAATTGTGTCAATGTCCAAATATTTATGGACCTAACTGTATGTTGTTGTCTAATATGCAGCTAGATTTTTTTGTTTCCCGAGGTATGGCTGCTGTCCTTCCGTCAAAGTGAGTTTGCACCACGTCAGCAGGATTCTTTGTCACAAATATCATGAATAAAAATAACAGTTTCAGTCAGATGTTTACATCGCATGATCATAACCTAGTTTAGTTTACTTGGAGCACCTGAAAGCCTTGAAGTACGTCTCAAGTGTGGTCGGAAATCTTTATCTAGGGTGAAAAACTCAAGAGGGCAGGATATAATGCTTCAAATATATTGTAAAGTTAGGGTAAAAATTGCCAACAAGCAGCCAGTGTTACTGTGCCACGCCTACTTCATCTTGTTTGTACCATTGGAAATAAAACTACTAAAAGAAGTGACAAAAAAGTAAATGATTAGTTCTAAACTGCCTTTAAAAATAGCTTTGTAATGCAACAAATTGACTTTTGGCCTCAGAGGTTCCAGTGTCCTAAAGTTGTAGAAGACTGCTTAATACCTGCTCTTGGATCTCAAGCTCCCAACCAGATGAAGACCAAGGAGCGGCATTCTCCGCGCAGTTTCGACGACGACGGCCACCGCAGACGCTCCCGGAGCCGCAGCTACGACCGCCGCTGGTCCCGCAGCCCCTCCTACGAACGCCGACCTCGGCGCAGGTCCGATAGCCCCAGAGAGTACGAAGTCGACCTTTTGAACACGCTCTTTTTGAGTTGTTCAGTCACCCCTGATGGTTGTCTTCCTGCTCCTGCTCCAGGTCACGCTCCTACAGCCGACACGGGCGCAGCAGAAGCCGTGAAAATGACATGTAAGTGGAAAATAAAATAAAACACCGGTGTATCATTTTAGCCAGAAGGCTGAAGAAAGTCGTGTCAGGACCGGAGACAATATTTACATCCGTTTTTTTTTGGTCAACTAGTTTGAGCAAAGCATTAATGCAAGTGAGTGTAGAGTTGGAGCAGAAAATGCCATTTTCCAATCGTTGAAATAGATAATAAAGAGCTTTCATAGAGTCCTGGAAGAAGTGGCTCATAAAGTCAGGAAAAAACGAAAGTGCTTTCGAAGGAAATGGCTCTTAAAGATATCACTTTGTGGAATACAATTGGCTCGTGTCTGCAGTGATCGCTTTGTAAAATGTTTGTTTGAACGTTAGATTTTTTTGAAAAACTTTCTGTGATGCGATCGAGTTTATTCCATACTTGCCAACCTTGAGACCTCCAATATCGGGAGGTGGGCTTGGTCAGCGCAGTCAACTCGAGTATTTCATATATATATATATATATATATGTATATGTATGAAATACTTGACTTTCAGTGAATTCTAGCTATATATATATTTTATTTTATTTATTTTTTTTATTTACATAGAAGAAAAAAAATACTTGAATTTCAGTGTTCCAGTGGCTATCCATTAGATGGCAGTATTGTCCTGTTTAACTTCTCCGTTCATGATGAGTATATCACTTCGGCCGCCATGTCTGTAATTTCCTCGTTCTTCTGCTTCGTCTCCTTGTTGTGTGCGCAGTTGTGCACTCTCTAAAAGCCCTAGATGTTATGACGTCTTTGGGCAGGCAAGCTGTTTATTTTGTGGGAAAGCGGACGTGAGGACAGGCTGTCCCCACTCAGTCTCAGGTCCGCATTGAGCTGGAGGGGGCGTGGCCTCCAGCTCCGGCTGAATACCGGGAGTTTGTCGGGAGAAAATCTCTGCCGGGAGGTTGTCGGGAGAGGCGCTGAATACCGGGATCCTCCCGCTAAAAACGGGAGGGTTGGCAATTATGGTTTATTCTCGACGACAAAATTAGTGTTTTAGAGCAGAACTAAACGTAAAGAAAAGACAAGAAATCGCATTAGTTTGTGTTCTTTTGTGGTTGCTATGCCTAAACATAACTACGAAGACCTGCTTGTGCAGATAAACTAACGTCGTGTTAAGTCCTAGTAATGAATCAGAATAGTTTTTATTGCCATTGTTTGAGAATGGGTTCACAAACTAGGAATTTTACTTGGTGCAATCGTGCAACATAGAACACATAACACAGAATAGAATAACATGAGCTGTAACTGAAAATGTAATGTGAGCAAATGTGCTGGGTCAAAAGTATACATACAGCAATGTTAATATTTGCTTACATGTCCCTTGGCAAGTTGACCTGCAATAAGGCGCTTTTGGTAGCCATCCACAAGCTTCTGCTGGAATTTTTGACCACAAAATTTCTGCAGTTCAGCTAAATGTGTTGCTTTTCTGACATGGACTTGTTTCTTCAGCATTGTCCACACGTTTAAGTCAGGACTTTGGGAAAGCCATTCTAAGAATTTAATTATAGCCGGATTTAGCCATTCCTTTACCACTTTTGACGTGTGTTTGGGGTCATTGTCCTGTTGGAACACCCAACTGTGCCCAAGACCCAACCTCCGGGCTGATGATTTTAGCTTGTCCTGAACAATTTGGAGCTAATCCTCCTTTTTCATTGTCCCATTTAAAGCAGCAGTTCCATTGGCAGCAAAACAGGCCCAGAGCATAATACTACCACCACCATGCTTAACGGTAGGCATGGTGTTCCTGGGATTAAAGGCCTCACCTTTTCTCCTCCAAACATATTGCTGGGTATTGTGGCCAAACAGCTCCATTTTTGTTTCATCTGACATCACATGGACAAAGATAAGACCTTCTGGAGGAAGTTCTGTGGTCAGATGAAACAACAGGAGAAAAGGTGAGGCCTTTAATCCCAGGAACACCAAGCCTACCATCAAGCATGGTGGTGGTAGTATTATGCTCTGGGCCTGTTTGGCTGCCAATGGAACTGCTGCTTTTAAATGGGACAATGAAAAAGGAGGATTACCTCCAAATTCTTCAGGACAACCTTTTTGATCGCGACTGCATATATTCCTCTCGCACTGAAAGAGCGCACACTTGCTGTGGCGCGATGATGTCATGTTATCCATGGGAAAATGCATTTTTAGACTATATGATTTGCCTGAGCGGCTAGGAGACCCAGAGAGTAACAAGCAGTAAAAAATTGATTAAAAAGGACGAATTTAAAATAATAATAATCAAAATTTTAAAAAAAAAAAAAAATATATATATATATATATATATATATATATATATATATATATTAACCCGTGGGACTTCCCACGGGCCAGATTTTGGATGTGGGCGGGCCATATCCAGCCTGCAGTTTGGGGACCACTTCTCTAGTCTAAATAGATGTGCACGGCAGTACCTGCAGTGAGCACATTTGTCCAAAAGATGGTGCCACAGCACATAAATAACACATCTATTTAGTGTGTTTATTTTCTATTCAACTGGCGGCCCACATCTCACCCACACAGTCTTGATGAAACCATTCACACTAGAGTTGATGATGTGTGCAGTACTCCCAACACCCCGCAGGGGGCGGCAGTGAGGCATATGTGTCACAGTGAAGCAGCAGTAGGGTGAATAGAAGAAGACCACTCAATCAACCCTGGGGGAAATAAATTAAATACATTGCAAAAATATGACTTTTAACAAGGATTGGACAACAAAGTATGAATGTTGTACACCGAGTTAGTGTTTTAAACGACGGACACTTTGATCTTTGTAACTATAGAAATCCCAGCGTGTAAACTTCATCACCAAACATTTGTAAGTAGTCAAATAATTGTACATTAACCATGAATGTCACGTGTTTGTCTCATATATTAATCAGTTGTAGACAAAAGCCCAAGCATGTGTGCTCCTGCTGCGTGTTTGGAGGAAGTATGAAGGCAAAGTTGTTTTATAAACATCTCATGGTTCCATGTCACATTTCCGGGACTTACCCAATGAAGACAAAAAAATGTTTTCAAAGACAAAAAAGGATTTAAGGTAAAAGTTGATTTTCATGACAAAAAATTATTTTTAAGGTAAAAGTTGATTTTCATGACAAAAAATGGTTTTCAAGACACATTATTTTTTAGGTAAAAGTTGATTTTCATGACAAAAAATTATTTTTAAGGTAAAAGTTGATTTTCAAGACAAAAAATTATTTTCAAGGTAAAAGTTGATTTTCATGACCAAAAAATGTTTAAGGTAAAAGTTGATTTTCAAGGTAAAAGTTGATTTTCATGACAAAAAATGGTTTAAGACAAAAATTATTTTTATGGTAAAAGTTGATTTTCAAGACAAAAAATGATTTTGAAGGTAAAAGTTGATTTTCATGACAAAAAATGATTTTTTAAGGTAAAACTTCATTTTCATGACAAAAAATGGTTTTCAAGACAAAAAATGATTTTCAAGGTAAAAGCTGATTTTTATGACAAAAAAATATTTAAGGTAAAAGTTGATTTTCAAGGTAAAAGTTGATTTTCATGACAAAAAATGGTTTAAGACAAAAATTATTTTTATGGTAAAAGTTGATTTTCAAGACAAAAAATTATTTTTAAGGTGAAAGTTGATTTTCAAGACAAAAAATTATTTTCAAGGTAAAAGTTGATTTTCATGACAAAAAATGGTTTAAGAAAAAAATTATTTTTAAGGTAAAAGTTGATTTTCATGACAAAAAAATGTTTAAGGTAAAAGTTGATTTTCAAGACAAAAAATTATTTTTAAGGTAAAAGTTGATTTTCATGACAAAAAATGGCTTTCAAGACAATTATTTTTAATGTAAAAGTTGATTTTCATGACAAAAAATGATTTTTAAGTTAAAAGTTGATTTTCAAGACAAAAAATGTTTCAAGGTAAAAGTTGATTTTCATGACAAAAAATGGGTTCAGACAAAAATTATGTTTAAGGTAAAAGTTGATTTTCAAGACAAAAAATTATTTTCAAGGTAAAAGTTGATTTTTAAAGACCAAAAAATGACTTTCAAGGTAAAAGTTGATTTTCATGACAAAAAATAATTTTCAAGGTAAAAGTTGATTTTCAAGACAAAAAATAATTTTCAAGGTAAAAGTTGATTTTCATGACAAAAAATGGTTTAAGAAAAAAAATATTTTTAAGGTAAAAGTTGATTTTCATGACAAAAAATGGCTTTCAAGACAATTATTTTTAATGTAAAAGTTGATTTTCATGACAAAAAATGATTTTTAAGTTAAAAGTTGATTTTCAAGACAAAAAATGTTTCAAGGTAAAAGTTGATTTTCATGACAAAAAATGGGTTCAGACAAAAATTATGTTTAAGGTAAAAGTTGATTTTCAAGACAAAAAATAATTTTCAAGGTAAAAGTTGATTTTTAAAGACCAAAAAATGACTTTCAAGGTAAAAGTTGATTTTCATGACAAAAAATAATTTTCAAGGTAAAAGTTGATTTTCAGGACAAAAAATAATTGTCAAGGTAAAAGTTGATTTTCATGACAAAAAATGATTTTTAAGTTAAAAGTTGATTTTCAAGACAAAAAATTTTTCAAGGTAAAAGTTTATTTTCATGACAAAAAATGGGTTCAGACAAAAATTGTTTAAGGTAAAAGTTGATTTTCAAGACAAAAAATTATTTTCAAGGTAAAAGTTGATTTTCATGACAAAAAATAATTGTCAAGGTAAAAGTTGATTTTCATGACAAAAAATGATTTTCAAGGTAAAAGTTGATTTTCAAGACAAAAAATTATTTTCAAGGTAAAAGTTGATTTTCATGACAAAAAATGGTTTAAGACAAAAATTATGTTTAAGGTAAAAGTTGATTTTTAAAGACCAAAAAATGACTTTCAAGGTAGAAGTTGATTTTCAAGGCGCTAAACATACTCAGTCAGTCCATGAAGACGTTTTAGTGAATTTATTGAGGAATTTGTGAAACTGTTCCTCTTCCACAGTACTTTTAGCTTATATAAACAATTCCTATGTTATAAAGATCAGTCCATCAAATTATTGATTGTGGAAATACATGTCACCGGCGTGGCGAAGTTGGTAGAGTGGCCGTGCCAGCAATCGGAGGGTTGCTGGTTACTGGGGTTCAATCCCCACCTTCTACCATCCTAGTCACGTCCGTTGTGTCCTTGGGCAAGACACTTCACCCTTGCTCCTGATGGCTGCTCCCGCCATCAATGTGTGAATGTGTGTGTGAATGTGGAAATAGTGTCAAAGCGCTTTGAGTACCTTGAAGGTAGAAAAGCGCTATTCAAGTATAACCCATTTATCATTTAAATAGGAATGACATTCAAAAAGTATGCAATGTTGTACTTTTGTGTTTGTAACGAGCTCATTGATGACATTCTCTTCTAGAACTACTTTCTAGGTACCCCTTTGGCTAAATACATAGAACAGGTGTATCATTGGGTAAAGTTGGTATTGCATTAAATCACCCCTTTTTTAAAAGGTTAAAACCAAAGGCAATTTAAATTAATTGATGTTAAAATGTCATCTTACATTTTTGTCAAATTATAATTGGGATACAAAATGTAATCAAATTATGTTAGATGTTAAGTTTGGTAAATTAGCGTAAGTGTGGCTAGAACAATGTTCAGAAATGTAACAAGTATATTAATATTGAAAATACAACCAGAAATGTCACGTATTGAAATGGTTGTAGTAGAAGTTGTAAGCCCTCCTTTGTCATCAGGCACAAGAGCGCCGCACACAACCGCCACAGGACCCAGCATGAAGGGACTGGCAGGAACCGCTCAGGGTCCCGCTCGCCCTCCAGGTCCAAAGGCAAGAGTAAAAGGAGCCGGTCCAGGAGTCCCGCAGAAGAGTTCCACCAGAACCCCGGTGCCCACAAGCGTTCATCAGGACGATCTCCGTCACGGTCTTTGTCCAGGTCTGTGTCCCGCTCACGGTCCAGGTCCTGGGCCGAATGCAAGGCGGGAGGTCGGTGAGCTGCTCCAACCTCTTAAGTTCTAGTCTCCGTTAATACTTTGATTCATGCTACTAGATAGTAGACTTTTCTGTGTCGTATCCTGAAGGGAATTCTGTTCAGTACTCAATAAAAAGGACATGCATACAATTTCTGAGGAATTTAAATAAATCACAAAGCACAACAAAGTTTAGGGGGAGGGAAAGGGATTTTATTTTTTCTTTGAAAAATTTTGTTTAAATCTGATTTCATTATATTCAGCGTTTATAAACCAATTGTTACAAATCTTCATTGAGGGCATTTTCTTTCACATAGATGACTTTGTCAGAGGGGATTCAAATTAATAGCCAATTGTATCTAATTTAGCACAGGAGACTTTGCAATGCACCACTTTGCACTGAATCAACAAATAAGTAGAACAATGGAGAACAGCTGGCGGAAGAACAGCAGAAACATGATTTAAAAATGCTTAACTTTGGAGGGGTCTTCAATAAAATGTTCATCCAGAAATCAAAGTGGTGCATTACGGTCTCAGAAGCGAATTGGGTCCATGTTAGTTCATGTTTGCATCCTACACTGCTTACGTACAAAATATAAAATGTGCAACATCTCCAGAAAGACTTCAGTGCAGGTTACTGGCAATTACTTTTCCTTTTTTCTTAACAAAAATATTCTTCAGCATTGAAGTCGACACGTCCCGAGCATGTCTCATACATTCAGTGTTATTACTAAAAATACTTTTTGTCAACAAGCCTCAAGGCGGGCCTGCAAATGTACACAATATGCTACAAGAACTTTACATGTCACTTATTTACATGGCTCCTGAAATACGTGATTTAAATGCTGCTTTGTCATCTTTAATCTGGCTAGAAACATTCGAAAACGGGGAAAGCAAATAAACTGGCTCGTCCGATTTAAAAACCATGTAAAAAAAAATTAAAGATAGTCGATTACGCATCTGTTGATTCAACAGTACGGTGCCTGTAACGTATGAACATGACGCACAGTACGGTGCCTGTAACGTATGAACATGACGCACAGTACGGTGCCTGTAACGTATGAACATGACGCACAGTACGGTGCCTGTAACGTATGAACATGACGCACAGTACGGTGCCTGTAACGTATGAACATGACGCACAGTACGGTGCCTGTAACGTATGAACATGACGCACAGTACGGTGCCTGTAACGTATGAACATGACGCACAGTACGGTGCCTGTAACGTATGAACATGACGCACAGTACGGTGCCTGTGACGTATGAACATGACGCACAGTACGGTGCCTGTAACGTATGAACATGACGCACAGTACGGTGCCTGTAACGTATGAACATGACGCACAGTATGATGCCTGTAACGTATGAACATGACGCACAGTATGGTGCCTGTAACGTATGAACATGACGCACAGTATGGTGCCTGTAACGTATGAACATGACGCACAGTATGATGCCTGTAACGTATGAACATGACGCACAGTATGGTGCCTGTAACGTATGAACATGACGCACAGTACGGTGCCTGTGACGTATGAACATGACGCACAGTATGGTGCCTGTAACGTATGAACATGAAGTGACCGCAGTGCAAAACGGGCTAACTGGCGAGTGACACGTCTCCCAACTTCATGGTGACTTCTTGTAAACCACGACGCTTGTTTCACATCTTCCGTCACACACAAACACAGACAGCTTCTTCGAGTGTCTTTGTCCAAGCAAGGCGGGTGCAGCCCACAAGGACGGCGGCCTGAGACGTGGGGGCCCAGATGGGGGCCACAAGTCTGAAGCCTGGTCCTCTTCCGCGTGTCAAAAGCTGCACAGGCCTGGCTTGGAGAAAGACTGGAGGTGCTACAAGAAGCTGTCCTAGCATTACTTTGGTTCCACACACCCAGCAAACACAAGAGTTGTGGGCCCCAGACCAGCTTGGCCCCTATAGTGCATGTGCGCACAGCGCAGTCAAAACAACAACAAAAGGTACAGGAGCCAACAGGTGTGCCATGATGTCCGCCCATTCTTTCCCTGCGGAATTGAGCGTCGCAATTTAGTTCATAACAAGAACATGAGGCTCTTATTTTGAAAAATGGTAGGGGAAGTTGACTACGTGTTTAAACACCTGTAGTCTTGCAGGCAACCCACGGAGAAGGAAACAAAAGTGTCCACATGACTATCAGTGATAGAAGGGAACTACACGTTAAAAATAAGTGCACCCAATCTGCTTCGAGTAGCCAAAATAAAAAGAACAAAACAGCAGCTAAAGTGTGGGGGAGTGGTCTGAGGGCAGCACCCACCAGCAAGGCAGCAGAGCTGTAAAGTCAAGATCAAAATGAGCCTCACTTATCACAGCACAGAAGTGTTCCTGGTGGGGGGGTGCCCTCAGAGGTAGCCCCGCCCCCATCAGGCCTGCACCTTTAAAAGGCTTTTGAGCTGGAAGGCCATCATCTCCCGGTGGTCACACCCCCTGATGGGGAAGGACACCCAGTGACTGGGGGGCTTGGGCAACACGCTGGGCGAGGGCGGCTCGCTGAACTTGGGCCCGGCGTAGCTGGGACTGCCCTGGGCGATCAGGAGCGTGTTCAGGTGGGACACGGCCCCCTCCCAGTTCTGCTCGTACACGGCAAATCGGACGGCCGCGCCCTTGTCGGCCTCTGGGGACCTGTGGTAGACGGCGCCCTTGCGGTGGAGGACGCCGGCACCCCCTGTGGCGGACGCAGCCACGACGGCGCCGCTTGGGCTTCTCGGCTTGGCCCGGCCCAACTGATGGTTCTTCTTCTTGGGGCGTTCGTGGTGAGGGCCTGGAATGTTGATTCTCTCTCCGCCTCCACCACCCATGATGCTGCCAAACTGAGTGTCACCTGGGGAACACAACATGACATCACTAATTATCAATCAATCAATCAATGCCATGAAAAGTACAAAATGTAAAACACGATCACATCTGAATAATGATTATTTACAACCATTCAAAATATTAAACATCCATTTTTCAAAAGACTTAAGTAGGGGTGTAACAGTACACAAAAATTTTGGTCCGGTACGTACCTCGGTTTAGAGGTCACGGTTCGGTTCATTTTCGGTACAGTAAGAAAACAAAATATACATTTTTTGGTTATTTATTTACCAAATTTGTAAACAATGGCTTTATCCTTTAAACATTGGGAACACTATAATAATTCTGCCCACGTTAATCAACATTAAACTGCCTCAACTTGTTGCTCAGATTGAATAAAATGACAAAAATGTTCAAGTCAACTCATCATGCTTAATTTATGACAGCATTTGGGAAGCCTCTAGTGGATTTTTATTATGTGAATGTTTTTTTTATTATCAACATGTGATAGCAGGGACCCTGCCATTCAAAACTAGGCTGCTGCATTACTAATGATTCATGTAACTATAGCTGAAAAAAATGGTACAATAGCAATAGGAGAGACTATTCATCCCTGAACACCATGGAGTGCATGTAGGCTTTATGATGCACTTACATTATTATATCAACTATCAGAGACAGAAACTCTTCATTTAACATAATGTCCTTTTTTGCTGCTTCAACACAGAAAAAGGTCAAGTGAAATAACAGACAGGGCTTTGCTGTCCGTAACACACACACACATCAAAATGAGCTCACGTTACGCTAAAAGCGAATTAACCTTCACCTCAAGCCAGGACTGCGAGCGAGCTGAGCTGCCTTTTACATTTCTAGAAGGTCAACGCTAGTAGTTGACTGGGAGGTGGTTATCATCATTTGGGGAGAGTCCGCTGCTGGGTGCTGTGTAGACTACTTACAAAGACAGAGGCAGTTCATGTGGAAACTCGTACCGAAACGGTTCAATACAAAGACACATACCGTTACACCCCTACTTTTAGGCCATCTTTATGCTTACTCAGCGGAAAATGTTTTTATCCTTTAAATACCAGGATTCACCTCATTGTTTACATCTAAAAATCATGTCGAAGATGCAGAGCCAGCATCATGTTGGACCAACTTGACAAAACCCCTGGCAAAATAAGCATGTATCGGACACTTGGATCTCCCTAGAGTTTGCTCACTGAGAGCTGGTGGGCAGCTTAGGACAGAGTCTAGGTCTGTTCCTGTCTGGCTGCCCCCAGCAGTCGATGGTGTGGAGCACCGCAGAGGCCACCATATTTTCTGTGCATAACATGTACTATTTATTGCCCACTTCCTGCTTTGTTTTGCTTTAGTAGCTGTATGCAAAAAAAAAAGCGCCCCTGACGGGGAAACTGGTTGCATCAACTTGGTGCTCCTTTGATTTATTGAATGTCTTTTTCCTTCTTTAAATGTTTCTTTTATACAATAATGGCACAGTACTTTTCTCTCATAATTGTTGCCTTAACAAAGATAGCACAGTATTTACCAGTCAGATCCCTTTGGTGTTCAACTTACTTGGCTAATAAATCTGTGATTTTAAAATGTCATCATTGAGTGACTAATGCCATGGCTCGGTCAGGTGTTTACATAAAATAATATGGCATAAAGAAGATCAGAATCAATAGTTTTATCGCCATTGTTTGAGAACGGGTTCACAAACTAGGAATTTTTCTTGGTGCAAACGTGCAACATAAAACACATATAACACATATTTGGTAATAAAAAGAGCTGTAACTGAGCTATCAGATAGACTTATACTTATATAAGATACTTGTAAACATACAGACATTAACTTTAAAAAAAAAAGCCTATTTTCTCCAATTAAATACATAAACTTGTGTAGAAAAACGTATATTGTCCAATTAAACAAATATATAAACTTGTGTAGAAAACAGCCAATTTTGTCCAATTATATATATAAACTTGTGTAGAAATAAGCCTATTTTGTCCAAATAAACAAATAAACTTGTGTAGAAATAAGCCTATTTTGTCCAATTAAACTTGTGTAGAAAAAAGCCTATTTTGTCCAATTAAACAAACCCATAAACCTGTGCATTAAATTAACTTTGTTGTGCCGAAATTATTACCTCGACTTTCCGGTGGGAATATAAAATGGTAGCAGAAACACCAGTAAACATACTGACATTAACTTTAGAAAAAAGCCTATTTTGTCCAATTAAACAAATATATAAACTTGTGTAGGAAAAAGCCTATTTTGTCCAATTAAATATATAAACTTGTGTAGAAAAAAAGCCTGTTTTGTCCAATTAAACAAATATATAAACATGTCAAGAAAAAAGCCTATTTTGTCCAATTAAACAAATATATAAACTTGTGCAGAAGAAAGCCTATTTTGTCCAATTAAATATATAAACTTGTGTAGAAGAAAGCCTATTTTGTCCAATTAAACAAATATATAAACTTGTGTAGGAAAAAAGCCTATTTTGTCCAATTAAACAAATATATAAACTTGTGTAGAATAATCCTATTTTGTCCAATTAAACAAATATATAAACCTGTGTAAAAAAGCCTATTTTGTCCAATTAAACAAATATATAAACTTGTGTAGAATAATCCTATTTTGTCCAATTAAACAAATATATAAACTTGTGTAGAAAAAAGCCTATTTTGTCCAATTAAACAAACACATAAACTTGTGTATTAAATTAACTTTGTTGTGCCGAAATTATTACCTTGACTTTCTGGTGGGAATATAAAATGGTAGCAGAAACACCGGTACACATACTGACATTAACTTAAGAAAAAAGCCTATTTTGTCCAATTAAATATATAAACTTGTGAAAAAAAAAGCCTATTTTGTCCAATTAAACAAATATATAAACTTGTGTAGGAAAAAAAGTCTATTTTGTCCAATTAAACAAATATATAAACTTGTGTAGAAAAAAGCCTATTTTGTCCAATTAAACAAATATATAAACTTGTGTAGAAAAAAGCCTATTTTGTCCAATTAAACAAATATATAAACTTGTGTAGAAAAAAGCCTATTTTGTCCAATTAAACAAATATAATAAACTTGTGTAGAAAAAAGCATATTTTGTCCAATTAAACAAATACATGAACTTGTGTATTAAATGAACTTTGTTGTGCCGAAATCATTACCTTGACCTTCCGGTGGGAATATAAAAATGGTAGCAGAAACAATGGTGTGCAACACAATACACGGTTATTGTACAATAAAAATGAATAATCAGTGTTTTTATATCCAACAGTATTCTGTACTAGTAAGCAAAAAACAAAAAACGTAAGGTTGGTATTAAATTACGTCGTAGAAGACAAAAACAAATACGTCATTGAAGGTGCAGCTGCCACGCATGCGCAGACTGCTGCAGACGCAGGCTACGTGTAGAATGGCAGCAAAGCGCCGCCCTTCCCCCCCCCAACTGAGCTCAAGTACACCGCGGCGACGAAAACAACCTCGACCCACCTCTTTGTTGCCACGAACGGGAAAAGAAAGCCCCTCTTCGTCGTCGTCTTCAGTCTTTCGCCTCCAAGCGGCCTCCGGCTGTTGGGTCGTCTCCTGCGGGCTTCGGGCTGCTTTTGTCCCGTCGCGGTGCTTCGTCTGGTTGTTGTGTGCCAATGGGCGTCGTTTGGTCGTAGAGCCGAGCTGAACATGAATTCACCCCGGCGCACGTAGTCAGCGAAGTCGGGCACCTAAAATAAGACTTTATTAACAATAATAATAACAATAACACCGTCATTAAAAATGGAGCCACTTCCGTGTTCAGCGAGATGACGCAGTTTCCCTTCAGTGTGCTTAAAGTACCTTCCAGTGTCACAGGACAAAAGTAGCTTTACGTAATAATGTGTAATTAATTACCGAACAAGAACTATACTCCAATATGTAAATGTAGCGACTCGGTTGTGGCGCCATGTTTGACGGCACATTAACAAAAGAAAAGAAGCGTTCCGTCAATGGCGAATGTGTAATTCTCTTACCGACTTCTTCAGGCTTGGTTGGTCAAAGCCTTTCGTCTGGGTTACTGTGGACTCAGAATCCCTTCTGTTGGCGTCGAAAGGGAAGCGCAGTGATGTTTTTTATTTCAACACACTCCTTTAAAAAGACAACAAAGAAGCCGTGGCCTCCTTCTTCTCTCTTCGCCGACTGCAGTCCGAGTAGCAACAAAATGTCCTCCCGGCCGCGTCTATGTAGCAGCTGGCGGCGGCGCCTCCGACCAATCACGTCGCGAGCCAGGCGCGCTCTGACCAATCAGGGGGCGAGCCTGCCAGTTGCCAGACCGCTGACGTCACAGTCAGTCTTGCCTCCCTTTGTTGGCCAAACCGCTATTTCCTCACTGGGGGAAAAACACAGAAAACAAAACACGTCGACTCTACTAATGTGTTTCCCGCTTTTCTCACAACGTGTCCACAAAAAAAACACTGGATTAGAAGTTATGCAATGCGCATATTTTATAGAACAAAAACACCTTTTGAAGTGTTTTCCTGAGACGTGCCACTGCAACAGGCTGCAATGAAACCCTTGGCCCATCCCCCACCTGCCTCATAATAAACAAAACCTTGACTTTGTGGGTTTCATTTCCTATTGTCATGCTTGAGTCATAAAGAGATACTTTCTTACATGCCAAAAAAGTGAAGTGAAGTGAAATATCTCAAATAAGGGTGATATTTGCTTATTTTCTGTCTGATAAGATCATTCTTCTCACTAAGAAGATTTTATGTTAAGAGTCTTTTACTTGTTTTAAAGGCCTACTGAAATGATTTTTTTTTATTTAAACGGGGATAAGAGATCCATTATATGTGTCATACTTGATCATTTCGCGATATTGCCATATTTTTGCTGAAAGGATTTACTATAGAACAATGACGATAAAGTTCACAACTTTTAGTCGCTGATAAAAAAAAGCCTTGCCTATACCGGAAGTAGCGTGACGTCACAGGAGGAAAGACTCCTCACATTTCCCCATTGTTTACAATGCAGCGAGAGAGATTTGGACCGAGAAAGCGACGATTACCCCATTAATTTGAGCGAGGATGAAAGATTTGTGGATGAGGAAAGTGAGAGTGAAGGACTACAGTGCAGTGCAGGACGTATCTTTTTTCGCTCTGACCGTAACTTAGGTACAAGGGTTCATTGGATTCCACACTTTCTCCTTTTTCTATTGTGGATCACGGATTTGTATTTTAAACCACCTCGGATACTATATCCTCTTGAAAATGAGAGTCGAGAAGGCGAAATGGACATTCACAGTGACTTTTATCTCCACGACAATACATCGGCGAAGCTCTTTAGCTACGGAGCTAACATGATAGCATCGGGCTCAAATGCAGATAGAAACAAAATAAATAAACCCCTGACTGGAAGGATAGACAGAAGATCAACAATACTATTAAACCATGGACATGTAACTACACGGTTAATAACTTCCAGCTTGGCGAAGCTTAACAATGCTGTTGCTAACGACGCCATTGAAGCTAACTTAGCTACGGGACGGCGGCGGCGGGCGTTGTAGCTTTCGACGACACCACGGCCGCCATTAGAGTCGGCAAGAAACATATATTTCCCCAAAGTTACGTACGTGACATGCACATAGCAACACGCACGTACGGGCAAGCGATCAAATGTTTGGAAGCCAAAGCTGTACTCACGGTAGCGCGTCTGCTATCCAACTCAAAGTCCTCCTGGTTGTGTTGCTGTAGTCCGCCGCTAATACACCGATCGCACCTACAGCTTTCTTCTTTGCAGTCTCCATTGTTCATTAAACAAATTGCAAAAGATTCACCAACACAGATGTCCAGAATACTGTGGAATTTTGGGATGAAAACAGAGCGTTTTGTATTGGATTCAATGGGTCCGAATACTTCCGTATCAACCATTGACGTCACGCGCATACGTCATCATACATAGACGTTTTCAACCGGAAGTGTGGCGGGAAATAAAAAATTGCACTTTATAAGTTAATCCGGCCGTATTGGCATGTGTTGCAATGTTAAGATTTCATCATTGATATATAAACTATCAGACTGCGTGGTCGGTAGTAGTGGCTTTCAGTAGGCCTTTAAGGGTTTTTGTCCTAAATGATCTCAGTAATTAACAATTATATAAACTTCTGTAGAAAAAAGTGTATTTTGTCCAAATAAACAAATATATATAAACTTGTGCAGAAAAAAGCCTATTTGTCCAATTAAACAAGTATATAAACTTGTGTAGGAAAAAGGCTTTTTTGTCCAATTAAACACATATATATTATATTGTGTAGAAAAAAGCCTATTATGTCCAATTAAATATATAAACTTATGTAGAAAAAAACCTATTTTGTCCAATCAAACAAATATATAAACTTATGTAGAAAAAAGCCTATTTTGTCCAATTAAACAAATACATAAACTTGTGTATTAAATGAACTTTGTTGTGCCGAAAATATTACCTTGACCTTCCGGTGGGAATATAAAATGGTAGCAGAAACACCAGTAAACATACCAACATTAACTTTAGAAAAAAACCTATTTTGTCCAATTAAACAAATATATAAACTTGTGTAGAAAAAAAGCATACTTTGTCCAATTAAACAAATATATATACTTGTGTAAAAAAAAAGCCTATTTTGTCCAATTAAATATATAAACTTGTGTAAAAAAAAGCCCATTTTGTCCAATTAAATAAATAAACTTGTGTAGAAAAAAGCCTATTTTGTTCAATTAAATATATAAAACTTGTGTAGAAAAAAAGCCTATTTTGTCCAATTAAACAAATATATAAACTTATGTAGAAAAAAAGCCTATTTTGTCCAATTAAACAAATACATAAACTTGTGTATTAAATGAACTTTGTTGTGCCGAAATTATTACCTTGACCTTCCGGTGGGAATATAAAATGGTAGCAGAAACACCAGTAAACATACCAACATTAACTTTAGAAAAAAACCTATTTTGTCCAATTAAACAAATATATAAACTTGTGTAGAAAAAAGCCCATGTTGTCCAATTAAACAAATATATAAACTTGTCAAGAAAAAAGACTATTTTGTCCAATTAAATATATAAACTTGTGTAGAAAAAAGCCTATTTTGTCCAATTAAATATATAAACTTGTGTAGAAAAAAGCCTATTCTGTCCAATTAAACAAATATATAAACTTGTGTAGAAAAAAGCCTATTTTGTCCAATTAAACAAATACATAAACTTGTGTATTAAATGAACTTTGTTGTGCCGAAATTATTACCTTGACCTTCCGGTGGGAATATAAAATGGTAGCAGAAACACCGGTAAACATACCAACATTAACTTTAGAAAAAAACGTATTTTGTCCAATTAAACAAATATATAAACTTGTGTAGAAAAAAGCCTATTTTGTCCAATTAAATATATAAACTTGTGTAAAAAGAAGCCTATTTTGTCCAATTAAACAAATATATAAACTTGTGTAGAAAAAAGCCTATTTTGTCCAATTAAATATATAAACTTGTGTAGAAAAAAAGCCTATTTTGTCCAATTAAACAAATATATAAAGTTGTGTAGAAAAAAAGCCTATTTTTTCCAATTAAACAAATACATAAACTTGTGTATTAAATTAACTTTGTTGTGCCAAAATTATTACCTTGACCTTCTGGTGGGAATATAAAATGGTGGCAGAAACACCGGTAAACATACCGACATTAACTTTAACTTGTGTAGAAAAAAGCCTATTTTGTCCAATTAAACAAATATATAAAGTTGTGTAGAAAAAAGCCTATTTTGTCTAATTTTGAAGTGTTTTCTTGAGACGTGCCCCTGCAACAGGCTGCAATGAAACCCTTGTCCCATCCCCCACCTGCCTCATGATAAACAAAACCTTGACTTTGTGGGTTTTACTTTGTGGGTTTCATGTCCTATTGCAGTGACGTGCGGTGAGGTTCATGGCTGGTGAGTCACTGACTTCATCACAGTCAGATTTACAAACATATGAACCCTAAAGAGTATCTTATTCACCATTTGATTGGCAGCAGTTAACGGGTTATATTTAAAGGCCTACTGAAAGCCACTACTAGCGACCACGCAGTCTGATAGTTTATATATCAATTATGAAATCTTAACATTGCAACACATGCCAATACGGCCGGGTTAACTTATAAAGTGCAATTTTAAATTTCCCGGGAAATATCCTGCTGAAAACGTCTATGTATGATGACGTTTGCGCGCAAAATCCCACAGTATTCTGGACATCTGTGTTGGTGAATCTTTTGCAATTTGTTTACTGAACAATGAAGACAGCAAAGAAGAAAGTTGTAGGTGGGATCGGTGTATTAGCGGCTGGCTGCAGCAACACAACGACGTCCGCCGCCGCGCCTCTGTCCTCACCGGTGTCTGGGTTGACTTCCTCCGTCTCCGGGCCGCCGACCGCACCGATGATCGTGGTGAAGTCGTCCGTCGCGCCGTCAATCGCCGGAACGCAGGTGAGCACGGGTGGTGATGGGCAGATGAGGGCTGGCGTAGGTGGAGGGCTAATGTTTTTAGCATAGCTCTGTCGAGGTCCCGTAGCTAAGTTAGCTTCAATGGCATCGTTAGCAACAGCCTTGCTAGGCTTCGCCAGGCGGGACAGCATTAACCGTGTGGTTACAGGTCCAGGGTTTAGTTCAGTGTCTCCTGAGAGTAGAAATAATAGTAGTATTGTTGATCTTCTGTCTATCCTTCCAGTCAGGGGCATGTTTCTTCTGTTTCTATCGCAGTTAAGCACGATGATGTCACGTTAGCTCCGTAGCTAAAGTGTTTCGCCGATGTATTGTCGTGGAGAAAAAAAGTCACCGTGAATGTCCATTTCGCGTTCTCGACTCTCATTTTCAAGAGGATATATTATCCGAGGTGGTTCAAAATACAAATCCGTGATCCACAATAAAAAATGGAGAGTGTGGGGAATCCAATGAACCCTTGTACCTAAGTTACGGTCAGAGCGAAAAAAGATACATCCTGGCGTCCTGCACTGCACTCTAATCCTTCACTTTCACTTTCCTCATCCACAAATCTTTCATCCTTGCTCAAATTAATAGGGTAATCGTCGCTTTCTCGGTCCGAATCGCTCTCGCTGCTGGTGGTAATGATTGTAAACAATGTGCAGATGTGAGGCGCTCCACAACCTGTGACGTCACGATACTTCCGGTACAGGCAAGGCTTTTTTATCAGCGACCAAAAGTTGCAAACTTTATCGTCAATGTTCTCTACTAAATCCTTTCAGCAAAAATATGGCAATATCGCAAAATGATCAAGTATGACACATAGAATGGACCTGCTATCCCAGTTTAAATAAGAAAATTTTGTTTCAGTAGGCCCTTAAAGGCCTACTGAAATGAAATTTTTACAAAACTGACCTTCCTTTGAGCAGATTTCTGGTTTCTGGAGCATCACATTTGTGGGGTCAATTAATCGCTCAAAATGGCCAGAAAAAGAGAACTTTCCTTCTGAAACTCGGCAGTCTATTCTTGTTCTTAGAAATGAAGGCTATTCCACAAAATTGTTTGGGTGACCCCAAACTTTTGAACGGTAGTGTATATAAAGTGTATATATATATTTATATGTGTGAGTATATGTATATATATATTTTTTTTAATTTTTACGGTCTTTTTATAGGATACTTTGCCCCCCGACTCCTCAAGTTTGTCTCAAATGAATTATATTTTTTATTTTTATTTTATATATATATATATAAAGTTTATATATATTTATATGTGAGTATATGTATATATTTAAAAAAAATAAAAATTACGGTCTTTTTATAGG
>NC_084741.1:3607010-3632010 GCF_033978785.1 Entelurus aequoreus | reverse complement strand
AACACTGCGATTGCTGGCACAGCCACTCTACCAACTTCACCACGCCGTGACAAGAATATAAGTTGGTATGATTGTGATGACTTGCATTGATTGGAATCAGACAGTAGTGATGATAACCTACACATTTTCAAATGGAGGAGAAAGACACAAAATAAAATTCAATTCAATTCAATTAAAAAGAAAAAAAAGAAAAAAGAAAAATAAATAAATACGTAAATAAAATAAAACACAAAAAACTTGCTTTGATTGCAATCAGACAGTAGTGATGATAACATCCACATTTTCAAATGGAGGAGAAAAACACAAAATACAATTAAAAAAAATAAATAAATACAAATAAATAAAAACATAGATAAATACATAAAATAAAACACAAAATAAAATAAAATAAAACACAAAAAACTTGCATTGATTGGAATCAGACAGTAGTGATGATAACATCCACATTTTCAAATGGAGGAGAAAAACACAAAATAAAATTTAAAAAATAAATAAAATTAATAAAATAAATAAAATAAAACACAAAAAACTTTCATTGATTGGAATCAGACAGTAGTGATGATAACATCCACATTTTTAAATGGAGGACAAAAACACAAAATACAATTAAAAAATAAATAAAATAAATAAAATAAAACACAAAAAACTTTCATTGATTGGAATCAGACAGTAGTGATGATAACATCCACATTTTCAAATGGAGGAGAAAAACACAAAATACAATTTAAAAAAATAAATAAATAAATACAAATAAATAAAAACATAGATAAATACATAAAATAAAACACAAAATAAAATAAAATAAAACACAAAAAACTTGCATTGATTGGAATCAGACAGTAGTGATGATAACCTACACATTTTCAAATGGAGGAGAAAGACAAAATAAATTCAATTCAATTCAATTAAAAAGAAAAAAAAGAAAAAAGAAAAATAAATAAATACGTAAATAAAATAAAACACAAAAAACTTGCTTTGATTGCAATCAGACAGTAGTGATGATAACATCCACATTTTCAAATGGAGGAGAAAAACACAAAATACAATTAAAAAAAAAAAAAAATAAAATAAAAATAAATAAAAACATAGATAAATACATAAAATAAAACACAAAATAAAACACAAAAAACTTGCATTGATTGGAATCAGACAGTAGTGATGATAACATCCACATTTTCAAATGGAGGAGAAAAACACAAAATAAAATTAAAAAATAAATAAAATAAAACACAAAAAACTTTCATTGATTGGAATCAGACAGTAGTGATGATAACATCCACATTTTTAAATGGAGGAGAAAAACACAAAATAAAATTAAAAAATAAATACAATAAATAAAATAAATAAAATAAATAAAATAAATAAAATAAATAAAATAAATAAAATAAAACACAAAAAACTTTCATTGATTGGAATCAGACAGTGGTGATGATAACATCCACATTTTCAAATGGAGGAGAAAAACACAAAATACAATTAAAATAAATAAATAAATAAATACAAATAAATAAAAACATAGATAAATACATAAAATAAAACACAAAATAAAATAAAATAAAACACAAAAAACTTGCATTGATTGGAATCAGACAGTAGTGATGATAACATACACATTTTCAAATGGAGGAGAAAAACACAAAATAAAATTAAAAAATAAATAAAATTAATAAAATAAAACACAAAAAAATTTCATTGATTGGAATCAGACAGTAGTGATGATAACATCCATATTTTTAAATGGAGGAGAAAAACACAAAATAAAATTAAAAAATAAATAAAATAAATAAATAAATAAAATAAATAAAATAAATAAAATAAAACACAAAAAACTTTCTTTAATTGGAATCAGACAGTAGTGATGATAACATCCACATTTTCAAATGGAGGAGAAAAACACAAAATAAAATTAAAAAATAAATAAAATAAAACACAAAAAACTTTCATTGATTGGAATCAGACAGTAGTGATGATAACATACACATTTTTAAATGGAGGAGAAAAACACAAAATAAAATTAAAAAATAAATAAAATAAATAAAATAAATAAAATAAATAAAATAAATAAAATAAATAAAATAAATTAAATAAAACACAAAAAACTTTCATTGATTGGAATCAGACAGTGGTGATGATAACATCCACATTTTCAAATGGAGGAGAAAAACACAAAATACAATTAAAATAAATAAATAAATAAATACAAATAAATAAAAACATAGATAAATACATAAAATAAAACACAAAATAAAATAAAATAAAACACAAAAAACTTGCATTGATTGGAATCAGACAGTAGTGATGATAACATACACATTTTCAAATGGAGGAGAAAAACACAAAATAAAATTAAAAAATAAATAAAATAAATAAATAAATAAAATAAATAAAATAAATAAAATAAATAAAATAAATAAAATAAATAAAATAAATAAAATAAAACACAAAAAACTTTCTTTAATTGGAATCAGACAGTAGTGATGATAACATCCACATTTTCAAATGGAGGAGAAAAACACAAAATAAAATAAAATAAAATGTAAAAATAAAATAAATAAATAAATACAAAAATAAATAAATAAAATAAAACACAAAATAAAATAAAATAAAACACAAAAAAATTGCATTGATTGGAATCAGACAGTAGTGATGATAACATCCAGATTTTCAAATGGAGGAGGAAAACCAGTCCTCCTTTCTGTCCAATACCACATGAAAGTGTCCAGCTTCCATACTCCTTTTTATACACTTTACAAGAAATACATTGGCGGCAAACTCCATAGCTTGCTAGATTGTGCGCGCCAGCTTTCTGAGACTCTTATTTTGTTAGCGCAGGCAGGATGAAGCAGCGCTTTTGTTGTGAAGACAGGAACTGTGCAGTCTGTTGAAACAAAAAGTGTGTCTCGCCTTCCTGTCGGTCGTTTTTTCTTAATAATGATCTGGCAGCAGCCAGCGTCATCTCACAAGACCCTCGGGTGCCCTTAATGTCAATCAAGTGACCAAAGTCACGTCTTGGTGACGATTGATGGTCGCTCAATTTTTGGTCTATTTTTTTTTTATGCCTGTCTGGCGATGGACTGACACACTCTCCACCATCCACCGCTGGCTCGCCATCGACAAAGTAGCTAAAACACTGCAGACTGCGGGTGGATGTTAGCTGCCAGCTAGCTACTCATATCTTGAAGCACCTCTTCCTGAGGTTTCAGTGCTATAACTTCACCTTTATCTTTACTTTTTAGACCAAAATGCGTTCATTCTCCCTTTTCTTTCTACACACTGCGTATGATTGTAAGTACTCTGTGAATTTGCGCCGCCGAACATGCTCCTCTGCTCGTAAAACCAGCAATTTCACGACGTGACGTCATGCCTGGGAACCGGTACTTTTTAAACAGAGTATAGTTTTTGATTCATTAGAACCTCGATACTATACTAGTACCGGTATACCGTACAACCCTACTGATTGATTGATTTAAACTTTTATTAGTAGATTGCACAGTACAGTACATATTCTGTACAATTGACCACTAAATGGTAACACACAAATAAGTTATTCAACTTGTTTAAGTCGGGGTCCACGTAAATCAATTCATGGTAAACTGCAAACTGACAGCTGCATGGGTCGAATATTTTGACCTTCTCATTGCTGAAAATGAATATATTAGACAACAATGTTGTCTTTGGAAATGTGATAATTGTTATATTTGCAGAGGGAGTGATCTTTGATACATGTGTTCATATTGTGCAGGTGTGCCTAATGTTCTGGATGTAATAAAGTACCGTGAGGGTCACACCGATGGCAGTTGTTTGTTGACAACAAAACAATACAAATGCTTCCATCCCATGTTATTTCATCATTATCAACATCATCATCATCATCATCATTTCCTCCCTCCCTCCCTTCTTATGTCTCTCTTTCTCTCCCCAGTCGCCACAGTTGTCATCCTTCTTACTTGCCCTGCTCATCACCACAGCGTGTGGACCGCGGCTTCAGTCAAAGGTAAGCTCGCAGCATACGCTCACATCTAAAGGAAGATCTGGCCCTGCAATCGTCGTTCAGTCTTTTTGACCTTTTTTTTTTTTTTGCTCCCTGACATTTGCTTTTTGCCTGAATAGTTGTGGAAATGTCGAAACGGCGCGTCGGTGACTCAAGGGGTCGTTGCCAAATCATGTTGGAGCAGTGAAAAGGGGAAATGTGCTGGCTTTTTAATAGGGAATGAGTAAAAAAAAAAACTTTCCTGTATGTAATGGAACTTCTTCATTTTTTTATGCACATAGATGATATAAATAATTCACCCCTATACAATATCCTACATTAATACCCTACTGTGCAATATTACCCTTCGAGTGCAATACATCCGACACTGATTGTTATTACTCCGGTACTCTTGTCTTCTTCTGTATATTGTACAGTATTTTGTATATTGTACAGGATTGCTTATTATTTTTATTGGATAGTAGTCTGTTTATTTCAATTCTTATTTTTTATCTTTATTACTCCTTGTGTAATTTATTTTTATCCCATATTTGTTTCCACTACCGCACCTTAATTTGGAGTCCTTAATCTTGTTATATGCAAATATAATGACAATAAAGTCCATTCTATTCTATTCTTCTATTCTATGAGCAATTAACAGCCAATCAGGTTGTTTATTATTATACTGTACATTAGTCATAGTATAGTATTTAATATAAACACTAAGTTAAAAGCAAAAAAAAAATCACATGTATGTACCTATGTATATTGTTCTTAAATGTATTGTATATTATAGATTGATTTATTCTCATTATATTTCTATGTATCGTTAAACAATAATAAAGAAAGCCTCATATTCATAATTGCTCCTAAAATAAGACTTCCTACCTACCCCCATTAATCCCTGAATTATTTAATCCCCTCAAATCCTCTTACATCTAAATTTTAATCTATTGATTGCATATTGTCACGTTCACCTGACAAACTGTACGTTCGACTTACAGTACCTCATGTGTCCACATGGGGGCAGCGTTTTTCCTGCTCTCACCCAGCAAGCCTTCCGTGTAGCCTCTATGGAACAAGTAGACAAAATCAGTCAGAAAGTGATGCAAATAATATCTATAATATTTTGTACACATCCAGAACTGCTGAAAAGAGAGTTCCGTCATGGCCTTGTGTGTTTATGGCCACAATCAGCAAGGCTCTATCTCCTCAATCTGAGCTGTAATGATCCTTATCTGTTTGCTCTGAGCACCAAATGACTTTCCATCTTGCCTTCTTTTTAAAATGGCTCCCTTTTAAGAGTGTCAGTTCAATATTGACACACAGAGAAATAGAGGGGGAATGCGGGAATCACATTTAGTGTTCAACCACATCTACTCTCTTGTTATTATTGTGTTTTTTTCTGCCTTCCCTCTGCAGGAAGTCGGTGCTCTTAATTTGCCTCGGAGTGAACTCTCCGGGTGAAAGTTGAGGAGGTTTGTCGTGTTGTTTTTCTCCTGGTAAGCACTGACTGTTGATTTTTTTTAAAGCATGTTAATGATACGATGAATAATCAATAACAATAATTAAGGTCGCAAAATTCTGGGAATATTCAAAGTTGGAAACTTTCCATGGGAATTAGACTTAGACTAACTTTAATGATCCACAAGGGAAATTGTTTGATTGATTAATTGAGACTTTTATTAGTAGATTGCACAGTACAGTACATATTCCGTACAATTGACCACCAAATGGTAACCAGGGCCGGCCCGTGGCATAGGCCGTATAGGCAAATGCTAAGGGCGCCGTCCATCAGGGGGCGCCACGCCAGTGCCACAAATGTTGGAGAAAAAAAAAAAAAAAGAAAAAAAAAGTTGGTACTATTATTTCTAAATACAAAAAATAATCCCACGTTAATTAAAATGCAAAGTAAAGCCTATTTAATAGAAATATTATTTGCCACAGCATTGCCCCCCTCCCCCCGCACGGTGCGCCCCCTCCCTTCCCGTATCATGACTCTTTTTGGACGTCACCACATCAAAAAAATCAACACAAGATGTCAAAACGGCCAAAATTGTCAGGTGCCCAGGGAAGAAAAAAGAGAAAAGAAGAGGAGAAACGAGAAAAAGACAGAGGTAGCAGGTAGGTAACGTTAGCCTACATGAAATTATTTGTCTGTGATAGTAACCTGGCTTTTTAGCATTAAGCTAATGTTACATGATTCGGCAATTGCTAATCAATAAATAGCTAGTTCTGTTTAACGTCGGGTTAATATTGTGGAGGGGGCTAATTGTTATGGAAAAAAATAATGTAACGTTAGGTAATTACAGTACTCCCACCTTACATTCCTCAGGGACATTTGTTTTAGATCTTTTAAGCAGGTGTTTTTTGTTGACATTGTTATTGCCTTCTGGTTAGCTAATGTTTGCTCTGCAGGTAATAGTCACTTTTCCACCGCTTTATATATTAGGTATAGTTGTAAGCCTAGTTGTTAAAGTGCACATCATTAATGTTAATTAAGCAATATCACATGAGAGGGAATGCTGTTTTTTAATTTGAGCACTGCTGTGATTCGGTTAAAGATAATCATAACATAACATTCTCATATAATATGTTAATTTGCTTTCTTTAAGTAAAAAAAAAAGGTCAAAGACAAAGCTATTCGGTTTCTTGTGAGTATATACACTTCACTGCCGATGTGGGGGGGCACCACCTAAAATCTTGCCTAGGGCGCCAGATTGGTTAGGGCCAGGCCTGATGGTAACACCCGAATACGTTTTTCAACTTGGTTAAGTCGGCGTCCACGTTAATCAATTCATGGTTCCACACAGTAGCTCAGTTAAAAATGATGGAAAAGATGGAAAGGACAATGCAGGTATAAAATAGACTAAAAGTAATATAAAATATACATTATATTTACATAATATATGTACAGTATAGGACTGTGGTTCTTAACCTTTTTGGAGGTACCGAACCCCATCAGTTTCATATGCGCATTCACCGAGCCCTTCTTTAGTGAAAAATTTAAAAAAAAAAAGTTTTTAAATTCAAGACAAAGTTATATGTTTTTGGTAACACTTTAGTATGGGGAACATATTCTAAGTAACAAAGACTTAATTAAAAGTTTTTTGGAAACTAGGGGAACATATTCTAAGTAACAAAGACTTAATTTAGAGTTATTTGGACACTAGGGGAACATGTTCTAAGTAACAAAGATTTAATTAAGAGTTTTTTGGAAACTAGGGGAACATATTCTAAGTAACAAAGACTTAATTTTGAGTTATTTGGAAACTAGGGGAACATATTCTAAGTAACAAAGACTTAATTTAGAGTTATTTGGTCACTAGGGGAACATATTCTAAGAAACAAAGACTTAATTTAGAGTTTTTTGGACACTTGGGGAACATATTCTATGTAACAAAGACTTCATTTAGAGTTATTTGGACACTAGGGGAACATATTCTAAGTAACAATGACTTAATTTAGAGTTATTTGGACACTCGGGGAACATATTCTAAGTAACAAAGACTTAATTTAGAGTTACTTGGACACTAGGGGAACATATTCTAAGTAACAAAGACTTAATTTAGAGTTTTTTGGACACTAGGGGAACATATTCTAAGTAACAAAGACTTAATTTAGAGTTACTTGGACACTAGGGGAACATATTCTAAGTAACAAAGACTTAATTTAGTTTTTTGGACACTAGAGGAACATATTCTAAGTAACAAAGACTTAATTTAGAGTTATTTGGTTAGGGTTAGAGGGTTAGGGCCAGGGTTAGAGGGTTAGGGTTATAATAAGGCCATGCCGAATAAGGCATTAATAAGTACTTAATAATGACTAGTTAAGAGCCAATATTTTACTAATTTGCATGTTAATAAGCAACTAAGTAATGGTGAATATGTTCCCCATACTAAAGTGTTACCATATTTTTTTACTGGTGCACAAAATGAACCGTGCATGAACATCACCTTATTCAAAGAACAAAACCAACACAGTGCATAAACTCACAACAAATTACACACCTGCTAATCAGTGTGACTTCTGCTGTTGCCGTATCCGTAATACGCCGATAGGGAGAAGTTTTTATTTACACGATGAGTCGGGTGTGTCTTGACCTCCGCCGAACCCCTGAGCCCGACTCACCGAAACCCTAGGGTTCGATCGAACCCAGGTTAAGAACCACTGGTATAGGATATATGCTGATATATTATAATATATGTTTATATCATATATACTATATATAACAATTACCATGTACAATAGTACAGTATATGTAACAGCTGCAGCATAAAATAGAGAGTAAATCCAGCAGAAAATAGACATTATAAACAAAGAGAAGTAGCAAACATAAAAGGTGTCAGGTAATAGACAATTAACGGGAATATATGGGAATTAATGGGAAATTAATGGGAATAAACATTGAATGCGACATGCTAGATCTTGCAGCATGATTATTAGCTAAAACAACCTGACTTAATTCAAATTCAGTAGAGTTTCAACTAGGGGTGTGGGAAAAAATCTATTTGAATTCGAATCGCGATTCTCACGTTGTGCGATTCAGAATCGATTCTCATTTTAAAAAAATCGATTTTTATTTGTTTTAAATTTATTTAAATGTTTTAATTTTTAATTAATCAATCCAACAAAACAATACACAGCAATACCATAACAATGCAATCCAATTCCAAAAGCAAACCTGACCCAGCAACACTCAGAACTGCAATAAACAGAGCAATTGAGAGGAGACACAAACACGACACAGAACAAACCAAAAGTAGTGAAAGAAAAATGAATATTATCAACAACAGTATCAATATTAGTTACAATTTCAACGTAGCAGTGATTCAAAATCCCTCGTTGACATTATCATTAGACATTTATAAAAAAAATTTAAAAAAAGAACAACAGTGTCACAGTGGCTTACACTTGCATCGCATCTCATAAGCTTGACAACACACTGTGTCCAATATTTTCACAAAGATAAAATAAGTCATATTGTTGGTTCATTTAATAGTTCAAACAAATGTACATTATTGCAATCAGTTGATAAAACATTGTCCTTTACAATTATAAAAGCTTTTTACAAAAATCTACTCCTCTGCTTGCATGTCAGCAGACTGCGGTCGATCCTGCTGAAATCTATGTATTGAATGAATAGAGAATCCTTTTGAATCGGGAAAAAAATCGTTTTTGAATCGAGAATTGTGTTAAATTGAAAAAAAATCTATTTTGAATCGAATCGTGACCCCAAGAATCGATATTGAATCGAATCGTGGGACACCCAAAGATTCACAGCCCTAGTTTCAACCCTGCACTGTGCATTCCTCCATCACATGCACGGATAATTCCCAGCATGCTACACACTACAGCAGGGCTATTGAGGCCACACTAGTATTTGAGCCCAAGGACTTCATCCAGTCAGGTAAGTGTTGATGATATTACTGGGGTAAATATATTTGATCTATGGTATTTAAGTTTACTAGAGGTGTAATTGCTTGTTACTGTATTACTGTAGACTACTCCAGCAGACTTCCACTCAAGCTAGCTAGCTGTTCCTGTACTTATTAAATGATTTTGGGGCCAATATCTCTAGCTAGCTAGGTTTATGTACCACCACAGTCTCGTAATGAATCGAAAACATTTCTCCGTTAGCCGTGATGCTAATTTTCTCTATGTTAAATCCCATTCATTTATACTAACAACATTAGCGATCCGAATTGACCTTTTTTGTGATCTGTAAAGTTCAACTAGCAAATACTAAATCAACCATCTACCATGAATTGATTTACGTGGACCCCGACTTAAACAAGTTGAAAAACTTATTCGGGTGTTACCATTTAGTGGTCAATTGTACGGAATATGTACTGTACTGTGCAATCTACTAATAAAAGTTTCAATCAATCAATCAAAAAAGGTGTAGTTTCCACTGCCTTCTGTTCTGCTAGCCATTCTGGTGTCATACAAGAATGTAAGTTATAGTTTGATTTAGCATGCTGATTGAGTGTTCATTAATTCATCTAGCTTATTTATATTCATTTGTCCATCAGTAAAATATTTTTAAAGACTACTCCAATTGTTTAGCTGACTATTTACATCCGTGTGTGGCATTGCATTAGTGTTTTACAAGCTTCTCATCTTATTCTACAGAATAAGATGGACGGTGTCCAACTTTGAATAATCAAAAAATGGTCAAAATTTCCAAACTTCCCGAGCTTAACTTCCCTTGGTAAATTTACGGAAATTTCCCGGAAACTTTCCACCCCTTTGCAACCCTAACAACAATACATTTGACCTGCAGAGCACAGGTAATTAACTAGATTTAGCTTTCGGGTCCCCATAGGACGGGTCTGCAACCTGCGGCTCTTTAACGCCGCCCTAGTAGGTCCTTGGAGCTTTTTCAAAAATGTATGAAAATAGAAAAAACATATTTTTGTTTTAAAAGGGTTTCTGTAGGAGGACATGACACAAACCTCCCTAATTGTTAGAAATCCCACTGTTTGTATTAAACATGATTCCCTGATGAGAGTATTTGGTGAGTGCCGTTTTGCCCTACTAATTTCAACGGTCCTTGAACTCTCTGTAGTTTACATGTACAACTTTCTTCAACGCTGCCACAGAAAGACATATTTTATGCCACTCATTCTTTGTCTCATTTTGTCCACCAATGTTTTTATGCTGTGAATGAATATACGTACTTAGAAAACTCATTCCGGTGGGCCGGATAAAACCTGTTGGCGGGCCTGATCCGGCCCTCTGGCCCTACGTTTGACATCCCTGCTTTGAAAGGTGTATTTTGTTCATATTTCAGTTGGCTGCACAGCTTCAATTGTCACGTCACCTCACCCATGTTTTGTTTCATGACCTTACGTGCAGCCATGTTTGAACATTCCAGAATTTTCTAATGGAGGTTTTGTGGCAGCCATTATCTACTCCAGCTGACGCAATAATGCCAAGGCTGTTTTGTCGGACTATGTGAACAATTTATTTGTCTCATTGTGTCAATTAACCTTAAAAATGGCCAACTTTTGGAGGTGAACAGAGAAACAGGCAAAATCTGACATCCTTGTCTGAGTATATTCTGCTTACTGTAGTCGCTGATGTTTCTTTCTTCTGTATCAAAGAGGTACAAAGTTGGCTAACATGGAGGCAACGCCACGAGGAGTGGAAGAGAACATGTCGGCTCTGACGGGTAGGTGGTCATCAGCCGGGACTTTGTTGAATGTTCTTGTTAAACATGTCCTTCAGTCAACAGTGAGTCATGCGAGAACCTGGAGTGCTACATGGTCCTGCTGGATGCGGAGAAGATGGCCATTGGCTCCATCTGCTTCCTGGCGGGCCCCGTCACGCTGTTGGAGAACGCCCTCATCCTGGGCGTGATCGCCGCCACGGCCTCGCTGCGCCACCGGCCCTCCTACCTCTTCATCGGCAACCTGGCCCTGGCCGACGTCTTCGCCAGCTGCTTCTTCACCACCAGCTTCCTGGACTTCCATCTCTTCCGCCACAGCGACGGCCCCACCGCCTACCTCTTTAAGCTGGGCGGCGTCACCATGGCTTTCACCAACTCGGTGGGCAGCCTACTGCTGACCGCCCTGGACCGCTACCTGTGCATCCACCGGCCCTGCGGCTACAAGGTGCTGCTGACGCGGCGCCGCGCCCTGCTGGGGCTGTTGGTGCTCTGGAGCACCACCGTCTTCATCTCGTCCTTACCGCTGATGGGCTGGACGTGTCCTACTGGGCTGGCTTTGCCCTGCTCCCGCCTCTTTCCCTACATCAGCCGGGGCTACCTAGCCTGCTGGACTGGCTTCATCCTGGTCCTCCTGGCTCTCATCCTGGGGGCTTATGTCCTCATTCTGTGGAAAGCCCATCGCCATGAGGCCTCCATGACCGTTCTCCATGCAGGCCATGCCCGCATGAGGATGGACATCCGATTGGCGCGCACCTTCGGCCTGATCCTGCTCACGCTGGTGGGTTGCTGGCTCCCTGCGCTCTCCTTCATGCTGGCCGACGTCGCCGTGGTCCTGACTCACACCCAGCAGAGGGCCTTCGCCTTCTGCAGCACCCTCTGCCTTTTAAACTCCGCCGTCAACCCCCTGCTGTACGCCCTGCGCTGCCGGGAGCTGAGACTGGCCCTGCTGCACCTGCTGGAGGTCCTTGGCGAGGCTACCAAGTGTAAAAAGTCCAATCCCAGACATCCGCCCAGAGAGGACAACAACTGTGCGAGCCATTGTGACGTGGACCTGCCCAGAAGCTCACACTTTTGCACAGTGTTGGAAATGTTGGACAAGCAGTAGATGGATATTAGAACTGGTAGATACAAGGAATATGTGATTATATTTATTATAACACAGGTCAACCACTGCAGAGTGGAAATGGTAAGCTGTCTTTGACCACTTGTGTAGTTATCAACAAATATATTGCACTACAAGAACCAAGGTTGTTCCACTCAGCCAGCATTAATAGTTCAACCGACATTTTAAAGCGCACACAGAGGTAGATAAGGCTTGTGTGCTTCAAATGCAGCTGTGGGGCTCATAAAAACCTGGGGTGTCTGGATTGTTTGCATTTAAAATATCCGATACAAACGCTCCAATACGGCGCGTTGACTTGTGCAAATCTGGACAGATGGTTAACATCTAAATCAGTGGTTCTTAACCTTGTTGGAGGTACCGAACCCCACCAGTTTCATATGCGCATTCACTGAACCCTTCTTTAGTGAAAAATAAAAAACTTTTTTTTTTTCAAATTCAAGACAAAGTTATATGTTTTTGGTAACACTTTAGTATGGGGAACATATTCTAAGTAACAAAGACTTAATTTAGAGTTATTTGGTTAGGGTTAGAGGGTTAGGGCCAGGGTTAGAGGGTTAGGGTTATAATAAGGCCATGCCGAATAATGCATTAATAAGTACTTAATAATGACTAGTTAAGAGCCAATATGTTACTAATTTGCATGTTAATAAGCAACTAATTAATGGTGAATATGTTCCCCATACTAAAGTGTTACCATGTTTTTTTACTGGTGCACAAAATGAACCGTGCATGAACATCACCTTGTTCAAACAACAAAACCAACACAGTGCATAAACTCACAATAAATTACACGCCTGCAAATCAGTCTGACTTCTGCTGTTGCCGTATCCGTAATACGCCGATAGGGAGAAGTTTTTATTTACACGATGAGTCGGATGTGTCTTGACCTCCGCCGAACCCCTGAGCCCGACTCACCGAACCCCTAGAATTCGATCGAACTCAGGTTAAGAACCACTGATCTAAATGTTCTTCAATAGGCACACAAGTTTGGTCTTTTCTTGTATTTCAGTGATTAACACAAGGTACACATGATAGGCTACAGGCTACTTGGCGCTAGTAGCTACACAACAGCTAAGCACACACAAGCTAGACATACAGTACAGTGCAAAAGTTTGGACACACCTTCCCATTCACAACACAAGTGATGGTTCCAACCCCATTGATAAAGCAAGAAATTCCACTAATCCACCCTGATAAGGCACACCTGTGAAGTGAAAACCATTTCAGGTGACTACCTCTTGAAGCTCATGGAGAGAATGCCAAGAGTGTGCAAAACAGTAATCAGAGCAAAGTAGGGGTGTAACGGTACGTGTATTTGTATTGAACCGTTTCGGTACGGGGGTTCCGGTTCGGTTCGGAGGTGTACCGAACGAGTTTCCACACGGACGGACATATTAAGTAGCGTAACGCACGTTGTGTAAACAATGCACACTGAGGCACAACACACGGCATGCTAGCAGCTAACGGGCTAGGATAGACTGACCATACGTCTTCTTTTCACCGGACATGTCCTCTTTTGCGGAGCTGTCAGGGCGGAGTTTCTTAAATGCCTCAAATGTCCGGCATTTTGAGTTAGGGTTGCGTGTATTTTCAATGTACGTGCAGGGTTAAGAAGGGGTTAAAAAAAAAACAAATTGTGCGCGCAGCAGCATTGGTGAGGGAGGGGCAGAGACAGAGAGAGAGAGAGAGTTATGATAAACGCGCATGCGTCGCCAGTCTCTGCTTTTTATCCATAGATTTATCACATTTCATTTTTTATTATCTATAGCAGGGGTGTCAAAAGTGTGCCCCGGAGGCCATTTGCGGCCCACAGCTAATGTTTTAAAGGCCCACGGCACATTCTAAAAATACTATTAAAATAAACAAAAACATAACAAAGGTGAAATAAAAAAGCTTAAAGGTTAAATGTAATTTAGAAAAAGTTGCAATGTTGACTAATAAAACAAAGCTGTTTTTTTTACTTTCAAACTGTCATTGCTCAAAACATAATATTGAATCAAAATCAATGTTATTATGAATTATTGACCTATCCAAGGTTCCCATTACTTCACATCAAATATTCCACTAAGAAAAATATTTTTGGTGGAAGATTTTGCAAATTTGGTAAATAAATAACCCCAAAATGTATATTTTGTTGTTTTCTTACTGTACCGAAAATGAACCGTACCGTGACCTCTAAACCGAGGTACGTACCGAACCGACATTTTTGTGTACCGTTACACCCCCATAAAATTGTGAAATTTACTGTGGTTTTTACAGCATTTTTCTCTAAATAAAAAAAAAACAGTACTTTTTTTACTGTAATAAACTGTGGTGCCATTTTGGCATTTACAGTAATACACCGAAAAATCTACAGTTGTTGATTTGCGGTATAAAAACAAAACAACAACAAAAAACTGGCAGCTCATGTGCCAAAATTTTACTGTAAAATAGCTATTTTTAAAAATTTACAGTAAAAAAATGTATGGAAATTTTCAGTAAAATTCTGGCAACTGAGCTGTTTTTTAACCATAAAAACAGCAGTACTTTATTTCCATTTACAGTAATATACACTACATTTTTAGGGGAAATTATTGCAACTTACCATATTTTTTGTACATTTTAGTTTTTAAAAAATCTACTAATTAAATGCATGAAAAAATGGTGTAATAATAGTATTCACTGTTAGACGCGGCCCTCTGAGGCCAAACATTACTGCCATGAGGCCCTCAGTGAAAACAACTTTGACACCGCCGCTCTAGTGGTGGTGGTCCGAATTGACCTGTTTATGCCATGGACCGGCCCTGCCGCTGTGTAAACACACTGTGATTAGCTCTAACAGGCAGATTGTATGATATCATTATTTATATACAGGAGTATGCACTAGCAAATAGACATGCTGGGCAAAACAAGCCTGCGACCTCTGACGTCCCGTGTCAATGCTTCAGCTAAGAAATATTGTCTCGTGCCAAGCAACAGCGACCTGTGACCTTTCACCTCAGCCGAGAGGTGGATTTATTGCGCGCTATGCTTGTGCATGTTTGCTCATTGAGCCTGCAGGAGGTGGGTGACGGGGGCGGCGATCCATGGACTATGTATGCTATGTCCTATCTGCACATGAATGCCGACACTTCACAAAGACCCCCATGCCGAGAGGGATTTGGCACAAACAGGATCTGAGCGGTGCGCGGAGGTAAATGGGGCCCATGCCAGGAAGAAAACACTACTAGAACATTCTTGTTGAGAGGGACGCTCCCATTGACTCATTCATTAGGCTGTTATGATTTAGCTCTGGTATCTTGTTTAACCCCTTTAAAAATGCACTTGCAGATACTAGGTTTCCCCTTTTTTGTTTGTTTTTTGTTTGTTGTGCAAGCTATCTAGGTCAAAATAAAATACATGTATATACTGTATATATTTGTATTTTTAAGTGAACTGCAGTATCACATTTTTAAACACTAATTACAAACATGTGTAACTATTTGTTGCATTAAAAAGTAAATACAACTGTACTTGCTGGCAAAAACATAGCAAAATTAACTGAAAAGTCTATCAATCTAGTAATATAATATAAACATGGATTAATACATACAAATAGGGATTTTATTGTCAATTTTAGGTGCTAGTAAAACATGATATTATTGTTAAAAAGGATAATTACTACCAATAAGAAGTATGAATAGGTAGATTTCAAGAATTTCCTTACATTAGAGGTGTTATTTGGAACACTAAGTGTCCGTTAAGTTGTGAAATGAACCACCATTAGACATAAAAATATTAGGGATGTCCGATAATGGCTTTTTGCCGATATCCGATATTCCGATATTGTCCAACTCTTTAATTACCGATACCGATATCAACCGATATTGATATATACAGTCGTGGAATTAACACATTATTATGCCTAATTTGGACAACCAGGTATGGTGAAGATAAGGTCCTTTTTTTAAAAATTGATAAAATAAAATAAGATAAATAAATTAAAAACATTTTCTTGAATAAAAAATAAAATAAAACAATATAAAAACAGTTACATAGAAACTAGTAATTAATGAAAATGAGTAAAATTAACTGTTAAAGGTTAGTACTATTAGTGGACCAGCAGCACGCACAATCATGTGTGCTTACGGACTGTATCCCTTGCAGACTGTATTGATATATATTGATATATAATGTAGGAACCAGAATATTAATAACAGAAAGAAACAACCCTTTTGTGTGAATGAGTGTGAATGAATGGGGGAGGGAGGTTTTTTGGGTTGGTGCACTAATTGTAAGTGTATCTTGTGTTTTTTATGTTGATTTAATAAAAAAACTAAATAAAAAATAAAATAAAAAAACGATACCGATAATAAAAAAACCCGATACCGATCATTTCCGATATTACATTTTTTAAAGCATTTATCGGCCGATATTATCGGACATCTCTAAAAAATATGCATCTAAAGTCGCGGAAAACGCCACGTAAAACCTAGGCCTAAAAAGTCACACCTTTGCAAACAGTATGCTTTGGTTTTCTTTAGATTTAACATAACAATGGATTGTCCATGATGGCAAATTTGTCATAATCACATAGCATTGTAACTTGTCTGTCCTGGCTGCTCAGTCCGATATGGCCATATTATTATACCATATGTATAATTGTTGTGTTAGCTGTGCTTAACATAATACATATAGTTGTAGATATGTATAGAACTATTTACACTCGCTTTTACGTATCTTTCTATTATAAAGTAACTATAACTATAGTACTTGCTATCGGCTAGCCCCTTGCGTCTACAGTAAACATAGTAAACAAGATATTTTATTTCCCTTATATCCACCAGGGCACGCATTGTGCTACATAATAAGAGTATAAAGACTCATAATTATTATTATTTGTATCCATTTTAAAGCTATTTCCAGCGCTTTTATAAATGAGTATGTATGTTGATGAAGCATTAGCATAAATGTACCTGCTAGCGGCTAGCAGCTAGCCAAAAAAAAAAAAAAAAAGTATCTAAATTAATATTCACAACAGTGTGAGACTGTTTGCTAGTGGCTGGTTTATATTTAGTTTTTAGTTACATTTAGTAGAATAAAAAACAATAAAACCAATATCTTAATTGTGCGCAATACAACGTAAACCGTTGGCCAACCAAAAAGTAACCACGGATAGTGTTCCGTGGTTACTTTTTGGTTGGCCAAGCGGACGTGACGACAGGCTGTCCTCACTCAGGTCCGCACGTACCTGGAAGGGGCGTGCCTTAAGTCCTGCTGGAAATCGGGAGAAATTCGGGAGAATGGTTGTCCCGGGGAGAGGCACTGAAGTTCGGGAGGGTTGGCAAGTGTGAGATGTTCTCACTTCTTTTCTTTTGTCGAGTACAAAGAAAAGAACATTTCAGTTAAATGTAAGTTGTGTCTTGGATCAAAGATCCCGTCTACTGCCCAAAACAACAATTCCAATCTGCCTGGTTAGGCTTTGTGTATGTCACGTGTGCCTTCCTTAGGTGAAGCCAGGTTTACAGCTATGTTGTTATTATGCTTTTTGTTACTTATGTATGTTATGTTGCAGCTATTTAAAATAGTTTTGTCAATTTGTTCTGGCCTGAAATAAATTGGACCTTTGAAACATACTGTATATTTGTCTGTGTGTGTTGTATGTAGACCACATTGTTTAGCAGAGTTCAGTGATGCAAATGCATGTCAAGTTGATCAACACATTGTATTATTCTCCAGTGCAATAACAGTACTGAAATGAAGGATAAAAGGGCATTAATCGGAGCTTTAAAAAAAAGAAAGTAGAAGAAGTAACTAAATAGTTACTTTTCACAGTAACGCATTACTTTTTGGTGTAAGTAACTGAGTTACTTTTGAAATAAAGTAATTAGTAACTGTAACTAGTTACTGGTTTTGAGTAACTAACCCAACACTGCTTATTAATGCCTTATTCGGCATGGCTTTATTATAACCCTAACCCTCTAAACCTGGCCCTAACCCTCTAACCCTAACCCGAACCCTAACCAAATAACTCTAAATTAAGTATTCGTTACTTAAATTATGTTCCCCTAGTGTCCAAAAAACTCTAAATTAAGTCTTTGTTACTTAAAATATGTTCCCCATATTAAAGTGTTACCAAAAACATATAAAAACTTTATCTTGAATTTATAAAAAAAGGAGGGTTCGGTGAATGCGCATATGAAATTGGTGGGGTTCGGTACCTCCAACAAGGTTAAGAGCCACTGGTATAAAGACTCATTAATATTATTTTCTCATCCATTTTAAAGCTATTTCCAGCGCTTTTATAAATGATTATGTATGTTGATTGATGAAACATTAGCATAAATGTACCTGCTAGCGGCTAGCAGCTAGCCAAAAATTTTAAAAACAAATGTATCTAAATTAATATTCACAACAGTGTGAGTCTGTTTGCTAGTGGCTGGTTTATATTTAGTTACATTTAGTAGAATAAAAAACTATAAAAACGATATAATCTTAATTTACCTGGTGGTCCCCTCCAGACGTCTACCGTAATGATTCTTCCATTTGAGTTCCACTCCAACTATTAGGCTCATCACGGGGTGGAGAGGAGAATGGGAATTAAAAAATAACACACAATTTAGAAAAAAAATATTTATTTTTACGTTTTATAATTTACATGGTGACTAGGCGGAGAAAAACAAAAACAGAGTACCGTATTTTTCGGAGTATAAGTCGCTCGGGAGTATAAATCGCACCGGCCGAAAATGCATAATAAAGAAGGGAAAAAACATATATAAATCGCACTGGAGTATAAGTCGCATTTTTGGGGGAAATTTATTTGATAAAATCCAACACCAAGAATAGACATTTGAAAGGCAATTTAAAATAAATGAAGAATAGTGAACAACAGGCTGAATAAGTGTACGTTAAATGAGGAATAAATAACCAACTGAGAACGTGCCTGGTATGTTAACGTAACATATTATGGTAAGAGTCATTCAAATAACTATAACGTATAGAACATGCTATACGTTTACCAAACAATCTGTCAATCCTAATCGCTAAATCCCATGAAATCGTATACGTCTAGTCTCTTACGTGAATGAGCTAAATAATATTATTTGATATTTTACGGTAATGTGTTAATAATTTCACACATAAGTCGCTCCTGAGTATAAGTCGCACCCAGGGCCAAACTATGAAAAAAACTGTGATTTATAGTCCAAAAAATACGGTTTAACTATAGTACTGGCTATCGGCTGGCCGCTAGCGTCTACAGTAAACATAGTAAACAAGATGTTTTATTTCCCTTAAATCCCCCAGGGCACGCATTGTGCTACATAATAAGAGTATAAAGACTCATAATTATTATTATTTTTATCCATTTTACAGCTATTTCCAGCGCTTTTATAAATTATTATGTATGTTGATGAAGCATTAGCATAAATGTACCTGCGAGCGGCTAGCCAACCAGAATTTTAAAAAAATATCTAAATTAATATTCATAACAGTGTGAGTCTGTTTGCGAGTGGCTGGTTTATATTTAGTTTTTAGTTACATTTAGTAGATTTTATAAATTATTATGTACGTTGATGAAGCGTTAGCATAAATGTACCTGCTAGCGGCTAGCAGCTAGCCAACAAGAGTAAAAAAAATAATCTAAATTAATATTCACAACAGTGTGAGTATGTTTGCTAGTGGCTGGTTTATATTTAGTTTTTAGTTACTTTAGTAGAATAAAAAAAACTATAAAAACGATATAATCTTAATTTACCTGGTGGTCCCCTCCAGACGTCTACCGTCATGATTCTTCCGTTTGAGTTCAACTCCAACTATTAGGCTCATCGCGGGGTGGAGGGGAGAATGGGAATTAAAAAAAACACACACAATTTAGAAAACAAATATTTATTTTTAAGTTTTTATTAATTTTTGTGTTTTAATATATACATTAGCAGTATTTACATGGTGACTAGGCGGAGAAAAAGAAAAAACAGAGTAGAGACCCTGGGACAATCCCCCCTCTGGTGCTCGTTGGTACAGTCCGCCATTGTGACGTTTTAAAAATTCACCGAGCTCCACTCGCCTTTTCCGCTCTCGGAGAAAGAAGCTTTCCCCGCGGGCAGGAAGCAAGACCCCGCCACGCTTCAACTATCCACATCACAGCCGGTTATTCCTCCTTTATAAGTTTTATTCTCTTTTTTTAATTTTTTTTGGTGTCGAAGATGGCCTGCGGGGCGACGTTAAAGCGCTCGATGGAGTTCGAGGCCCTCCTCAGTCCGCAGTCTCCCAAGCGGAGGAGGTGCAACCCCTTGCCGGGGACTGCCGGCACTCCGTCCCCGCAACGATGCAACCTCCGCGCCCCGGTGGTGGACAGTCCGACGCACGCCATGTCGCCGCAGAGCATGGGAGGCGAGAGCAGACTCACGCCAGGTAGATCATTTTAAATCCAATTTGCCGGCCCCGCCTGGCTGCTTTTTTTTTTGCGGGGTGGGTGTCATCATGGGGGGAGGGGGTTTGGGTGGATAGCTAGCTTGTAGCTAACATGCTAACGTTATTCGTGAGGCTAATGCTAATGCTAAGCTAGCCGGGCTATTATGAGGCACTGTCGTCGTTGATTAGTGACTCATAGTTTTTGTGATTTATTGACGACGCTTTGTTAACCGTTTGCGTCACAATTCAAGTGAATGTTTGCATGTCGGACGTTAAAATGCACTGACCTGCCAGTCATTTTTGTTTAAAGAAATGTAACCGGCTAAACAGTTGGTTTAATCATACTATAACAAAGGAGAAATGGCAGCCGAGCAGAATGTGCATCCTTGCAAAGCGCTAATTAGAAGCTGGCACCATCGTCTTGCATTGAGATGGTGGTGGGGGGAGTTGCCATTATTCCTTTCCTCCCGAGGGTGGGAAGGCATTGTTCATTTCCTTAATGCCTTCTCCTCCACCACTAGTCTCCTCCTTCATGACTTACATCAGTGTTTTTCAACCACTGTGTGGGAGATTATGTAATTTCACCTATCCATCCATCTTCCAACGCTTAGCCGAGGTCGGGTCGCGGGGGCACCAGCCTAAGCAGGGAAGCCCAGACGTCCCTCTCCCCAGCCATTCCGTCCAGCTCCTCCCGGGGCATCCGGAGGCGTTCCCAGGCCAGCCGGGAGAGATAGTCTTCCCAACGTGTCCTGGGTTTTCCCTGTGGCCTCCTACCGGTCGGACGTGCCCGAAACACCTCGTTCGGGTGGCATCCTGACCAGATGCCCGAACCACCTCATCTGGCTCCTCTCCATGTGGAGGAGCAGCGGCTTTACTTTGAGCTACTCCCGGATGACAGAGCTTCTCACCCTATCTCTAAGGGAGAGCCCCGCCACCCGGCGGAGGAAGCTCATTTTGGCCGCTCGTACCCGTGGTCTTGTCCTTTCAGTCATAACCCAAAGCTCATGACCATACGTGAGGATGGGAACGTAGATCGACCGGTAAATTGAGAGCTTTGCCTTCCGGCTCAGCTCCTTCTTCACCACAACAGATCGATACAGCGTCTGCATTACTGAAGACGCCCGCACCGATCCCCCTGTCGATATCACGATCCACTCTTCCCTCACTCATGAACAAGACTCCGAGGTGCTTGAACTCCTCCACTTGGGGTAATTTCACCTATTTGAGGTAATACATTTTTTTGCAAACAAGTAATTAACGTCGGCATACTTCCGTCTCAGTAGACGATGGGTTAGATCCAAAAAGGGGGGTGGGTCTCACTGCGAGATGGCCCCTGGCGCCCGTTTCTTTCGCCAATTGGATGGGCTTAGAACCGGTATCTGCTGGAATGACCTCTCCAGTGGACCTCTCCAGTGGATCTACACGGCCTGGGCATGGAACTATGGAGGGCAAGCTGTTGTCCAGACAGCAAGCCCCCCCTCTCCGCGTGGCTGGTGGATCCAAGGGAGCGGCAAGTGTCGATACAACTTGGCACCAGCGACGCCGCAGGAGTTGCCGGAATGACGCTACAACGTCAAACCGCCTTCAGGACTCCGGCTCCTGATTTTCTGTCTGGGTTTACTCCCTTAGCTTTACCCTCAAGTGAGTTGGCCGCAATTATAGTCTGCAAATAATGTGCCGTTGTTGAGTGTCTATGCTGTCTAGAGCTCGGCAGCGTAACAATGCAATACTCTTCAATATCAGTAGGTGGCAGCAGGTAGATAATTGCTTTGTAGATGTCGGGAACATGGTTTGTCGTGATCCCAATATGCAGATGACAGCGGGAGGCAGCAGGCAGGGTAAAAAGGTATCTAATGTTAGAAGCAAAAATAAACAAAAGGTGAGTGCCCCTAAGAAAAGGCATTGAAGCTTAGGGAACAAAACTAAAACTGAACTGGCTACAAAGTAAACAAAAACAGAATGCTGGACGACCGCAAAGACTTACGCGTGTGGAGCAAAGACGGCATCCACAAAGTACATCCAAACATGACATGGCCACACAAAGACGGATAGTTTAGTTTAAGGCTGCGAATCTTTGGGTGTCCCACGATTCGATTCAATATCGATTCTTGGGATCACGATTCGATTTATAAATCGATTTTTTTCGATTCAACGCCATTCTCGATTCATTCAATACATAGGATTTCAGCAGGATCTACCCCAGTCTGCTGACATGCAAGCAGAGTAGTAGATTTTTGTAAAAAGCTTTTAAAATTGTAAAGGACAATGTTTTATCAACTGATTGCAATAATGTACATTGGTTTTAACTATTAAATGAAGCAAAAATATGACTTATTTTATCTTTAAAAAATATTGGACAAAGTGTGTTGTCAAGCTTATGAGATGTGATGCAAGTGTAAGCCACTGTGACACTATTGTTCTTTTTTTTATTTTAAATGTCTAATGATAGTGTCAATGAGGGATTTTTTGGGGTGGGCGGCGGCGGGGTTAATGGGGGAGGAGTATATTTATAGCTAGAATTCACTGAAATTCAAGTATTTCTTATATATATAAAGAAATACTTGAATTTCATTGTTCATTTATTTACACATATACACACAACACTTCTCTACGGCGTGGCGAAGTTGGTAGAGTGGCCGTGCCAGCAATCGGACGGTTGCTGGTTACTGGGGTTCAATCCCCACCTTCTACCATCCTAGTCACGTCCGTTGTGTCCTTGGGCAAGACACTTCACCCTTGCTCCTGATGGCTGCTGGTTAGCGCCTTGCATGGCAGCTCCCGCCATCAGTGTGTGAATGGGTGAATGTGGAAATACTGTCAAAGCGCTTTGAGTACCTTGAAGGTAGAAAAGCGCTATACAAGTATAACCCATTTATTATTTATCATTTACTCATTGTTGTATTTGAAAGTGCAATGCTTTGCAGCCAGTAGCACAGCCTTTGAAGGAGCATAGGTATGGGCAGTGTAATATTCTGGGTTGGAGTCAATAATCAGGCGAGGTGGTGAAGTTACGTCTCTTTACTTCATACTTCAGAACCGACTCCCACACATGCCGTCAGGGTGCGCAATACAACGTAGTATAGAAAATGGATGGTTGGATGTCTTTTCTCGTCAAGAATAAAGTCACACATTTTGTAAAAGAGGCATCATCTTGTACGAAAGCATCAATGTGCTGTCATTAGGATCCGACTAACAAAAACGCTAGTCAAAGATCTCCTATGAGCGTTCTTTGTAAGGACCTACCACAAAAATCCCAGTCATGCTTGGCAAAGATCTTCTATTTGAGAGGAGTGCTGGGTTTGCAAGCACGTACTGAAAATAGGCTAGTCAAAGATCCTCTATATGTCAGGAGCGCTGCTGTTTTTAAAGGACATACTGCAATAATGCTAGTCAAAGATCCTACCACAAAAATCCCAGTCATGCTTGGCAAATATTTTCTATTTGAGAGGAGTGCTGGATTTGCAAGCACATACTGAAAATAGGCTAGTCAAAGATCCTCTATATGTCAGGAGTGCTGCTGTTTTAAAGGACATACTGCAATAATGCTAGTCAAAGATCGTCTACATTGCAGGTGCACTCTTATCCTTTGTGGGACCAACAGCAAAAAAGCTAATCAAAGGTCCTCTGTGACATGAACGCTTTGTTGGTATGGGCCTACTATAGAGATGTTATTCAAAGATCCTCTTTATGCTAGGAGCGCCACTGCTTTTAGGACATACTGCAAAAATGCTAGTCAAAGATCTTCCATATGTCAGGAGCGCTGCTGTTTTTAAAGGACATACTGCAATAATGCTAGTCAAAGATCCTCTACATTGCAGGTGCACTCTTATCCTTTGTTCATATGGGCCTACTATAAAGATGCTATTCAAAGATCCTCTTTATGCTAGGAGCGCTACTGGTTCTAGGACATACTGCAAAAAGGCTAGTCAAAGATCCTCTACATAGTAGCTGCACTTTTTTCTTTTTTAGGACCTACTTTGAAAAAGCTAGTCAAAGATCCTCTATATGTCAGGAGCGCTGCTGTTTTAAAGGACATACTGCAATAATGGTAGTCAAAGATCCTACCACAAAAATCCAAGTCATGCTTGGCAAAGATTTTCTATTTGAGAGGAGTGCTGGATTTGCAAGCACATACTGAAAATAGGCTAGTCAAAGATACTCTATATGTCAGGAGTGCTGCTGTTTTAAAGGACATACTGCAATAATTCTAGTCAAAGATCCTCTACATTGCAGGTGCACTCTTATCCTTTGTGGGACCTACTGCAAAAAGGCTAATCAAAGATCCTCTGTGACGTGAACGCTTTGTTCGTATGGGCCTACTATAGAGATGCTATACAAAGATCCTCTTTATGCTAGGAGCGCT
>NC_084741.1:3557010-3602010 GCF_033978785.1 Entelurus aequoreus | reverse complement strand
ATAGAAAACAAGTATTTAAAAAAAAAAAAAACTTAAATAATGATTTGTAGTGCATGAGAAAGTGGAAAGGAAACCATAGCTTTTTTGGACCACGTGGTCTTTTATGAGCGAGCATATTCAAGAAGACTGCAGGAATCGCTGGGTTGCAATCACGTGACCGAGAGGCTCAAAGGTGTTTCAGGCGATTGTCTAGAGTCCCCTCAGGTTGCTGTTTATTTACCTGCATCCGTGCAGATTTGGGCGAAATTTTGAAAGGTTTAGAGCAGGGGTGTCAAACTCGTTTACTTTGAGGGCCACATGGCAGTTTTGTCTGCCATCAGAGGGCCGCCTGTAACATGAATAAAAGAAACATACATGTATAAGGATTAGATATTGTCACACCATTACCTATGCATTTGATTAGTAAATGTATAATTTTACCGACACTGTAAGAAAGAAAAAATCTGTGGATTTTGCAGTAAAAAAATGACGGAATTTTACCATAAAATGTACAGTAAAATGGTCTCTATATTTTACTGTAAAATTCTGGTAAACCAGCTGCCAGTTTTTTGTTGTTTCTTTGCAAGAACAATATGGTTGCTGATTTCAGTGTATTATTGTAAATGTAAAAATGGTACCACAGTTTTTTTCTTACGGTAGGATTCTGAAGACCGAGCTTAAATATATATATATTAGGGCTGCAACAACTAATCGATGAAAATCGATTACCAAAATAGTTGGCGATTAATTTACTCATCGATTCGTTGGAACTATGCTATGCGCGGAGGCTTTTTTTATTTTAATGTTTTTTTTTTGGTTATTTTTTGTTTTGTTTTATAAACTGCAACATTTACAAACAGCTGAGAAACAATAATCAAAATAAGTACAAAAACAGTACAAAACAGCGCAAGGGCGGCGGTGAGGCTACGTCTCATGAGGTGGCGTAAGCTAGCCAATGATGTGGTCATGTGCAGCTCACGTGACGACGGCGTCTCCTTTGCTGGAAAAATTCGAAAAATGGCGCAGGAAAACACTACCGATAGTTTAGCGGAGAAACATCTTGAGGTTATTGCTTCAATGGGGAAAAGTGTACGACCTACGTCGTCAAAAGTGTGGGAACACTTCACTTTAAAGACTTCAAAGAAGAGCGTTTCCTGCAAAATGGCACGGAAGTACAATATTGCTTCAGGAGCACCTGCAAAGGAAACATGTTGCAGCCATGGATGAAAGGAAGAACTCACAGTACGTAACTTTTTAAGTCCATAGTGGCAACAAGCATTTATGAGTTCAGCTTTTTTGTGAGTAACTTTAACGTTATGCCTTTGTTGCAACGCGGGGCTGATAATGTGTCTCCGGCACATTTGACTCCGTTTTGAGAGAGAAAACGCACGCTTACCAATTTCGAAATAAACGTAACGGACAGAAATATCTCAGGTTGGTTTCATAATGGATCAATGTAGCCGGGCCGATAAAGCTATATAAACATATTTAGATTTGAGTGACGCTTTAGTATAACTACCGTATTTTCCGCACCATAAGCCGCACCTAAAAAACACAATTTTTCTCAAAAGCAGACAGTGCGGCTAATAACCCGGTGCGCCTTATATATGGATTAATATTCATATTTATTTTCATAAAGTTTAGGTCTCGCAACTACGGTAAACAGCCGCCATCTTTTTCCCCGTAAAAGAGGAAGCGCTTCTTCTTCTACGGTAAGCAACCGCCCCCATAGAAGAGGAAGCGCTTCTTCTTCTACCGTAAGCAACCGCCAAGGTGAGCACCCGCCCCCGTAGAAGAAGAAGCGCGCGGATATTACGTTTCATTTCATTTGTGTGTATCTGTAAAGACAACAAAATGTCTCCAACTAAGAGACACGCGTACAAGGTTCCACTGGCTTTTGATATTCATGTGAACCGCACTGTGGATACAACCGGAACACGTACGGTGAATATTCGCACCACAGGGAATGAGAAGTCGTCCTACTGTGATTCTAGCTCGCCATGCTAACGGCCAGAAACTTCCACCCACGGTGATATTCAAAAGGAAGACCTTGCCAAAAGAGAACTTTCCAGCCGGCGTCATCATAAAAGCTAACTCGAAGGGATGGATGGATGAAGAAAAGATGAGCGAGTGGTTGATAGACGTTTACGCGAAGACACCGGGTGACTTTTTTCACGCAGCGCCGTTCCTGTTGATCTACGACTGCATGCGCGTCCACATCATCGATGGTGTCAAAAAACAAGTGAAGCACACCGAAGAAGAATAATTCGGGGGATTTGTGGATGAGTAATAACTTCAGAAAGTGAGCTTTAAATGTTTATTTTGTGTGTTGTGTGACATTAACGTATGAGCAACGTTGAGTTATTGATGTTGCTATTGCTCTGCGCTATTTTGAGTGTTACTATTTTTGTGATTGCACATTTGTACATTACATTTTGGGAGTGAACAGAGTTGTTAGAACGCTGGTTTGTAATATATTATTAAAGTTTGACTGACCTATCTGACTGTTTTGTTGACATTCCCTTTAGCGTAGCGTAGGTGCGGCTAATAGCACGGGGCGGCTAATAGGTAAACAAAGTTTTGAAATATTCCGTTCATTAAACGTGCGGCTAATAACACGGGGCGCCTTATGGTGCGGAAAATACGGTAAACGTTATGAAGGTGCTGGAATATTTCATGCTATTATTCAGAGGCAGCCTAAAATGAATCCTTTATTATTCACAACAGAAACGTATACAATATCTGATTCAGTTCTGATGAGTTACATTTCTGTGTTATTGTCGGTGTATGCTGCACCCCCAATGTCCAGAACATGGTGCCAGTATGCTGTTTTTTTTCCAATAAAATACTGGAAAGGATAGAAATGTAGTTTGTCTCTTTTATCCGATTATTAATCGATTAATCGAACTAATAATCGACATATTAATCGATTATCAAATTAATCGTTAGTTGCAGCCCTAATATATATATATATATATATATATATATATATATATATATATGTATATGTATATATATATGTATATATATGTATATATATATATATATATATATATGTATATATATATATATATATATATATATATATATATATATGTATATATATATATATATATGTATATATATATATATGTATATATATATATATGTATATATATATATATGTATATATATGTATATATATATATATATATGTATATATATATATGTATATATATATATATATATATATGTATATATATATGTATATATATATATATATATATATATATATATATATGTATATATATGTATATGTATATATATGTGTATATATATGTATATGTATATATATGTATATATATATATAAATATATGTATATGTATATATATGTATATATATATATAAATATATATATATATGTATATATATATATATATATATAAATATATATGTATATATATATATGTATATGTATATATATATATATATATATATATATTGTCATGTTTACAGTGTGCAATTTTATGGATAACTTGCTTGGAAATCATATGGCTAAGTAGATATTTTTTACCCCAAAAATGTTCAGAATGTATGATAATGTAATATCTGTTGCATTATTAGAATAGAAAAAGAAAGAAAGATAAAGTACTTTATTGATTCATATCATTTCCAAGCTTTCACAGGCCATTCAAAATGATGTGGTGGGCCAGATCTGGCCCCCGGGCCTTGAGTTTTGACACCTGTGGTTTAGAGGCAAATATATAAGCTATCGTGAAAAAATATTTCAAATAGAATAGAGTGGATTTATTCACTCTTAAGAAAAATAATTTTTGAATGATTTAAACCATTTATCATCACCAAAACGTTAATGCACTTATTTGTGCATCGTAAGTAGGGCTGCAACGATTAGTCAACATTCTCGACAAACGTCGACAATTTTATTTGTCGACAACCGTCTCATTATTTAGCTGTATATGTCCCTGTTGCTCAGCAATGTTTGCTAGCTATATCAAGATTCAATATATTCTGCGAGAGATTTATTCATCTACTTTATTGATACTGTTAAGGATATTTTCTTGATGCTAACAGATATCACCGAAGACGCTTTAATGCGGTCATCCGTGTCAAATAAAGCACATGTCTTTCCCGCACAACAACTAAGCTTTTAGTTTCTGTTATGAAAATGGACAATGAAAATACGGTGGATTGGACCAACAATTAAACTATACATCACTAGGACTTAACATGACGTTGGTGTATTTGTACAACCAGGTCTTGGTAGTTATATTTAGGCACAGCAACCACAAAAGAACACAATCTGTTGCGATTTATGCCCTTACTTTACATTTAGTTCTAATCTCAAACACTACTAATACAGTAGTAGTTTCTCAAACATTTTACAAAGTGATCACTGCAGACACAAGCATGATCCAATTGTATTCCACAACATAACAAAGTCATATTTTTAAGAGCCATTTTCTTCAGAGCACTTTTGCTTTTTCCTTGACTTTATTATGAACAACTTATTTAGGGACGCTTATGAAATCTCTGTCCTATATCTCCATTTTGAACAACTGGAACGCCCAAACTCCACACTCACTCTCACCTGTTTAAATGCTACGCTCAAGCTGCTTGACCATCGTGTCAATTAAGCCGCAAAGAAGCAAAACGGAAGTGACGTCGTATTAGGGCTGGGCGATATATCGATATACTCAATATATCGCAGGTTTGTCTCTGTGCGATATAGAAAATGACTATATCGTGATATTCGAGTATACGTTCTCACGCAGTTGCTTTTAGTTTCTCACTCTTTCTTGTGTCTCTCCTTCTCAGAGAGACGTAAAACAAGCGCACCTTCTTACAAACGTCACATACGTATACGCCCTCGCGTAGCAAAGAGGTAGCGGCATGGTTAACGTTAGCTGTGGTAATACGAGAGAAAGAAGGTGCGAATCTGGTAACAAATGAAGGAATAATTAATTCCCAAGAAAAACCGCAGGGGGTCCATCGTCTGGCGGTGGTTTGGCTTCAAGCGGGAAGATGTTGAACAGACAACCGTAACATGTCAAGTGTGGGGCAAAAGCGTTGCTACAAAAAGTAGCATTACTGCTAATATATAGCATCATTTGAAAAGTCACCCGCTAGAGAATGAAGAGTGTTTGAGACTCCACATGTCAACATCTCCGTTCGATGCCACACCAACAAAATGCCGAGATAACCATTTCCACATCAACACCGTTTTAAACAAATAGTCAACAACGGAAGGAGATAACGTCCGCAGGAACCTACCACGTAGTGAAGGACATACACTATTTGATTTCCTATTATGCAGCTCATTTTTATTTGACACTTATTGAAATATCTTGTGTGACATCATGCACAAAAGTGCACTTTATTTGTTTTCAACTATTGTAGTGGCGTTCTGTACAAAAAGTGCACTTTAATTTAGTGTTGTTTTGATATGTCATCTTAGTGACATCATGCACTGATAGCTTGTTTTAAAATGTCTCTGACAAACTTGTACTTTCTGTTTGTGCCACTGTTTAATAACTGTTTAATAAATACACTTTTGCTAAATTGACTTGGTTTTGATTTCCCTCTCTGCATGAAAGTTTAAAAGGAGCATATATTAATGCCGTATGAAGAAGAATGTTTTAATGTAGACACATAGAATCATCATGCTGCTATGATTATATGCATCAAGTGTTCATTCAAGGCTAAGGCAAAGTATCCGGATATATACCGTGTATCGTGACATGGCCTAAAAATATCGAGATATTAAAAAAAAAAAGGCCAGCCCTACGTCGTATGCAACCCAGCAGTACACAACCAAAGTTGTAATAGCCAACTGCTCAGTCAGCAATAATAGAGCTGATGAGTAAACACTATGGCAACTGTAATGACTTTTGCACCACTTATTAGTAGACTGCACACCATGTGATTTTCCTATTTTCCTTTAAACTACAAAGATGAGCAATAATGAAAGTAAAGTGTTTTTTTTCCTAAAATATCAACAGGGCATCTTTGCCTTTTCAAGAAAAAGATCAAAGTAAAAGCATTGAAGTTGAACAGACGTTTCTTTCAACGGTTCCAACAATAACTTTAACTAAACACGGCCTAGCATGACGTGGTCTTGCTTACCTCCTGACTGAATTACAGCCCAGCAGCTGCAGACGTGGTCTCCACATAGCAGGTATCCATCTCACAAAGATGGCCCTCAAGGGGATCAGGAGCGAACGAGCCAAGCTCGTCTCGCGGAATTTGGGCCAAGCGCCTTTTTTTTCTGTCTAGCTAAAGGTCAGCTGTCAAGAGTCTCATCAGACAGTCAGGCAGGTTTGATGTTTTAGTGCGCTCTTAAGGTGTTGGAAGACTGCAGTGACGTTGGAAATAAATCTCGACAACCAACATAACGACAAACTTAAGCAAAATATTTTTGTTCTTTTGAACAGAATAACCATAGCAATAAAGATGCATCTTTTAGTCAATGGCTTTGCAGTCCAACATACAACAACAAAGGTTTCCAGAGTGGGAACCGCTTAAGTCAACTTCCCCACCAAGACTTCTTGTTTCATTCTTTTCATACATGCAAGACATACGGAAGAGTTGAGGTATCGTTTCTCTCTCGCCGTGTAAAAACCATAACAGGGAAACTGACACATTAAAGACACCATGTCTTCCCTACAAAACAAAAACGCTTAGAAAAGTCATAAGTCAATACGAGTACGTCTTTTTAGAATCGCTGAATTTTTGTATTGCCACAAAACAGAACTCAGTTCAGCGAGTTTTAATGACTAAAGTCTTGACACTAAAAGTCTCGACTCTAAAAGTCTCGACTCTAAAAGTCATGCCTTAAAAGTTTTGACACTAAAGTCTTTCCCCCTTAACGTCTTGACACTAAAGTCAAGACTGTCGTATGGTAGCTGAATTTTAATGTTTTTAGTAGTTAACTTCTTTATGAGTTTGTATGGATGTTACAAATGGTTAAAAGTGATTAAAGTGGTGTTTTTAATGATTGACAGTTTGACCCAGGAACCAATTATTTTTGTCATGTTGACCGCTTTGCACTGGAACAGATTGTTTTATTAGGGCTGGGCAATAAAACTATACAAATATATATCGCGATAGAGACTAGCCACCTACTCAGTGACCTAGTGGTTAGAGTTTCCGCCCTGAGATCGGTAGGTCGTGAGTTCAAACCCAGAGTCATACCAAAGACTATAAAAATGGGAGCCATTACCTCCCTGCTTGGCACTCAGCATCAAGGGTTGGAATTGGGGGTTAAGTCACCAAAAATGATTCCCGGGCGCGGCCACCGCTGCTGCCCACTGCTCCCCTCACCTCCCAGGGGGTGAACAAAGGTGACGGGTCAAATGCAGAGTGTGTGTGTGACAATCATTGGTACTTTAACTTAATTGATATCAAAGTGTGTGGGTGTGTGTGTTACATACATACACAATTATTGTTTTATATTTGGCGAAAGAAACAAAGTTGCGTAGTAAGGTTGGTTGCATGAACAAAGGCACGCTCTCTGATAACTGAGCGGAACATGAAGTAACAGTATCAACTATCAAGTTTGGTTGCGCCATCTTGTTGACTCGTGGTAGATTTTTTTTTTTTTTTTTTTTTTTTGCATAGAGTGAACAGAAACTAAAAATGAGTGCTGCCGAGAGCAAATAAATTGTGAATTAAATAGGAAAAGTCACCTTGACAGTGGCAGTTTTTTGGCTTTTTAAAAAAAAAAAAAAGGGACCATAGTCAGACCAAGGCACACATAATCAGTAATACCACGCCACCTTAGTTCTTCTCAGATTCCTCTGTGTGCATTTTCACACTTTGTTACACTTTAAGAATTTCTTACATGGTCTTTATTTTCTCACCATAGTTTTAAGAGGGTATTCTTAAGTGTTCAATGTGATTTTAGAATTTTGTTGACATAGATTTTTTTTCCATGGTTGTGTTGACATTTCCTTTCCTTTCTGCCTTGATACCTGAGGGGATTATAATCAGAGGAAGGTTACATTTATTAAAAAGTAAATAAATAAAATGTTTTCACTTAATATTTTTCTCGTGGGCTTTTGTTTTGATAGGTCATAAAAAAAATATAAATTAACGATATCCACCGATATAAAACCCTTATCCTGATACCATTTTCAGCCGTATTGCCCAGCCCCAAAAAGACAAAGTTTAAGGTTGGCCTTTGTCTAAAATTATAGTTAAAGGCCTACTGTAACCCACTACTACCGACAACGCAGTCTGATAGTTTATATATCAATGATGAAATCTTAACATTGCAACACATGCCAATACGGCCGGGTTAACTTATAAAGTGCAATTTTAAATTTCCCGCCACACTTCCGGTTAAAAACGTTTTATTATGCTGACGTATGCGTGTGACGTCACGAGGGCAAGGGAAGTATTCGGAGCCCGGAGAATCCTATACAACAAGCTCTGTTTTCATTTCATAATTCCACAGTATTCTGGACATCTGTGTTGGTGAATCTTTTGCAATTTGTTTAATGAACAATGGAGGCTGCAAAGAAGAACGTTGTAGGTGGGATCGGTGTATTAGCGGCTGGCTGTAGCAACACAACAAGGACTACTTACTTGGATAGCAGACGCCAGCCAATGCTAGCCGCCAAACCCACGGATGAAGTCCTTCGTTGCGCCGTCGATCGCTGGAACGCAGGTGAGCACGGCTGTTGATGAGCAGACGAGGGCTGGCTGGCGTAGGTGGAGCGCTAATGTTTTTATCATAGCTCTGTGAGGTCCGGTTGCTAAGTTAGCCTTAGCGTCGTTAGCAACAGTATTGTTAAGCTTTACAAGGCTGAGAATTATTAACCGTGTAGTTACATGTACATGGTTTAATAGTATTGTTGATCTTCTGTCTATCCTTCCAGTCAGGGATTTATGTATTTTGTTTCTATCTGCATTTGAGAACGATGCCATCACGTTAGCTCAGTAGCTAAGTGTGTCACCGATGTATTGTCGTGGAGATAAAAGTCACTGTGAATGTCCATTTCGCGTGCTCGACTCTCATTTTCAAGAGGATATAGTATCCGAGTTGGTTTAAAATACAAATCCGTGATCCACAATAGAAAAAGGAGAGAGTGTGGAATCCAATGATACAGCTTGTACCTAAGTTACGGTCAGAGCGAAAAAAGATACGTCCTGCACTGCCTCTAGTTCTTCACTCTAACGTTCCTCATCCACAAATCTTTCATCCTCGCTCAAATTAATGGGGTAATCGTCGCTTTGTCGCTCCGAATCTCTCTCGCTCCATTGTAAACAAAGGAAAATTGTGAGGAATACTACCTCCTGTGACGTCACGCTACTTCCGGTACAGGCAAGGCTTTTTTTAAATCAGCGAGCAAAAGTTGCGAACTTTATCGTCGATTTTCTCTACTAAATCCTTTCAGCAAAAATATGGCAATATCGCGAAATGATCAAGTATGACACATAGAATGGATCTGCTATTCCCGTTTAAATAAAAAGAATTCATTTCAGTAGGCCTTTAAATCTATTTTTTTACACAAGTCCGTTTCTCCGTTGTTGGCCAGCTAGCTGACAAGCTAATTATCTTTCCGGCCAGGGAGCGTCCTAGACCGCATCCCTCAGATGTCCGACATGCCTGCGCTTTAAATGCTCCCATATAACAGACGTACTGGCATAAAAAGTAAGGTCCGCTTTGCAAATTGAGCAAGTTATTCATGTCTTAGACGTGTTTAGTTTGTGCAGTCGCTGCTGACATTTATTCCTGGACTGTTGCTTGGCGTCTGTCCTTAAAAACCTAGGCAATGACCTCAGTGACTATCAACAGAGTTTGTCTGCGACCAAATTTGAACATCAAAGAATGGTTGTACCCTTCTAGTTACTGGGATTTTAGACAAGAGTTCTTCGGTGTGGTGTTTTTCCTGGGAAAAATGAGTTGCGTCCCTGGAACAGTATGCCCCAGGTGGTAGGGGGGTTGTCTTCGAACCTGAAGGTTGCGGGTTTGATCCTCAGACCCCCTGTGACCATTTCAAAGTATCCTTGAGCAAGATACTGATCCCCCAGTTGCTCCTGGTGCTGCGTCATCACTAGGTAAATGTGGTAATAGTGTCGAAGAACTTGGACTGGAGTACCTTGAAGTAGGGCTGGGCGATATGGCCTTTTATTAATATCTGGATATGTTTAGGCCATGTCACGATACATGATATATATCTGGATATTTTGTCTTAGCCTTGAAGGAACACTTGATGCATATAATCACAGCAGTAGGATAATTCTATGTGTCTACATTATAACATTCTTCTTCATACTGCATTAATATATGCTCATTTTAAACTGTCATGCAGAGAGGGAAACCACAACTAAGTCAATTTAGCAAAAGTGTATTTATTAAACAGTTATTAAGCAGTGGCACAAACATTCATGTCATTTCCAAAACAGAAAGTGCAAGATTGTCAGAGACATTTTAAAACAAGCTATTAGTGCACTTTTGTGCATGATGTCACTAAGACGACATATCAAAACAACACTAAATTAAAGTGTACAGAACGCCACTACAATAGTTTAAAACAAATAAAGTGCACTTTTGTAAATGATGTCACACAAGATATTTCAATAAGTGTCAAATAAAAATGAGCTGCATAAAAGGAAATCAAATAGTGTATGTCCTTCACTATGTGGTAGGTTCCTGCAGACGTTATCTCCTTCTGTTGTTTACTATTTGTTTCATACGGTGTTTATGTGGAAACTGTTGCTTGGGCATTTTGTGGGTGTGGCACCGAACAGAGATGTTGACATGCGGAGTTTCAAGCACTCTTCATTCTCTAGCGGGTGACTTTTCAAATGATGCTACATATTAGCAGTGCTGCTACTTTTTGTAGCAACGCTTTTGCCGCATACTTGACATATTACGCTTGTCTGTTCAACATCTTCCCGCTTGAAGCCAAACCGCCGCCAGACGATGGACCCCCTGCTGTTTTTCTTGGGAATTAATTCTTCCTTCATTTGTTACCAGATTGGCACCTTCTTTCTCTCGTGTTACCGCTAGCATCACAGCTAACGTTACCCATTCCGCTACCTCTCTGCTCGGTAAGAGTGTACGACGTTGCACGGTGCGCTTGTTTTATGTCTCTGTGAGAAGGAGAGACAAGAAAGAGTGAGAAGATCCTGTAGTGTAATGCCTGCAGCTAAAAGCAACTGCATATGAGAACGTATACTCCAATTTCACCATAGTCATTTTCTATATCGCACAGAGACAAACCCGCGATATATCGAGTATATTCCATATATCTCCCAGCCCTACCTTGAAGGTATAAAAGCACTACAAGTAATATCCATTTAATGAACGGAAAGTGAGTTTACTCCGTCCTTAACTGATTTGAATGCGTTGGGGACACAGGACGAGTACCCGGCAACATCACTGGTATTAAGTTGACTGTTTGACCCTAAAAGCAATATGTTTTTAAATTTCCAAATGTGAACTCGGGATGGGCGATATGGCCTAAAGAGGAACTGCACCTTTTTTGGAATTTTGCCTATCATCCACGGTCCCTATGTAAGACAAGAACACGTTTTTGTTTTTTTATGCATTCTAAATAGTAAATAAATACGATCAGATGTCCGCCTACCATGGGGCCTACGAGAGTCGCTCTATTCTGCCTATAAAGCCCTTAAAAAAAACATCCAAACACCTGCATTGTTTTATATACACGCTGTAAGTATATATGTAATGTAGTAACAGGCACATTTATAATAACGTTTAATAGTTACCAATTTAGATCATTTTAAGCATACGCGGCACACTAATTTCAAATATGCATGACGACGTTCTGTATTTTTTTCCAACATGACTGATTAATTTGCTCCGTTGGAAGCGGATTTTTATTTACTATTCAGAATGCAAAAAAAACAAAAACATTAGTCATGTCTTTTCAAAATAATAGTGACAGTTTATTTCGAACATACATACAATACAATTCAAATGTAATGCATTGCATATTTCCAGTTGTTTTATTAGAGCGCATCCGAAAAGGAGGAGGAAGAAGCAGAGCTTATTTAATCCTACCCCTTTTCATATCATAAGTTTTATCACATTTCTGTTCTCTGTAACAGAGCAGTGAATAAATAAATGAGTATACAATACCGGTAAGTATGTTAACAATACTTAAATACATGAATATTAAATACCGTAATTTCCGGACTATAAGCCGCTACTTTTTCCCCTCGTTCTGGTCCCTGCGGCTTATACAAGGGTGCGGCTTATATACGGCCCGTTCTTCTCCGACACCGACGAAGAGGATTTCGGTGGTTTTAGTACACAGGAGGAAGACGATGACACAATGATTAAAGACTGGCTTTTCATATACCGGTAGGCTGGTTATTTTGATAACGTACAGGCGAGCACTTTGTATTACTTTGCACCGTTGTATTATTTGTACTCTGCATGAATGCTGTTCGCCATGTCAAAGATGTGAAAGTTTGATTGAATGATTGAAAGATTTATTGTTAATAAATGGGACGCTTTGCGTTCCCAAACAGTCATCTCTGTCCCGACAATCCCCTCCGTGGTAGCAGGAACCCCTATATACTACGGTAATTACACATCAAAACCCTGCGGCTTATAGTCTGGTGCGGCTTATATATGGAGCAATCTGTATTTTCCCCTAAATTTAGCTGGTGCGGCTTATGGTCAGGTGCGGCTTATAGTCCGGAAATTACGGTATATACACAATAATTGATGTTCTCAAAGAAATAGTTAAGTAATTTATGGTTAACCAAGTTGATTAGATTATCCATTTAAAAAAAAAAGAGGTTCAAGATGTTTATAATAATTATTCTTTTTGTACTTGTAGTTTGAACAGTCTCTTAAACATAATTAAATTGTGAACAATTGGCAAAATTCCCCCAAAAAGTGCAGTTCCCCTTTTAAATTGTCTGTTGTGATTTATACTGTATTGCAGCTTCCTGCGATCATGATATATTTGTAGGTCTAACTTCCTTTTAACTGCGCTAATTCTTTTTTTACGTGCAATTGACCCTCGGTCATTCCCGTCGCGTGGGGAAATTTAGTTGCGTTCAGTTACTGTAGCGGGACCAAAATAGCAAGCAGAAAAGGAGACATTGTCCAAGGTCCAATGTTGTTCTCCCCGACAAGACCAAACCATTCCTTTTTATCCACAGTCGTCGTGAGCTGTCATCACTTGAGCAACTGCCTGCTGAAGGTTCACTTCCGTGCTTAGATTACAGTTAACTGCATTCACTGATAACATTAAATCTTATTCCATTGTTACTCTAACTGGTTTAGTAAAGTAGGATAGAACTCCGCAGAAAGGAGATAGTCGGCAGGCACTTTACCCGTCTTTTGTCAAAACATGTCAAGACACCATTTCTCAAAGCACTCACGCACTTCCAGCTCCAAAATAAAAGCGCCGTGCGTCATACCGGTCTAACTACACCAGGGGTGTCCAAACTTTTTCCACTAAGGGCCGCACACTGAAAAATCAAAGCCATTTTTATATTTTTTTTATTTTAAAACCCAATACAATATATGTATAAAAAATATACATTTAGGCTTGATCCCAGGGACCCCAAAGGGTTTTGGTAAAAAAAAATATTACAAATGTGTCATTATTCAGTATTTATTTTTTTTTTATTATTCAAGTTTTAAATCCATAGATCAACATTAGGTCTATCTGTCAATATAACATTTTTAAACATTTAAATTGTATGCTCTTTTTGTCAAAGAAAACCCAGTTTTTTTATGGAAAAAACACAAAATATGCAATATTTTCACCCAATAAAATTTTTAAGTGGAATATTTGAGATTATATAATAATTGGAGCCTTACAAAGGTCAATTACTCATAACACCATTGTTTTTAATTCATTATTATTTTTTGAGCGATGACACTTAAAAACAAATCACACAAAAATTATTGGGGATCCAAAAGGGTCCTACTCATTAAAGTGTTAAAAAATAAATTATACATTTTTTTTACTGTTTACTTTTAACACCATAATCTCGAGATCAACTTCAGATCTATCCGTCAATTATAAGTTGTATTGTTGTTTGTTTTTTGTTTGTTCGTTTTAGGCCCTTCTTTAAAAAAAAAAAAAAAACAGCTCAATTTTTTATATGGCAAACACAAAATATGCAACATTTTCCCCAAAAAATATCTCAAAGTGCAATATTTAATGTGACGTAATTGGAGCCTTGGATAGGTCAATAATTCATAATAACATTGATTTTGATTCATTATTATTTTTTAAAGAAAGAAACAGCCTGCATGGCAGCTTTGTGTTATTAGAGTAAACATTGCAACATTTTATTGTTACATTTCACCTGTTTGGTCTTTCATACCACTTTTTATGTTAATTTTTTTAATCGTATTTTAAAATGGGCCGTTAAAAAATGACCTGCGGGCCGCAAATGGCTTACATTGCGGCCATGCTTTGTCAAAGATGTTTTATAACTAGAGTTGCAAAGGGGTGAAAAGTTTCCGGTAAATTTCCGGAAATTTACCACGGGAAGTTAAGCTCGGGAAGTTTGGAAATATTGACCATTTTTGGATTATTCAAAGTTGGACACCGTCCATGGGAATATATGGGAATGAATGGGGAATTCCAATAATGATATATTATTGGGCACTTGTCTATATGCTGCTGTATCTTTGTGGCATTTTTGACGTAGCTTTTTGCACAGTATTTGCAAATGTACACAGCCTTTCCGCCTACATTGGTTGGGCTAAAATTAGGGGTGTAACGGTACACAAATGTCGGTTCGGTACGTACCTCGGTTTAGAGGTCACGGTTCGGTTCATTCCCGGTACAGTAAGAAAACAACAAAATATAAATGTTTGTAATTTATTTACCAAATTTGTAAACAATGGCTTTATCCTTTTAACATTGGGAACACTATAATAATTCTGCCCACGTTAATCAACATTAAACTGCCTCAAGTTGTTGCTCGGATTAAATAAAATGACAAAACTTTTCTTCTACATATAAAAAGTGCAACTCAAGTCAACTCATCATGCTTAATTTATTACAGCATTTGGGAAGCCTGTAGTTGATTTATTATGTAAATGTTATATTTTTTATCAACATGTGATAGCAGGGACCCTGCCATTCAAAACTAGGCTGCTGCATTACTAAGGATTAATGTAACTATAGCTGAAAAAAATAGTACAATAGCAATAGGAGAGACTATTTATCCCTGAACACCATGGAGTTCATGTAGGTTTAATAATGCAGTTACATTATTATATCAACTATCAGAGACAGAAACTTTTCATTTGACATAATGTCCTTTTTTGCTGCTTCAACACAGCTCAATCAACACAGAAAAAGGTCAAGTGAAATAACAGACAGACAGGGCTTTGCTGTCCGTAACACACACACACACCGCAAAATGAGCTAACGTTACCTTAAAAGCTAATTAGCCTTCACCTCAAGCCAGGACTGCGAGCGAGCTGAGCTGCCTTTTATATTTCTAGAAGGTCAACGGGCTCATAGTGATGTTACTAGTAGTTGACTGGGAGGTGTTTGTTATAATTTGGGGAGAGTCCGCTGCCTGATGCTTACCTGCTAAACGCTAAGCACTGACTACATGCGCTCTGAATACGCACTGCTGATTGGCTGTTACCGCTCTGTATGTAACCAATCAGGTGGTTGTGTGGGTGGGACAATGCTGGGTGCTGTGTACTGACAGAGACAGGCAGAAGGAAGCGGAGCAGCTTGTTAAGACTTTAGCTTAGCTTAATATGTCTGTGAGGAAACTCGTTCGGTACACCTCCAAACCGAGCCGAACCCCCCGTACCGAAATGGTTCAATACAAATAAACGTACCGCTACACCCCTAGCTAAAATATCTCCACACATCAGATGATGTACGTGGCATTATTCTGTTTGTATTTATTTATTCTTGTAAAACACTAATGCAATGCCACACACATATATAAATAATCAGCTAAACAACTAGAGTAGTCTTTAAAAATAAACTGACAGTTGACAGGTAGAAAACAAAAATGGTGTTCAGCGTTTTCCTGCTCAAATGAGCGGACTGTTGAAAATAGGAATCGGGGGGATTACTTTTTACAAGTAAGATTTAACATTAACGTGCTATTGGTTGTATTTTGTGAAAATAATATTACCACAGAGTTGAGAAGGAGCAAAGATCTTCAATAGTACTGAAATCGTAGCCGCTACCAAACAAGAGTATGACCATAATAGAATATGCATTCTTATTTTAGGCAAACTATAATACAATACTCTCTTAAAGGCCTACTGAAAGCCACTACTACCGACCACGCAGTCTGATAGTTTATATATTAATGATGAAATCTTAACATTGCAACACATGCCAATACGGCCGGGTTAACTTATAAAGTGACATTTTAAACTTCCCAGGAAACTTCCACTTGAAAACGTTGCGGTATGATGACGTATGCGCGTGACGTCACGAGGTCAAGGGAAGTGTTTGGACCCAATTCAAATACCTCTGTTTTCTTCGACAAAATTCCACAGTATTCTGGACATCTGTGTTGGTGAATCTTTTGCAATTTGTTTAATGGACAATGGAGACTGCAAATAAGAAAGTTGTAGGTGCGATCGGTGGACTACAGCAACACCAACACCAGGAGGTTGTGTTGTGTTTTGAGCAGGATAGCAGACGCACTACAGTGAGTAAGCCCGCCGCCGCATCTAAGTTAGCTTCTGTTTTTTTAGCTTCGCCAAGCTGAATATTATTAATCGTGTATTTACATGTTCATGGTTTAATAGTATTTTTGATCTTCTGTGTATCCATCCAGTCAGGGTTTTTTTTTTATTTAGTTTCTATCTGCATTTGAGACTGATGCTATCACGTTGGCTACGTTGCTAGGTTAGCTTCTATTTTTTTAGCTTCGCAAAGCTGAATATCATTAATCGTGTATTTACATGTTCATGGTTTAATAGTATTTTTGATCTTCTGTCTATCCATCCAGTCAGGGTTTTTATTTATTTAGTTTCTATCTGCATTTGAGACTGATGCTATCACGTTGGCTACGTAGCTAGGTTAGCTTCTAATTTTTTAGCTTCGCAAAGCTATATATTATTAATCGTGTATTTACATGTTCAGTCACTGTGAATGTCCATTTCGTGTGCTCGACTCTCATTTTCAAGAGGATATAGTATCTGAGGTGGTTTAAAATACAAATCTGTGATCTACAATAGAAAAAGGAGAGAGTGTGGAATCCAATGAGCCAGCTTGTACCTAAGTTACGGTCAGAGCGAAAAAAGATACGTCCATCACTGCCTCTCAAGTCCTTCACTGTAACGTTCCTCATCCACGAATCTTTCATCCTCGCTCAAATTAATGGGGTAATCGTCACTTTCTCGGTCCGAATCTCTCTCGCTCCATTGTAAACAATGGGGAATTGTGAGGAATACTAGCTCCTGTGACGTCACGCTACTTCCGGTACAGGCAAGGCTTTTTTTTATCAGCGAGCAAAAGTTGCGAACTTTATCGTCGATTTTCTCCACTAAATCCTTTCAGCAAAAATATGGCAACATCGCGAAATGATCAAGTATGACACATAGAATGGATCTGCTATTCCCGTTTAAATAAAAAAAATTCATTTCAGTAGGCCTTTAACAGTATAATTGTAACCAGGAATAAGTCTTCAAGTAACAATATTCAAATACTAACATTGTTGGGTAAGACAGAATTTGGTTTTATTCTGAATCCAGTGAACCAGATTGGTGGTTTTAGCTGATATAAAGACTTTCAGGTGTTTATATATGTTTATGTTGAAGTATTTGGCAGACGCTTTTATCCAAAGCGACATATATCAAAAATACATATAAAACAATGACTGTAAACATGATCATTTAAGGGAAGAATGTAATAGAAAATATCAATACAAAGTGTCAAGACAGAATGAACTCTCTGCTGCTACAGCAACAGAGATACAGTCTATAAGATATATAGATATCTAATGTATTCATACATTGTTTATGTAGCAGGTATATATAACCTAATCATATTGTTTCTTCAATTTAAAAATAGCTGACAGTTTTTTTCCCCCTTCCCTGGGATTATATTCCCAGTTTTGATCTGGGACGTCTGGTCACTTATAGCAGTGGTCCCCAACCACCGGGACGCGGCCAGGTACCGGTCCGTGGACCGATTGGTACCGGGCCACACAAGAAATTAAATCAACATAAAAAACACAATATATACATTATATATCAATATAGATCAATACAGTCTGCATGGATACAGTCCGTAAGCACACATGATTGTATTTCTTTATGACAAAAAAAAAATATATATATATAATAACCCTGTGTGTGATGGATGTGCGCCACCACTAGGCTGATCAGTGCAACAGCAGGCAGTCATGAATGCTAAGCATAACAACAACATACATATACACACAGGGTCCATTGCCAGGGTTAATTCAGTCAACATATATCAATTAACAACTAAATAAGATAAGGCTCAGAATTGCTTTCTTAACAAAACCTTTCTACATATAAAATGCAACATTTCCACATATAAAGTGCAACATTAAACTGATTCAAGTTGTTGCTCACATTAAATACAATGACAAAACTTTTCTTCTACATACAAAAAGTGCAACATTAAACAGTTTCAAGTCAACTCAGTCTCAGATTAACTTTTCTTTCCCCCCCCCCAGCCTTTAACCCTGGTGACTTTCACTCAATCTTCATGTTTTTTTGCCAGAAAAATCAGTTTATCCACATTGTCTGCAGAAAGAGCAGACCTGCTTGCAGTTAAAATGTCTCCAGCTGTGGAAAATACCCTTTCACTGGGCACTGAGGTAGCAGGTATGGCGAGGTAGTGCCTGGCAGTAAGAGGATATATGGGCTCATTGTTCTTCCACCATAAAAATGGGTTATAATCTAGTTTTTAATGCGATATGGTCTTAAATCTGCTGCTATAAAAACACCAACGGCATTTGTTATTGCTTTAGCCCTGCCTGACTCGCCGAGGAGAGGCTGCTTGAATGCGGTGGGAGCTGTGTTTGTTCGTCTTTCTCTTCGTTAAAGCCATGTTAACCATTGTTGTATCGCACCGCGAAGCCCAAATGTTCCCAAACGGGAGATCTTAACGAGGCAGGAGGGTCTTCCAGCTCTGGCTTTTGCATGTTGTTGTAGCCCGGTCGCTGCTAGCATGCCGTGTGTTGTGCCTCGGTGTGCATTGTTTACACAACGTGCGGTACGCTACTTAATATGTCCGTGTGGAAACTCGTTCGGTACACCTCCGAACCGAACCGGAACCCCCGTACCGAAACGGTTCAATACAAATACACGTACCGTTACACCCTTAAGCGATAGTATTAAATAGGGGTGTAACGGTACACAAAAATTTCGGTTCGGTACGTACCTCGGTTTGGAGGTCACGGTTCGGTTCATTTTCGGTACAGTAAGAAAACAACAAAATGTAAATCTTCTGGTTATTTATTTACCAAATTTGCAAAATCTTCCACCAAAAATATTTTTCTTAGTGGAATATTTGATGTGAAGTAATGGGAACCTTGGATAGGTCAATCATTCATAATAACATAGATTTTGATTCAATATTATGTTTTGAGCAATGACAGTTTGAAAGAAAAAAAACCAGCTTTGTTTTATTAGTCAACATTGCAACTTTTTATAAATTACATTTAACCTTTAAGCTTTTTTCTTTCCCTATTTTATTTTTGTTTATTTAAATAGTATTTTTAGAATGCGCCGTGGGCCTTTAAAACATTAGCTGTGGGCCGCAAATGGCCTCCGGGGCACACTTTTGACACCCCTGATATAGATAATAAAAAATTAAATGTGATAAATCTATGGATAAAAAGCAGAGCCTGGCGACGCATGCGCGTTTATCATAACTCTCTCTCTCTCTTCCCCTCCCTCACCAATGCTGCTGCACGCACAATTTGTTTTGTTTTTAACCCCTTCTTAACCCTGAACGTACATTGAAAATACACGCAACCCTAACTCAAAATGCCGGACATTTGAGGCATTTAAGAAACTCCGCCCTGACAGCTCCGCAAAAGAGGACATGTCCGGTGAAAAGAGGACGTATGGTCAGTCTATCCTAGCCCGTTAGCTGCTAGCATGCCGCTAACGGGCTACGATAGACCTAGACAGAATTAAATTTTGCTCAATGAGGAGAGACGTATTGGGCTGTACACTTAGTTACAGTTCCAACCTACGCTCTAAGGTACAGTCCCACGTGCTCCTCTATTTATTTGGGAGGTCCCTAGTTACATCACTGAGGCTGCTTCTGAAGGAAGGGGGGTAATTTCAGCAGCCCCAGTTAGACACAATATATGATTATTCAGAAATGCAAATGTGCTGACACTCGTGATATCGCCCTGTCTCTGCTTTGTCTGCGTCACGGCACTCGATGATCGCACTTGGCAGTCAGCAGGCCTGGTCTGGACACAAACACGGATACAAGACGACTCGCAATCCAAGATTGCGAGTTGTCCCTTTGCACAGATAGAAAAGTACAACTTCAGCACAATTGATAATAACTATAGCAACGGCCTTTGTGATAACTTATACATCATTATAATTTTTTATTATCTATAGCAGGGGTGTCAAAAGTGTGCCCCGGAGGCCATTTGCGGCCCACAGCTAATGTTTTAAAGGCCCACGGCACATTCTAAAAATACTATTAAAAGAAACAAAAACATAACAAAAGTGAAATAAAAAAGCTTAAAGGTTAAATGTCATTTCGAAAAAGTTGCAAAGTTGACTAATAAAACAAAGCTGTTTTTTTTTTTCTTTCAAACTGTCATTGCTCAAAACATAATATTGAATCAAAATCAATGTTATTATGAATTATTGACCAATTCCCATTACTTCACATCAAATATTCCACTAAGAAAAATATTTTTGGTGGAAGATTTTGCAAATTTGGTAAATAAATAACCCCCAAATTTATATTTTGTTGTTTTCATACTGTACCGAAAATGAACCGAACCGTGACCTCTAAACCGAGGTACGTACCGAACCAACATGTTTTGTGTACCGTTACAACCCTAGTATTAAGTGTTGTGGGCCAAATGTATGTTGTATTGTATGGTGCAAGATGGGACGTGTCCGATTTCCCAGGTCACTGGAATGCACCATTGTTCATGAAATGGACATTGTTATGTTACTAGCTTGAAAGTTGACGTAGTTGTAGCTTGGCGAGAAAGATCAGGTCTAAAATGGATGTGTTGCCTATAGTGCAGTATTTTAGATAGCGGTCTTTGTTGATGGAGTGTAACTTGAACCCAGCCATCATTCGCTTCATTGCCTCCCCCCTCTCGACAGTAGTGTAGTGTTCCACCACGTCCAATCTATGTGCTCCATCTCTCGTCTTCATTGTTTGGTCAGCGCCTAAAGCCTTTTAGCCCGCAACCTTCGCCATGTTCCACTAACTCCCGGAAGTGGCCGTGATTGATCGCCGTGCCCGGCTGGGGCGTACAGTGGGGACTGAGGGGGTTGTTGTCGTTGCCAAGCAACACCCCGGAGTTGAGCTATTACTACTATTATGAGTTGACGGCGTTAGGAGGCAGTGAAACGTGCACAGACACATCCTTTTTATAATCTTTCTGCATGATGGGCGAGAGTCATGGGGACTTCCCACGCCTGCCAGACCCACACCCAACCAAAATAAACAAATCTCTCGCTTTTCACCACGACTTAAAATCACTGTTCTTCTCTTGTTTTCTAATAGAAAGGTACCATAGATCAGTGTTTTTCAAAAAACAGTCTGGTGTGCCGTGGGAGATTATCTAATTTCACCTATTTGGGTAAAAAATATGTTTTGCAAAGCAGTAATTATAGTCTGCAAATGATGTGTTGTTGTTGAGTGTCGGTGCTGTCTAGAGCTCGGCAGAGTAACGTGTAATACTCTTCCATATCATGGCAGCAGGTAGCTAATTGCTTTGTAGATGTCGGAAACAGCGTGAGGCAGCGTGCAGGTAAAAAGGTGTCTAATGCTCGAACCAAAAATAAACAAAAGGTGAGTGCCGCTAAGAAAAGGCATTGGAGTTTAGGGAAGGCTATGCAGGACGAAGCTAAAAAGTAAGGATGATGTTCGAAATCGGTTCTCCCGGTTGTTCAATAAGAAAAGAACCGATTCCATGGACTCTAATCCCTTTTTGAGAACCGGTTCCCGTTATCGAGGCCACTATAGTAAAGAAAAAGAGTTGGTTCTTTATTCGAATCCCTGGTAACGAATCCCTTCCCACGTACAGGAAATGCCCTGTGGGACCTGCAATGTTGTGCCCATTTGATTGTAGACTCTTACTGACACCTTGTGGCGATATGAAAATACTACGCTTCATTAGTTTGGGCACTTCCGGGTTGAGACAATTGAGAAGTAGACAAGTTGTGTTAGCTCTTACAAGCCTTGGAAAAGATAAGTCTGTAAGTAAACTGCTTAACTTGTTTATGTACTCAATATTAAGGTGGAAAGTGGTTAAGTGTGAGACTAAGATGTTTATTGAAAAACGATTTTTGTGCACTTTCAATGGATGTTTTGAGGACTTAAAATGGCTGCCAGTCGTGTATTTCCACCATCGAAATAGTTTCAACACTCAGAAGTATTTGTTTGATGATAGTACTGTATATTTATGTGAAGCTAATATTTACATATTGTGTATTACATTTCAGTATGTTAATTGAATCACATAGCTTATACATTTGTCATTGTGTGTATTTCAGTTTTAAAAAACAAAACAAAAAACAGTCCAGTGCAAGACAAAAGTAAAGATAGGGAAAGACAAAGCAAGATCAACAACAATATAGAGCCTAAATGGATTAATCTGCTTTGGATTGTTAGCTGTCTGCCAAGCCATATAACCTCAACACGTATAGTGAGGGCAGAACAGGGGATATGCAATTATTGCCAGGCTTCGCTCTCATGTAAGGGGGGAAGAATTGTTGATTGACTGTGGTGTTCTTAGTGTCATAGTGTGTGTAGTTAGTATGTTCCAATAGCAGCAGAAGTGCACTTTTTGGAGAGCTGTATTATTTTCAGTTTTGTGCCCAAGGGACTGATTTTATTTAACACTATATTATTATTATTCATACACCTATAGTGATCACAGAGACAGGTTGTTTTTGTGTTACTGTATATATTTGTTTTTCTGAAAATCCCACTTAATATACGTTGGGTCAACATTTTTTTTTTTTTTTTTTTTTCTTTTTTTTTTAGGGGGGGTAACAGTCAATATTTGTTTATTTTATTTTTTTCCTATAAAATAAAAGTGAGCTTTTGTTAAACCAAATATTGTGTTTTTTTTCCATATGTTTTTTTTCCATTTTACAACAACCTATCTGGATTCGATAAGAGAATCGATAAGGAATCTGTTCGATAAGAGGATTCGATAATTTCTTATCAAACATCATCCCTACTACAAAGTAAACAAAAACAGAATGCTGGACGACAGCAAAGACTTACTGTGGAGCAAAGACGGCGTCCACAATGTACATCCGAACATGACATGACAATGTCCCCACAAAGAAGGATAAAAACAACTGAAATATTCTTGATTGCTGAAACAAAGTAGATGCGGGAAATATCGCTCAAAGGAAGACATGAAACTGCTACAGGAAAATACCAAAAAAAGAGAAAAAGCCACCAAAATAGGAGCGTGAGACAAGAACTAAAACACTACACACAGAAAAACAACAAAAAACTCAAAATAAGTCAGGGTGTGATGTGACAGGTGGTGACAGTACACCTACTTTGAGACAAGAGCTATAGTGATGCATGCTTGGTTATGCTTTAAGTCATATCCAACAATTGCGACAACGACTTTTTACTGTCAACTGAGTTTTATTTTTGAATGATTTCTGCTGGTGGTGTGCCTCCGCATTTTTTCACCCCAAAAAATGTGCCTTGGCTGAAAAAAGGTTGAAAAACACTGAAAAAAGGTTGAAAAACACTGCCATCGATGTTGGCGACGAGCGTAACAACACCACCTTCTTCTTGCCTACAGAGCAGATCTTCCAGAACCTCCGCCAGGAGTACAGCCGCATCCAGAGGCGGCGGCAGCTGGAGGGGGCCTTCAACCAGACTGAGGCCTGCGGCTCCACCGACGCCCCCAGTCCCACTTCCTCCCTGCACGCCCCCAGCTCTCCACCAGGTGGGAGAAGAACTTGCACTGGAACAGGCTGGGCCTTAAAGGGGAACTGCATTTTGGGGGGAAATTTGGCCTATCATTAACAATCCTGATGAGAGAAAAGAACACCCATGTTTTTAATGCATTCTAACTCGTAAATAAAAGTCAACTAACAATGGGAGTCTAAAAACAATCCAAAAAGCGCCAACAATACCATTTACTAGAGTTGCGGGAAATAATCGATTTTTAGGTGCATCACAATTCATCGATTAGTAAAGGTCAATTGATAATCAATGTATTTATTGTAAATTCAATAATTATTATCATTGCTACCGTATTTCCTTGAATTGGCGCCGGGAATATGGTATTCGCATGCCTCGAATTACAGCCGGGTCAAACTGGTTTCGCAAAATAATTAGCGCATGCTTGGCACTTCCGCCGGGTCAAATATGAGTCATTAAATGACTCCCGCCTCCTGGTGGTAGAGGGCGCTAGTGATCCTTCTTGCGACTGCCGGTACTGCAGAAGACCCGTGCAGCAGAAGACAACCGGCAGCAAGAGTGCGCAGCCATTGTTTGCTTGGACTTTTACCATGGAGGATTACATATCTAAAATAAAACCGTTTTCTAAACTGAACTTTCAATCGAAGCAGGAGGTAATACTTAAAAGGAAGATCTCCATCGAGACAGAGAGACTTTTAAAACTGAAGAAAGATAAAGAAGACTTCTATATCGATGCTTTTCGAGCTGGCATGGACTCATTTATACCTAAAGGTAAGACAATAATAACGTTTTTTTAATTAAATGTGCTTTTCATAATAAGGTAAGCGCCGGAGTGAGAAGAGGTTTTAAAATAATTAGCGCATGCTTGGCCATCCCGCAGGCTTCTGGTAAGCGCCGGAGTAACGGGAGGTTTTAAATTAATTAGCGCCCCTGCGGCTATTCAAGGAAATACGGTATGTTACATAAAATTAAAAACTCTGTAAATCAAAAGGCTCTTAACATGTTATATAATTATTTTGTACTCCCATATCTTAATTATTGTGTTGAAATCTCTGGGGTAACAATTATAAATCAAACATCAACTCTATGTTCGTACTTCAAAAGAAAGCTATTAGAATTGTAAATTAGGCGGCTTATCATGACCATACCAATGCTGTTTATTAAATTAAAAACATTAAAACTGCAGAAGAAAGCCATTTCTGCGTAAATGTCACGAAGTATCCCGCTTGCATTACGCCAAACCGCACAGAGACAAGCCTCAAAACTTCTGGAACAAAGTCATTTGGAGTGATGGCTTTCTTCTGGCGACTCGACCATGCAGCCCATTTTTCTTCAAGCGCCTCCTTATTGTGCATCTTCAAACAGCCACACCACAATTTTTCAGAGAGTCCTGTATTTCAGCTGAGGTTATTTGTGGATTTTTCTTTGCATCTCGAACAATTTTCCTGGCAGTTGTGGCTGAAATCTTTGCTGGTCTACCTGAATCCCTCATGTTCCACTTCTTAATCAGCGTTTGAACACTGCTGATTGGCATTCTCAATTCCTTGGATATCTTTTTATACCCCTTTCCTGTTTTATGCAGTTCAATTACCTTTTCTGGCAGATCCTTTGACAATTATTTTGCCTTCCCCATGACTCAGAATCCAGAAACATGTCTACAGCACTGGATGAAAGATGCAATGGTCTGTCAGAAGCTCAGAAACTCACTGACCTTTTATACACACACATTAATTACAAACAAACAGGTCACAGGTGAGGATTGGAACCTTGATTAGCCATTCAAACCTGTTTGTGTCAACTTTTGTGCATGTTATCAGATCAAAGTCACTGGGGTATGTCAACTTTTGATCAGGGTCATTTGGGTACTTTCTTTTGTCATTTTGATTTAAAAAGAGTAAACACAGTTTGCCAATAAATAGCTTCACATAACCATTAAGCATGAGTGGAAGAAAGGATGTTGTTTTATCATTCATATTCTCTGAAGAATGGCCAAGAAATCATCAATTCTCCCAGGGTATGTAAACTTATGAGCACAACTGTATATTGAGTAGATAACAATAGAAAATAGGTACTCATATAGTAGTACAGTTGGCACAGTACAGTAAATTGACAGTTAATATTTAAACATTTGACATTTCAAACAATTTTGAACAGAAATAGTTCATGCACATTCAGATAAATTCTTCAAAATTACAATAAAATACATTTTGGCCGGGGGCCGGGCTGTATATATGCGCACTAATTGACTGAAAGAGCACGCACTTGGTGCGATGATGTCATGTTATCCATGGAAAAATGTATTTTTAGACCATATGATTTGCCTGAGCGGCTAGGAGACCCCGAGAGTAACAAGCGCTTGCCTTGTTGCCTTTCCATTAAGAACAATAAATTAGTTTTTAGTATAAGTTTGCTGCTTTCAAGAAATGTAATGCCGAGTGCATATCATTATGTCAAGATAATGGCACTAGCATTTACTTCATTTAAGAATATTTTTCAACATATTGAGCAAAAAGGTCTTTTTTTTTTTGTTCTACCAAGAAAAGTGCACTTGTTATTAGTGAGAATATACTTATTTTAAGCTATTTTTGGGTTCATTGAGGTTAGCTAATTTTACTTGTTTTGTAAAGTCTTGACAAGCCAAATTTTCTTGTTCTATTGGCAGATCATTCTGCTTAGTTCAAATAAAATACCCCTCATTTTTGTATTTTTTTTTCTTGTTTTTGATTCATTCATTAATTGGGGCACTCTCATGAGAATAAATCTGATTGGTTGACGTCAACAAATGTTGTCCTCCCAGGTGCCTCGAGACGGGACCAGCCGTCGTTCACGCTCAAGCAGGTGAGCTACCTGTGCGAGCGCCTGCTCAAAGACCACGAGGAGAAGATCCGGGAGGAGTACGAACAGATCCTTAACACAAAACTGGCAGGTAATGGCCACCAAAACGTCCCTTTTGGTCCAGTGGTGTTTATGTCACGCTAAAAACGTGTCCTCTTGTCCTTGCAGAGCAATATGAATCGTTTGTGAAATTCACACAAGATCAGATCATGCGAAGATACGGCGCTCGGCCCGCCAGCTGTAAGTAAACCGCCATTTCCTCTTCTCTCTTTTAAGTGCAGAGGTGGGTAGTAACGCACTATATTTACTACGTTACATCTACTTGAGTAACTTTTGGGATACATTGTACTTCTAAGAGTAGTTTTAATGCAACATACTTTTACTTGAGTATATTTATAGAGAAGACACGCTACTTTTACTGTGCTCCATTTATCTACATTCAGCTCGCTACTCGCTACTGATTTTTATCCATCTGTTAATGCACGCTTTGTTTTTTTGGTTTGTTAGACAGACCTTCAAAATAGGATCTATCGCATGCCTGCATTTCACCAATCCAATACTGTCACTGGTGACGTTTAACTCCGTTTCACCAATCAGATGCAGTCACTGGTGACGTTTGACTCCGTTTCACCAATCAAATGCAGTCACTGGTGACGTTTGACTCCGTTTCACCAATCAAATGCAGTCACTGGTGACGTTTGACTCCGTTTCACCAATCAGATGCAGTCACTGGTGACGTTTGACTCCGTTTCACCAATCAGATGCAGTCACTGGTGACGTTTGACTCCGTTTCACCAATCAGATGCAGTCACTGGTGACGTTTGACTCCGTTTCACCAATCAGATGCAGTCACTGGTGACGTTTGACTCCGTTTCACCAATCAGATGCAGTCACTGGTGACGTTTGACTCCGTTTCACCAATCAGATACAGTCACTGGTGACGTTTGACTCCGTTTCACCAATCAAATGCAGTCACTGGTGACGTTTGACTCCGTTTCACCAATCAAATGCAGTCACTGGTGACGTTTGACTCCGTTTCACCAATCAGATGCAGTCACTGGTGACGTTTGACTCCGTTTCACCAATCAAATGCAGTCACTGGTGACGTTTGACTCCGTTTCACCAATCAGATGCAGTCACTGGTGACGTTTGACTCCGTTTCACCAATCACATGCAGTCACTGGTGACGCTTGACTCCGTTTCACCAATCAAATGCAGTCACTGGTGACGTTTGACTCCGTTTCACCAATCAGATGCAGTTACTGGTGACGTTTGACTCCGTTTCACCAATCAAATGCAGTCACTGGTGACGTTTGACTCCGTTTCACCAATCAGATGCAGTCACTGGTGACGTTTGACTCCGTTTCACCAATCAGATGCAGTCACTGGTGACGTTTGACTCCGTTTCACCAATCAGATGCAGTCACTGGTGACGTTTGACTCCGTTTCACCAATCAGATGCAGTCACTGGTGACGTTTGACTCCGTTTCACCAATCAGATGCAGTCACTGGTGACGTTTGACTCCGTTTCACCAATCAGATGCAGTCACTGGTGACGTTTGACTCCGTTTCACCAATCAAATAGTCACTGGTGACGTTTGACTCCGTTTCACCAATCAAATGCAGTCACTGGTGACGTTTGACTCCGTTTCACCAATCAGATGCAGTCACTGGTGACGTTTGACTCCGTTTCACCAATCAGATGCAGTCACTGGTGACGTTTGACTCCGTTTCACCAATCAGATGCAGTCACTGGTGACGTTTGACTCCGTTTCACCAATCAAATGCAGTCACTGGTGACGTTTGACTCCGTTTCACCAATCAGATGCAGTCACTGGTGACGTTTGACTCCGTTTCACCAATCAGATGCAGTCACTGGTGACGTTCGACTCCGTTTCACCAATCAAATGCAGTCACTGGTGACGTTTGACTCCGTTTCACCAATCAAATGCAGTCACTGGTGACGTTTGACTCCATTTCACCAATCAAATACAGTCACTGGTGACGTTTGACTCCGTTTCACCAATGAAATGCAGTCACTGGTGACGTTTGACTCCGTTTCACCAATGAAATGCAGTCACTGGTGATGTTTGACTCCGTTTCACCAATCAGATGCAGTCACTGGTGACGTTTGACTCCGTTTCACCAATCAGATGCAGTCACTGGTGACGTTTGACTCCGTTTCACCAATCAGATACAGTCACTGGTGACGTTTGACTCCGTTTCACCAATCAAATGCAGTCACTGGTGACGTTTGACTCCGTTTCACCAATCAAATGCAGTCACTGGTGACGTTTGACTCCGTTTCACCAATCAAATGCAGTCACTGGTGACGTTTGACTCCGTTTCACCAATCAAATGCAGTCACTGGTGACGTTTGACTCCGTTTCACCAATCAAATGCAGTCACTGGTGACGTTTGACTCCGTTTCACCAATCAGATGCAGTCACTGGTGACGTTTGACTCCGTTTCACCAATCAGATGCAGTCACTGGTGACGTTTGACTCCGTTTCACCAAACAGATGCAGTCACTGGTGACGTTTGACTCCGTTTCACCAATCAGATGCAGTCACTGGTGACGTTTGACTCCGTTTCACCAAACAAATACAGTCACTGGTGACGTTTGACTCCGTTTCACCAATCAGATGCAGTCACTGGTGACGTTTGACTCCGTTTCACCAAACAAATACAGTCACTGGTGACGTTTGACTCCGTTTCACCAATCAAATGCAGTCACTGGTGACGTTTGACTCCGTTTCACCAATCAAATGCAGTCACTGGTGACGTTTGACTCCGTTTCACCAATCAGATGCAGTCACTGGTGACGTTTGACTCCGTTTCACCAATCAAATGCAGTCACTGGTGACGTTTGACTCCGTTTCACCAATCAGATGCAGTCACTGGTGACGTTTGACTCCGTTTCACCAATCACATGCAGTCACTGGTGACGCTTGACTCCGTTTCACCAATCAAATGCAGTCACTGGTGACGTTTGACTCCGTTTCACCAATCAGATGCAGTTACTGGTGACGTTTGACTCCGTTTCACCAATCAAATGCAGTCACTGGTGACGTTTGACTCCGTTTCACCAATCAGATGCAGTCACTGGTGACGTTTGACTCCGTTTCACCAATCAGATGCAGTCACTGGTGACGTTTGACTCCGTTTCACCAATCAGATGCAGTCACTGGTGACGTTTGACTCCGTTTCACCAATCAAATGCAGTCACTGGTGACGTTTGACTCCGTTTCACCAATCAGATGCAGTCACTGGTGACGTTTGACTCCGTTTCACCAATCAAATAGTCACTGGTGACGTTTGACTCCGTTTCACCAATCAAATGCAGTCACTGGTGACGTTTGACTCCGTTTCACCAATCAGATGCAGTCACTGGTGACGTTTGACTCCGTTTCACCAATCAGATGCAGTCACTGGTGACGTTTGACTCCGTTTCACCAATCAGATGCAGTCACTGGTGACGTTCGACTCCGTTTCACCAATCAGATGCAGTCACTGGTGACGTTTGACTCCGTTTCACCAATCAGATGCAGTCACTGGTGACGTTTGACTCCGTTGCACCAATCAAACAGAGCCAGGCGGTCACATGATTAACAGCACATAAAGTTTCAGCTGCAAACAACAACAAGCTAAAGCTTACATGAACTCAACGTCAAATTTGAGGAAGCACATGGCGGTAAGTAACGTTAGTAGATATTTTGGCTGTCACCATAGGCTGATATTAGCTTCCCTGCTATGAATCACTGTCAAATGTACATTGTGTGGGGACATTTATTAACGCACTGCAGCCTCATAGACAGAAGACAGAGACACACACACACACACACACACACACACACACACACACACGCACAGTCGCACACACACACACGCATGCATACAAACACCAATCAGAACTGCACAGTGTGTTCTCAGGTGCAGCCCACACCTATCAGTTTATGGTTTGCTTAAAGACTAACTTGTTATTTTCCTTTGTAATATCTGCCTACTGAGCCTATGGTGCTGTTAAGTTATTGTGGCTCAATTTGCCTTCATTTGTTTTATGTTAATGTATTATTATTTAATATATAGTATTGTTTTAGTTGCTTAAGAGATATTCCTGGCTCTGAATTTGCTCATTGCTATTTTTATGTTTTTGAGCATTATTTGTTGCCGTCATCATTCAACGAACAGGTTACTCATCAGTTACTCAGTACTTGAGTAGTTTTTTCACAACATACTTTTTACTTTTACTCAAGTAAATATTTGGGTGACTACTCCTTACTTTTACTTGGGTAATAAATCTCTAAAGTAACAGTACTCTTACTCGAGTACAATTTCTGGCTACTCTACCCACCTCTGTTTAAGTGCGATTGAAGGCCTCAATAGAGTGTGAATGTTGTCTGTGTTGGCCCTGTGATGAGGCGGCGACTTGTCCAGGGTGTACCCCGCCTTCCGCCCGAATGCAGCTGAGATAGGCTCCAGCGACCCCAAAAAGGGACAAGTGGTAGAAAATGGATGGATGCTAACTTTTCTTTGTTTTTTTTCTTGTTAGACGTCTCCTGAACTCGACGAGATTCCACTGGCTTCCTCTCTCTTTCTGTCACAAGCTGGCTGCCCTTATACGGCCCTTCTACCACTTCTTGTTTTTACCAGCACACACACACACACACACACACACACACACACACACACACACACACACACACACACAGTGCCATGGTTTATCTGCTTTGTATCCAAAACTATTGCTGCTGGCCAAAACCTTTCAAAGAAATGTTGAGAGACGATCTCGTTATGTTATGAAGCCCCGCCCCCTCCTCCCTCCAGCCCTCCCTTGATATTTTTTTGTTCTTATTTTCCCTCTGCAAATCCCTTCTTCCCCTCTGGCCCCGGGCACTGTAGAATAAAACGCTTCTTCCTGGCTCATGTGATGATTCTGTGTAACCTTTTTTGAGCAGCTGTGATGAAACGCTCCTCACTCACGTCCAACCCGGCTCACGACTCCTAACCTGACAGTTTTCTTTTTTTCTTTTGTTTTTTCCCCGCTCCCTTTTGATGAAAAAATAAAAGTCCTGTGATTGAAAAAAATATATATATACATATGCCAGGAATTTTCTCTTTTTTTTCATATGTACATACAGTAGGCAAAGTTGCATTTTTGCCTAATTTCTGTGAGAATCCTGCAAGTGACGGGGACTATCCAGGACCAGCTGCAGTGTCCTCCACAACCACCAGGGGTCCTCTGTGAGCAGATAATACTGTGTAGCATGTCTTTACACACGCTTTGAGTGATGAGGCAAAAACTAGCCCAGACCCACTGTATATGTTTTATTACAGGAAAAATGTGATGCAATAAGCCTTCATTCAGGTTTTTATTACTTTTGTTTTGTTTTTAGAGGCATATTTTTACACTATTTTGACCTTATTATTTTGGAACAGCTCCAGTTTTAACCCACATTATCATTGTATCCTTTGTAACTCACTTCCGGGGGGGTGGTATAGCTCGGTTGGTAGAGTGGCCGAGCAACTTGAAGGTTCCAGGTTCAATCCCCGCTTCTGCCATCCTAGTCACTGCCATCGTGCCCTTGGGCAAGACTCTTTACCCACCTGCTCCCAGTGCCACCCACACTGGTTTAAATGTAACTTAGATATTGGGTTTCACAATGTAAAGCCCTTTGAGTCACTAGAGAAAAGCGCTATATAAATATAATTCACTTCACATAAGGTCCAATAGGATCATTACAACGGGTGCACATTCAATTCACATCAATTCTAAAAAGATGTAAAAAATATTTAATTAAATGTTTGTAGGCCATCTCCCTGCAACCAGAAGGAGCTTTTCTAACCTGAAACCTGTTTTGAATTAGTTTCATTTATTTTTAAAAATACAAGTAATTTTATTAAAAAATATTTTTTTCTACACCAAATGACACATTGTGAAAATCGTTTTGAAGGGAGAATCAATTCTGAATCGAATTGTCACCCCAAAAATCGGATTTGTTAAGTGCCCAAAAATTCCTGACATACAGAATAATCTTAAAAATAATTCAATGCAATTTTATTTAAAAAAAATTATGACAAAATATTAGCATACCTAACCAAAATGTACAGTAATGAGGTGTTTATATTAAGTTAAAGAAAATAACTATATAATTTATACCAGGGGTCACCAACGCGGTGCCCGCGGGCACCAGGTAGCCCGTAAGGACCAGATGAGTAGCCCGCTGACCTGTTCGAAAAATAGCTCAAATAGCAGCACTTACCAGTGAGCTGCCTCTATTTTTTAAATTGTATTTATTTACTAGCAAGCTGGTCTCACTTTGCCTGACATTTTTAATTCTAAGAGAGACAAAACTCAAATAGAATTTGAAAATCCAAGAAAATATTTTAAAGACTTGTTGAAATAAATTCATAAATTGTTTTATTTTGCTTCTTATAATTTTCAGAAAGGCAATTTTAGAGAAAAAATACAACCTTAAAAATGATTTTTAGGATTTTTAAACACATATACCTTTTTACCTTTTAATTTCCTTCCTCTTCTTTCCTGACAATTTAAATCAATGCTCAAGTAAATTTATTTTTTTAATTGTAAAGAGTAATAAATACATTTTAATTTAATTCTTCATTTTAGCTTCTGTTTTTTCGACGAAGAATATTTGTGAAATATTTCTTCAAACTTATGATTAAAATTCAAAAAAATTATTCTGGCAAATCTAGAAAATCTGTGGAATCAAATTTAAATCTTATTTCAAAGTCTTTTGAATTTATTTTAAAATTTTTGTTCTGGAAAATCTAGAAGAAATAATGATTTGTTTTTGTTAGAAATATAGCTTGGCCCAATTTGTTATATATTCTAACAAAGTGTAGATTGGATTTTAACCTATTTAAAACATGTCATCAAAATTCTAAAATTAATCTTAATCAGGAAAAGTTACTAATGATGTTGGCCCTGCGATGAGGTGGCGACTTGTCCAGAGTGTACCCCGCCTTCCGCCCGATTGTAGCTGAGATAGGCTCCAGCGACCCCGAAGGGAATAAGCGGTAGAAAATGGATGGATGGATGGGTTCCATAAATTATTTTTTTTATTTTTTCAAAAAGATTCGAGTTAGCTAGTTTTTCTCTTCTTTTTTTCGGTTGAATTTTGAATTTTAAAGAGTCGAAATTGAAGATAAACTATGTTTCAAAATTTAATTGTCATTTTTTTTCGTGTTTTCTCCTCTTTTCAACCGTTCAATTAAGTGTGAATATCATTAATTTTTAATAACAGAGTTAAAGGTAAATTGAGCAAATTGGCTATTTCTGGCAATTTATTTAAGTGTGTATCAAACTGGTAGCCCTTCGCATTAATCACTACCCAAGAAGTAGCTCTTGCTTTCAAAAACGTTGGTGACCCCTGATTTATACAAATGTATTAGTACACTTTCTCAACGAGCAAATATAAAAGGATATAAATGTTGGTAAATCTGGTCTTCGGTGCCCCCGTGTGGCCTGTGGGCGTAACAACATGATCCTGTACTATTTAAGGTGGCATGAAGTGACGTCATCCATACAGTGACCTGAGGATGTTTGCTGTCTGGCTGATGTTTCATCCGGGCGGAGACGGTGTGGAAAACAAGCCTACCTGAGTGCTCCTGTGGTGGTGACGTCACCGCTCTCAGGTGTGGCACGGGGTGCTAAGACTAAGAGAGAGACAGGTAAATCCTCCTCGGTTGTTCGGACATTAAAAGGAAATAAGACAAATATTTTTAGGACGGTCCGGAAGTCGCTTGATTTGTTGTTTTAGTGGCCGGAAGGAAGTTTGCATGGTAACAAAGACCTTGCGGGACTATAATTATCTTCAAAAGTCGTCCAAATGGGAGGTTAAGTCAGTAAAAAACACCGCCGATTGCCTTGTGGTGCCATGGAGGTTCTGTGCTGAGCAACACGGCCAAGAAGAAGCATCTTTAAAAGCACAATTTGGTCGTTTGTGATCAATCGACTTGTCACTCAGTAGAGGTGTCGGGTCGATACAAGCTAGGCGGGAAGACTTCCGGTTGAAGGCAAAGGTAAGTTGAGCTAATTTCATTGTTGTTAAATCTTGTAGTTTTTAAATGTTACTTTTTTTTATCCGAATTACATGAGTTGTTTTGTCACAAAGTGTTTAGAAACGGATATGTGGTTAGTAGCAAACATTGGAAACAAGAAGTTAGCTTTTGTGTTTTACACCGTGCTTTATAAAGATGTTTTTACGTTTTATAAAATGTATTCATGTTACCCTTTTTTAAATCTGAAGTTTTTTGGTAAAAAAAAAAAATGGGAAAGCACAGAAAACATTGTAAACAAGAAGTTAACTTTTGTGTTTTGCATCATGTTTTCTTAAGATGTATATAAAGCTTGTTGACGTTTTTACATTTTCTAAAATGTATTGATTTTATCCTTTTTTAAATACGGAGTTTTTTGGTAAAAAAATGTGGAGATTTCTTTTAGATTTCACAGAAAACATTGTAAACAAGAAGTTAGCTTTTGTGTTTTACACTGTGCTTTCTTAAGATGTATACAAAGCTTGTTGACGTTTTTACTATATTATATTTTCTATAATGTATTGATTTGATCCATTTTTAAATCTGAAGTTTTTTGGTAAAAAAATTTAAAACACAGAAAACAAGAAGTTAGCTTTTGTGTTTTACACCATGCTTTTTTAAGATGTATAAAAAGAGTGTTGATGTTTTTACATTTTCTAAAATGTATTGATTTTATCCTTTTTTAAAACTGAAGTTTTTTGGTAAAAAAATGTGAAAACACAAAAAACATTGAAACAAGAAGTTAGCTTTTGAGTTTTACATCATGTTTTCTTTAGATGTAAGTTAAAAAAAAAAAAAAAGAGCTTCTTAACGTTTTTACTTTTTATAAAATGCATTAATTTTATACTTTTTAAATCCGAACTTTTTTAGTTAAAAAAAAATGTGGAGATTTTATTTTATTTTACAGAAAACATTGTAAACAACGTTAGCTTTTGTGTTTTACACCGTACTTTATTAAGATGTATAAAAAGCTTGACGTTTATACATTTTCTAAAATTTATTGATTTTATCCTTATTTAAATCCAAAGTTTTTTGCACAGAAAACATTCTAAACAAGATTAGCTTTTGTGTTTTACAATATGCTTTCCTAAGGTTTATAAAAAGCTCATTGATGTGTTTACATTTTTAAAAATGTATTGATTTTATCCTTATTTAAATCCAAAGTTTTTTGGTAAAAAATTGAGATTTTTTTTTCCACAGAAACATTGTAAACAAGAAGTTAGCTTTTGTGTTTTACATCTTGCTTTCTTAAGCTGTATAAAAAGCTTGTTGATGTTTTTACATTTCCTAAATTTATTGATTTTATCCTTTTTTAAATCCGAATTTTTTTGGTAATAAATGTGGAGATTTTTTTTAGATTTCACAGAAAACATTGTAAACAAGAAGTCAGCTTTTGTGTTTTACATCATGTTTTCTTTTGATGTATAAAAAGCTTGATGTTTTTACATTTTCTAAAATTTATTGATTTTCTCCTTTTATTTTAAATCCGAAGTTTTTTGGTTAAAAAAAAAAAGTGGAGATTTTTTTAGATTTTACAGAAAATATTGTAAACAAGAAGTTAGCTTTCGGGTTTCACACCATGCTTTCTTAAGATGTAAAAAAGCTTGTTGACGTTTTTACATTTTCTAAAATTGATTGATTTTATCAATTTTCATCCTTTTTTAAATCTTTTAAGTTTTTTGGTAAAAAATGTGGAGATTTTTTTTTTAGATTCCACAGAAAATATTGTAAAGAAGAAGTTAGCGATTGTGTTTTACACCATACTTTCCTAAGATGTATCAAAGGCTTGTTGACGTTTTTACATTTTCTAAAATTTATTGACCTTAACCTTTTTTAAATCCGAAGTTTTCTGGTAAAAAATGTGGAGATTTTTTTAGATTTCTCAGAAAACATTGTAAACAAGAAGTTAGCTTTTGTGTTTTACATCATGTTTTCTTTTTATGTATAAAAAGGTTGTTGATGTTTTTACATTTTCTAAAATGTATTGATTTTATCCTTTTATTTTAAATCAGAAGTTTTTTGGTTAAAAAAAAAAAATTGGAGATTTTTTTAGATTTTACAGAAAACATTGTAAACAAGAAGTTAGCTTTCATGTTTCACACCATGCTTTCTTAAGATGCATACAAAGCTTGTTGACGTTTTTACATTTTCTAAAATGTATTCATGTTATCCTTTTTTAAATCTGAAGTTTTTTGGTAAAAAATTTGAAGATTTTTTTAGATTTCACAGAAAACATTGTAAAGAAGAAGTTAGCTTTTGTGTTTTACATCATGCTTTTTTTAAGATGTATAAAAAGATTGTTGATGTTTTTACATTTTCTAAAATGTCTTGATTTTATCCTTTTTTTAAATCTGAAGTTATTTGGTAAAAAATGTGAAAGCACAGAAAACATTGTAAACAAGAAGTTAGCTTTTGTGTTTTACACTGTGCTTCCTTAAGATGTATACAAAGCTTGTTGACGTTTTTACTATATTATATTTTCTAAAATGTATTGATTTTATCCATTTTGAAATCTGAAGTTTTTTGGTAAAACATTTGAAAAAACAGAAAACATTGTAAACAAGAAGTTAGCTTTTGTGTTTTACATCATGTTTTCTTTTGATGTATAAAAAGGTTGTTGATGTTTTTACATTTTCTAAAATGTATTGATTGTATCCTTTTATTTTAAATCCGAAGTTTTTTGGTAAAAAAAAAAAAAGTGGAGATTTTTTTAGATTTTACAGAAAACATTGTAAACAAGAAGTTAGCTTTTGAGTTTTACATCATGTTTTCTTTAGCTGTAAGTAAAAAAAAAAAAAAAAGAGCTTGTTAACGTTTTTACTTTTTATAAAATGTATTGATTCGATTCTTTTTTACATCCGGATTTTTTTTGGTAAAAATGTGGAGATTTTTTTTTCTTCACAGAAAAATTGTAAACAAGAAGTTAGCTTTTGTTTTACATCATGTTTTCTTTAGATGTAAAAAAAAAGTTTGACGTTTTTACTTTTTCTAAAATGTATCAATTGTATCCTTTTATTTTAAATCGGAATTTTTTTGGTTAAAAAAAAATGTGGAGATTTTTTTAGATTTTACAGAAAACATTGTAAACAAGAAGTTAGCTTTTGTGTTTCACACCATCCTTTCTTAAGATGTATAAAAAGCTTGTTGACGTTTTTACATTTTCTAAAATTGATTGATTTTATCAATTTTCATCCTTTTTTAAATCTAAGTTTTTGGGTAAAAAATGTGGAGATTTTTTTTAGATTCCACAGAAAATATTGTAAAGAAGAAGTTAGCGATTGTGTTTTACACCATGCTTTCCTAAGATGTATCAAAGGCTTGTTGACGTTTTTACATTTTCTAAAATTTATTGACTTAATCCTTTTTTAAATCCGAAGTTTCTGGTAAAAAATGTGGAGATTTTTTTTAGATTTCTCAGAAAACATTGTAAACAAGAAGTTAGCTTTTGGGTTTTACATCATGCTTTCTTAAGATTTGTAAAAAGCTTGTTGACGTTTTTACATTTTCTAAAATGTATAGATTTTATCCATTTTCATTCTTTTTTAAATCCTAAGTTTTTTGGTTATAAATGTGGAGATTTTTTTAGATTTCACAGAAAACATTGTAAACAAGAAGTTAGCTTTCGTGTTTTACATCATGCTTTATTAAGATGTATAAAAAGCTTGTTGACGTTTTTACATTTTCTAAAATTGATTGATTTTATCAATTTTCATCCTTTTTTAAATCTAAGTTTTTGGGTAAAAAATGTGGAGATTTTTTTTAGATTCCACAGAAAATATTGTAAAGAAGAAGTTAGCGATTGTGTTTTACACCATGCTTTCCTAAGATGTATCAAAGGCTTGTTGACGTTTTTACATTTTCTAAAATTTATTGACTTAATCCTTTTTTAAATCCGAAGTTTCTGGTAAAAAATGTGGAGATTTTTTTTAGATTTCTCAGAAAACATTGTAAACAAGAAGTTAGCTTTTGGGTTTTACATCATGCTTTCTTAAGATTTGTAAAAAGCTTGTTGACGTTTTTACATTTTCTAAAATGTATAGATTTTATCCATTTTCATTCTTTTTTAAATCCTAAGTTTTTTGGTTATAAATGTGGAGATTTTTTTAGATTTCACAGAAAACATTGTAAACAAGAAGTTAGCTTTCGTGTTTTACATCATGCTTTATTAAGATGTATAAAAAGCTTGTTGACGTTTTTACATTTTCTAAAATTGATTGATTTTATCCATTTTCATCCTTTTTTAAATCTAAGTTTTTGGGTAAAAAATGTGGAGATTTTTTTTAGATTCCACAGAAAATATTGTAAAGAAGAAGTTAGCGATTGTGTTTTACACCATGCTTTCCTACGATGTATCAAAGGCTTGTTGACGTTTTTACATTTTCTAAAATTTATTGATTTTATCTTTTTTTAAATCCGAAGTTTACTGGTAAAAAATGTGGAGATTTTTTTAGATTTCTCAGAAAACATTGTAAACAAGAAGTTAGCTTTTGTGTTTTACATCATGCTTTCTTAAGATTTGTAAAAAGCTTGTTGACGATTTTACATTTTCTAAAATGTATAGATTTTATCCATTTTCATTCTTTTTTAAATCCTAAGTTTTTTGGTTATAAATGTGGAGATTTTTTTAGATTTCACAGAAAACATTGTAAACAAGAAGTTAGCTTTCGTGTTTTACATCATGCTTTATTAAGATGTATAAAAAGCTTGTTGACATTTTTACATTTTCTAAAATGTCTTGATTTCATCCATTTTTAAATCTGAAGTTTTTTGGTAAAAAAATGGGAAAACATTGGAAACAAGAAGTTAGCTTTTGTGTTTTACATCATGCTTTTTTAAGATGTATAAAAAGCTTGTTGACATTTTTACATTTTCTAAAATTGATTGATTTTTTCAATGTTCATCCTTTTTTTAAATCGTAAGTTTTTTGGTAAAAAATGTGGAGATTTTTTTTTTAGATTCCACAGAAAATATTGTAAAGTAGAAGTTAGCGATTGTGTTTTACACCATGCTTTCCTACGATGTATCAAAGGCTTGTTGACGTTTTTACATTTTCTAAAATTTATTGATTTTATCTTTTTTTAAATCCAAAGTTTTCTGGTAAAAAATGTGGAGATTTTTTTAGATTTCTCAGAAAACATTGTAAACAAGAAGTTAGCTTTTGTGTTTTACATCATGCTTTCTTAAGATTTGTAAAAAGCTTGTTGATGTTTTTACATTTTCTAAAATTTATTGATTTTATCCATTTTCATCCTTTTTTAAATTCAAAGTTTTTTGGTAAAAAATGTGGAGATTTTTTTAGATTTCACAGAAACATTGTAAACAAGAAGTTAGCTTTTGTGTTTTACATCATGCTTTCTTAAGATGTATAAAAAGCTTGTTGACGTTTTTTAATTTTCTAAAGTTTATTGATTTTATCCATTTTCATTATATTTTAAATCCAAAGTTTTTTGGTTATAAATGTGGAGATTTTTTTTTATTTCACAGAAACATTGTAAACAAGAAGTTAGCTTTTGTGTTTTACATCATGCTTTTTTAAGATGTATGAAAAGCTTGTTGACGTTTTTACATTTTCTAAAATTGATTGATTTTATCAATTTTCATCCTTTTTTAGATCCCAAGTTTTTTGGTAAAAAATGTGGAGATTTTTTTTTTAGATTCCACAGAAAATATTGTAAAGAAGAAGTTAGCGATTGTGTTTTACACCATGCTTTCCTAAGATGTATCAAAGGCTTGTTGACGTTTTTACATTTTCTAAAATTTATTGACTTAATCCTTTTTTAAATCCAAAGTTTTCTGGTAAAAAATGTGGAGATTTTTTTAGATTTCTCAGAAAACATTGTAAACAAGAAGTTAGCCTTTTTGTTTCACACCATCCTTTCTTAAGATGTATAAAAAAGCTTGTTGACGTTTTTACATTTTCTAAAATGTATAGATTTTATCCATTTTCATTCTTTTTCAAATCCTAAGTTTTTTGGTTATAAATGTGGAGATTTTTTTAGATTCCACAGAAAACATTGTAAACAAGAAGTTAGCTTTCGTGTTTTACACCATGCTTTATTAAGATGTATAAAAAGCTTGTTGACATTTTTACATTTTCTAAAATGTCTTGATTTTATCCATTTTTAAATCTGAAGTTTTTTGGTAAAAAAAATGGGAAAACATTGGAAACAAGAAGTTAGCTTTTGTGTTTTACATCATGCTTTTTTAAGATGTATAAAAAGCTTGTTGACGTTTTTACATTTTCTAAAATTGATTGATTTTTTCAATTTTCATCCTTTTTTTAAATCGTAAGTTTTTTGGTAAAAAATGTGGAGATTTTTTTTTTAGATTCCACAGAAAATATTGTAAAGTAGAAGTTAGCGATGGTGTTTTACACCATGCTTTCCTACGATGTATCAAAGGCTTGTTGACGTTTTTACATTTTCTAAAATTTATTGACTTAATCCTTTTTTAAATCCGAAGTTTTCTGGTAAAAAATGTGGATATTTTTTTAGATTTCTCAGAAAACATTGTAAACAAGAAGTTAGCTTTTGTGTTTTACATCATGCTTTCTTAAGATTTGTAAAAAGCTTGTTGACGTTTTTACATTTTGTAAAATTTATTGATTTTATCCATTTCCATCCTTTTTTAAATTCGAAGTTTTTTGGTAAAAAATGTGGAGATTTTTTTTTAGATTTCACAAAAAATATTGTAAACAAAAAGTTAGCGTTTGTGTTTAACACCATGCTTTCCTAAGATGTATAAAAAGCTTGTTGACGTTTTTACATTTCCTAAAATTTATTGATTTTATTCTTTTTTAAATCCGAAGTTTTCTGGTAAAATGTGGAGATTTTTTTAGATTTCACAGAAATTTTAAATTGTGTATTTTCCCCGCCATACAGCCATGGCCGACATGGACCTGGAGCAGCGTGAGCCTTTCCCAGTGGACAATGATGAAGAAAAGCAGGACCGCCCTGACGGGAGGCGGAAGTTGGGATTCTGCGAGAAGTTCCAGCAGACCATCTCCAGGTGGATGCTTCCGGAAGGTTCCCGCAGCTCCTACCTGGAGAGAGCTAACTGCTGCCCGCCTCCCATCTTCATCCTGGTGATCAGCGTGGTGGAGGTGAGGTGTAGACGTACACCACATGTAGGGGTGTAACGGTACACAAAATTTTTGGTTCGGTACGTACCTCGGTTTAGAGGTCACGGTTCGGTTCATTTTCGGTACGGTAAGAAAACAACAAAATATAAATTTTTTGGTTATTTATTTACCAAATTTGTAAACAATGGCTTTATCCTTTTAACATTGGGAACACTATAATAATTATGCCCACGTTAATCAACATTAAACTGCCTCAAGTTGTTGCTCAGATTAAATAAAATAACAAAACTTTTCTTCTACATTAAACAGTTTCAACTCATCATGCTTAATTTATGACAGCATTTGGAAAGCCTGTAGTTGATTTTTATTATGTAAATGTTATATTGTTATCAACATGTGATAGCAGGGACCCTGCCATTCAAAACTAGGCTGCTACATTACTAATGATTCATGTAACTATAGCTGAAAAAATAGTACAATAACAATAGGAGAGACTATTCATCCCTGAACACCATGGAGTTCATGTAGGCTAATGATGCACTTACATTATTATATCAACTATCAGAGACAGAAACTCTTCATTTAAAGGCCTACCGAAATGTCATTTTCTTATTCAAACGGGGATAGCAGGTCCATTCTATGTGTCATACTTGATCATTTCGCGATATTGCCATATTTTTGCTGAAAGGATTTAGTAGAGAACATCGACGATAAAGTTCGCAACTTTTGCTCGCTGATAAAAAAAAAAGCCTTGCCTGTACCGGAAGTAGCGTGACGTCACAGGTTGTGGAGCGCCTCGCATCTGCACATTGTTTACAATCATGGCCGCCAGCAGCGAGAGCGATTCGGACCGAGAAAGCGACGATTTCCCCATTAATTTGAGCGAGGATGAAAGATTTGTGGATGAGGAAAGTGAGAGTGAAGGACTAGAGGGCAGTGGAAGCGATTCAGATAGGGAAGATGCTGTGAGAGGCGGGTGGGACCTGATATTCAGCTGGGAATGACTACAGCAGTAAATAAACACAAGACATATATATACTCTATTAGCCACAACACAACCAGGCTTATATTTAATATGCCACAAATTAATCCCGCATAACAAACACCTCCCCCCTCCCGTCCATATAACCCGCCAATACAACTCAAACACCCGCACAACACACTCAATCCCACAGCCCAAAGTACCGTTCACCTCCGTAAAGTTCATACAGCCCATATATTTCCCCAAAGTTACGTACGTGACATGCACATAGCGGCACGCACGTACGGGCAAGCGATCAAATGTTTGGAAGCCGCAGCTGCGTACTCACGGTAGCGCGTCTGCGCATCCAACTCAAAGTCCTCCTGGTTGTGTTGCTGCGGCCGGCCGCTAATACACCGCTTCCCACCTACAGCTTTCTTCTTTGCTGTCTTCATTGTTCATTAAACAAATGGCAAAAGATTCACCAACACAGATGTCCAGAATACTGGACTTAATAGCTGGCCACAATGCTGTCCCAATATGTCCGCACAATCCGTGACGTCACGCGCAAACGCCATCATACCGAGACGTTTTCAGCAGGATATTTCTCGGGAAATTTAAAATTGCACTTTACTAATCTAACCCGGCCGTATTGGCATGTGTTGCAATGTTAAGATTTCATCATTGATATATAAACTATCAGACTGTGTGGTCGCTAGTAGTGGCTTTCAGTAGGCCTTTAACATACTGTCCTTTTTTACTGCTTCAACACAGAAAAAGGTCAAGTGAAATAACAGACAGACAGGGCTTTGCTGTCCGTAACACACACACACACCGCAAAATGAGCTAACGTTACGCTAAAAGATAATTATCCTTCACCTCAAGCCAGGACTGCGAGCGAGCTGAGCTGCCTTTTATATTTCTAGAAGGTCAACGGGCTCATAGTGATGTTACTATGAGTTGACTGGGAGGTGTTTATTATCATTTGGGGAGAGTCCGCTGCCTGATGTTTACCTGCTAAACACCAATCTGCTGACCCCACCGCAGAAGCACTGACTACATGCGCTCTGAATACGCACTGCTGATTGGCTGTTACCGCTAAGGTTGTAACCAATCAGATGGTTGTGTGGGTGGGACAATGCTGGGTGCTGTGTAGAGGACAGAGGCAGAAAGCAGAGCAGCTTGTTAAGACTTTAGCTTTGGCGGCTACTTAATATGTTCGTGTGGAAGCTCGTTCGGTACACCTCCGAACCGAACCGGAATCCCCGTACCAAAACGGTTCAATACAAATACACGTACCGTCACACCCCTACCAACATGTCTTCTGTGCTGACACCACGGTTGCCTCCCATCAACCACTTCCTTCCTCATTTGCGACTGGTCATTTGTCACATGAGCGGCGGGAGAAAAGTCACATTCTGGCTCACTTCCAGTTTCAACGTTGGTCACATGACACAACCTGCTCATTGAACTTTGTGGATATTATTTAAAAAAAAAAAAAAAAAAAAGTCTTATCACCATACAAAATGGCAGCAACACGTGACAAAGAAGTTGGGAAAGGTGGCAATAAATACTGATAAAGTTGAGGAATGCTCATCAAACACTTATTTGGAACATCCCACAGGTGTGCAGGTTAATTGGGAACAGGTGGGTGCTATGATTGGGTATAAAAACAGCTTCCCAAAAAAATGCTCAGTCTTTCGCAAGAAAGGATGGGGCGAGGTACACCCCTTTGTCCACAACTGCGTGAGCAAATAGTCAAACAGTTTAAGAACAAAGTTTCTCAAAGTGCAATTGCAAGAAATTTAGGGATTTCAACATCTACGCTCCGTAATATCATCAAACGGTTCAGAGAATCTGGAGAAATCACTGCACGTAAGCGGCATGGCCGGAAACCAACATTGAATGACCGTGACCTTCGATCCCTCAGGCGGTTATGCATCAAAAAGCGACATCAGTGTGTAAAGGATATCACCACATGGGCTCAGGA
>NC_084741.1:3442010-3554510 GCF_033978785.1 Entelurus aequoreus | reverse complement strand
TGTGTGGTCTTTGTTCAACGTTCCGTGGCCAAGTGATTCATGTCGTCATCCTCCATGTTGTTGTTGTTGTGCAGCTGGCCATGTTCATCTACTATGCCGTGTGGAAGCCTCAGAAGCAGTGGGTGACGCTGGAAGAAGGCATCTGGAACAGCCGCCTCACGTACAGACCCGAGTCCCGGCAGGAAGCCTGGCGCTTTATCTCCTACATGTTTGTCCACGCGGGGTAAGTGTGGGAAAGTCTGCTCTTTCATCCGTGGGAAAGAAAGTGGAAAACAACCACTCCGGCTTTTTAGGCAAAATAAAGTTCATCCTAACTACCAAACTTTAAATAGGATCTTGCAGCACTTTCACCCAATAATACAATATCATTTTGACAATTAATTTGCAATACTTTTTCCCTTCACAAGCATTTTTTTTCCATTATTATTATTTTTGTCATCAAATTTTCTTTTTGTCTTTAGCCCTAAATAGTTTTACAAACCTCTAAAGGCTTGGACATCACCTTTTTAGCTCTTATTTCCAAAATGGTGTTCACTACTGAATTGGGGTCTTATGGCCACTTATGTGGACACTTATATTGCCATCTGGTGGTGTCAGAAGAGTATAACATACAGCGGAATTTGGAAAAAAAAAGTAAAAATAAGAATTAGCATGTCACTAAACATGAAGTACACCTTTGTGTACTTATGGACTAAGTACATCATATCAAAAGATGATTCTTAGTTTTTATTCTAATTAGGGTCCAATAAGCCCAAATAGCAAAGAGAAATAAATAAAAAAACATGTGAACAAACAGCTTGGGCCTTAAAAGGTTTTTAAGACAAGTATATCAAAAATAATGGTAAATTTAATCAATATATATACAAATATAGTATTTATCTCAATAAAAAAAAAATCAAATATTATAAAAATAAGTACTTTGTTAAATATAAAAAATGTATAAAAAGAAAATAAACATTTGATCAGGTTTTATGCTGCTGATTCCGATTCCGATCATCCACGAGTGAGATCGGTCTATTGCCAGAGGTGTCGTAGTCGTTTTCACTGAGGGCCACATTGCAGTTATGTTTGGCCCCAGAGGGCCGCTTCTAACAGTGAATATTTATTATTACACAATTTTTTTATGCATTTTTTTAAGTAGATTTAAAAACTAAAATGTAAAAAAAATATGGTAAGTTGTAATAATTTCCCCTCAAAATGTAGTTTATTACTGTAAATGTAAATACAGTACTGCTGTTTTTATGGTTAAAAAAAAAAAAAAGGCAGCTCAGTTGCAAGAATTTTACTGTAAAATGTACATTTGTTTTTTTACTGTAAATAAAAATGCAATTTTACAGTAACATTTTGGCACCTGAGCTGCCAGTTTGTTGTTGTTTTTTTTACCACAAATCAACACGTGTAGATGTTTGGGTGTATTACTGTAAATGCAAAAATGGCACCACAGTTTATTACAGTAAAAAAATACTGTTTTTTTTTTTCATTTAGAGAAAAATGCTGTAAAAACCACAGTAAATGTCACAATTTTACCATGAACTCTATTTCTACTTTTGCATTGCACACTTAGATGGATAACTTGCTTTGAAATCATTATTAGTATTTATTTCTATTTAAAAAATGGTTTGAATGTTTGGTAATATATTTTTGCATAATTAAACATTATTTAACATAATTTGCGATTACATGGACTAAATATATATATTTTTTCCTCCCAAAATAGAAAGAAAGAATACATTTAGTAATAAAAGTTACAGTACTTTATTGATACGTATTATTTCCAGGCTTTCGAGGGCCAAATTAAATGAAGTGGCGGGCCACATCTGGCCCCCGGGCCTTGAGTTTGACACCTGTGGTCTATACCGATAACAAATGTTATTTATTTTTTTATGAAGAGGGATATTAGTAGTTTAATGATATCAACACAATATTTAAACAAGTTCCTTTTTGAGCCAAACAAAATCAATAGTACACAATAACTAAACAAAAACTACTGTCTGCTACTCATTGAAATCCTTTGCCTGGTTTTTGCCCTCAAAGTTCTCCTGCATCCTTGTGATACTCCGTAATTATTATTAGCTGAACGAAGCGGCTCCACACTGTGTATGGAGACATACACATAAGGCCTGGGGACTAAAAATTAATACTTTATCAGCCAGAGGGGATCGGCAATAGCGATCACGTAATTTTGTTGATGAAAATGGTCCCATACTGATTGGTAGCCAATTGATCGGCACATCCCGGATAATAACACCAGGAAAATTACAATTGTCCTAGTCGCTTGTTGCTAGGCAGAATTCACATGACTAATTGAGTGTCTCTTCAGCGTGGAGCACATAGTGGGCAACCTGTTCATGCAGCTCCTGCTCGGCATCCCCTTAGAGATGGTCCACAAAGGGTTTGAAGTGGGCATGATCTACCTGGCGGGGGTCTTGGCAGGTGAGGAACGCCTTTTTAGCGTCTTGGCTCGTGCCGCTAGAGCGGACTTTGTCACGCGTCCACTAACTCTGTCCCTGCAGGGTCGCTGGCCAGCTCCATCTTTGATCCCCTCAGTGCCTTGGTGGGGGCTTCCGGAGGGGTCTACGCCCTCATGGGGGGCTACTTCATGAACGCAGTGGTGGTGAGGTCACATTTCAAATGATTGCGTTGGGATTTATGTTTCAGTTTTTGCTCTTGTATGACAGTTACATAATATTTACATTGTGATTGTGCTATAAAAAAAAATATATAGAGTATCTAATGGGACTAAATAAATAAATATTTAAATAATTACTTACATGTATTATTAATTATAATTGGAATTAAATACATAAATTGTGTCATTTATTTATTGCAAAAGTATGTTTATTTTTTCAATTATGTCACGATTTAATCATTTTTTTAGTTTCATGAATTGATCTTATCTGTCAAACTCACCCATCAAAGTTGGGGGGAGGGGGGGGCGGAGCTTACACAATTTTCATCCAATGATTGCTTTGGTCTGAAGCTTGGAGCCCGCCCACTGACTTTGATGTTTAATTTTATATAAAGTGCTGTCAAACGTGTTCATTAAATAATGAAAAAATAAATAATGAAACTATGAAATAATTAATTAAATCACAAAATCAATTAAACGATTAAGTAATTAAATATTTAAATAGATTATTAAATAATTATATGTACTTTTACATCAAATTAATGAGACATTTAATAACACATTTAGGTATTTAATTCCAATTATTAATCACACATTTAAGTTGATATATCAAGATATATATATTGTTCATTTGAACCTCCTTTAAAAAAAAAAAAAAAAATTTTTGTTTAATTTTTTCTTCAATTATTTCACGATTTAATCATTTTTTAAATTTCACGAACCTTCGTGAATTGATCTTATGCGTCAAACTCACCCATCAAAGTTGGGAGGCGGAGCTTACACAAATCTCATCCAATGATTGCTTTGGTCTGAAGCCTGGAGCCCGCCCTCTGACTTTGACATTTAATTTTACATGAAGTGCTGCCAAACATATTCTTTTTTTTAAATCATTAAACTATGAAAAAATTAAGTAAATCACAAAATATTATAATCAATTAATTAAACGATTAAGTAATTAAATATTTAAATAGATTATTAAATAATTATATGTACTTTTACATCAAATTAATGAGACATTTAATAACACACTTAGGTATTTAATTCCAATTATTAATCACACATTTAAGTTAATATTTCAAGATGTATTTATTTAACGTTGGTCCATTTGAACCTCCTTTAAAAAAAAATTAAAAAAACATTCTCCCTATGGTTAAAAAAACACACAATTGGGAATTTACAAGCTTATTCATGCCAGTCAATTGTGTCATTCATTTATTTATTGCAAAACTATGTTTAATTATTTCTTCAATTATTTCACGATTTAATAATTTTTTTAATTTCATGAACCTTCGTGAATTAATCTTATCTGTCAAACTCACCCATCAAAGTTGGGGGGCGGGGCTTACACAAATCCAAGTCCAATGATTGCTTTGGTCTGAAGCCTGGAGTCCGCCCACTGACTTTGACGTTTAATTTTACATGAAGTGCTGCCAAACAGGTTCATTAAATCATTTTAAAAAATCATAAAACTATGAAATAATTAATTAAATCGCAAAATATTAAAATCTATTAATTAAATATTCAAATAGATTATTAAATAATTATATGTACTTTTACATCAAATTAATGAGCCATTTAATAACACATTTAGGTATTTAATTAAAATTATTATTAATCACACATTTAAGTTAATATTTCAAGATGTATTTATTTAATGTTGATCCATTTCAACCTCCTTAAAAAAATCCTAAACACATTTTCCCTATGGTTAAAAATAACACAAATGGGAGTTCACAAGCTTATTCCTGCCAGTCAATTGTGTCATTCATTTATTTATTGCAAAAGTATGTTTGATTATTTCTTCAATTATTTCATTATTGGGGGGCGGAGCTTACACAAATCTCATCCGATGATTGCTTTGGTCTGAAGCCTGGAGCCCGCCCACTGACTTTGACGGTTAATTTTATATGAAGTGCTGCCAAACATGTTCATTAAAGACTAAAAAAATAATAATGAAACTATGAAATAATTATTTAAATCACAAAATAATTAAGTAATTTCAATATTTAGATAGATTAAATAATTGATTTAATACCACATTTAAGTATTTAATTCCAATTATTATTAATCACACATTTTAAAATCATATTTCAAGATGTATTTATTTAATGTTGGTCCATTTGAACCTCCTTAAAAATATTCTGCCTAGCAACACATTTTCCCTATGGTTAAAAAAACATAATTGGGAGTTTACAAGCTTATTCCTGCCAGACGACAATATCACAAAGTTGTTTCCTGTCCTGACTCTTTATAGAATTTCCGGGAGATGATCCCCGTCCTCGGCGTGTTCCGTATCCTCATCATCTTGCTCATCGGTAGGCGGACATCTTTGTTATTTCACACGTTGTTTAGACGCACGCTGACACGCCTCCCATCGTTCTTAGTCGGCGTGGACTTTGGATTCGCTTTCTACAGAAGATTTGCGGGCGACGAGGGTATGAAGGTACGTGAGTTATCTCAGTGTTTGCCAGAAAAATCCTTCCAGCAAGCTGGAATTTAGGATTCGTCGATTAGCTCGATGAAAGGATCCTGCTGGGACTTGATTCACCTTGCACACACACACATATTTGTGTGTGTGTCTCTTCCAGTGTGTAGGATAGTTGCATATTTTGCATAGTACTCGCATCCCTGCCCTACTTAGTACACTCCTGTCCCCTCCCTCCTCTATCCATGCCCCCTGGCTTCTATTTACTTCCACCTGTAAACCCGTCCTGCCAGGTTTTAGGCCATTTCATACACACAATGGCTTCAAATCCTCCAAAATAGATACATTTTAAGCTACCACTACATTACGACGACAATTTAGCATTTTTGACAGATTGCTTCATATAATGCTGACAAAAAAACTGCAAAAAAAACCAACTGAAAGTGTTGCAATATGCATGCCAGGCCAGTAGGTGGCAGTGGCAGTTTGTAAAGAAACACTGACCTCATGCTTGTTGTCTTTTGAACACGGTTTGGTTGCATCGACCGTGAATTCAACCTGATGAGGCAATTCCTGAAGGAATGGCGTGTGAATGCTGAAGTTGAAGTGAAATGCTGACAGAATGTTGGAATGGTTTGAATTTTGAAGAGTTTTAATTTCCAGGAAAAACGGAATTTGGTTTGGAACTTGGGAAAGTGTCAGTTTGAATGTCCAGGATGAGTGGAATGTGTTGATGTTGAAATTGTTTGAATAGCTTGAAAAATGTGGGAATTGTGCAACTTTGAAAAATGCCCCATTCATTTCAATGGGAACTTCCTGGAAATTTGGGAATTTTGGGGAAAGCGAGATGATTAGGAGCATGAGTTGAATTGGTTGGGTGTTGGAATTGTTTAAATCAGTCAAGAAATGTTGAAGTAGGAACAGTTTTTTAATTGAGAAATGGTAATATGGAATTTCGGGAAAATTGGGAATTTTTCTAGTTCCTAAACCGACTTGATTGTTTGTCCTGACTAAAAGGAATGTTGTGACTCTGAAACAGTTGAAATGGGTTGAAAAATGTAAAAGGAGTAGTCAAACAAAAAAAACCAGGAATTCCTGGAAATGTGTTGAACGTGGAGAAATGGTAGTTTGAATGTCCAGGCTGAGTGGAATGTGTTGATGTTGGAATTGTTTGAATAGCTTGAAAAATGTGGGAATTGTGCAACTTGGAAAAATGCCCCATTCCTTTCAATGGGAACTTCCTGGAAATTTGGGAACTTTGGGAAAAGCGGGGTGATTTGGAGCATGAATGTCCTGAATGAGTTGAATTGGTTGGTGTTGGAATTGTTTAAATCAGTCAAGAAATGTTGAAGTAGGAACATTTTTTAATTGAGAAATGGTATTATGGAATTTCGGGAAAATTGGAAATTTTTCTAGTTCCTAAACCGACTTGATTTTTGTCCTGACTAAGAGGAATGTTTTGACGGTGGAACAGTTGAAATGGGTTGAAAAATGTAAAAGGAGTAGTCAAACGAAAAAGGTTGGCAATCGGGTTAGAAAAAACCCAGGAATTCCTGGAAATGTGTTGAACGTGAAAAATGGTAGTTTGAATGTCCAGGATGAGTGGAATGTGTTGATGTTGGAATGGTTTGAAAAATGTGGGAATTGTGCAACTTGGAAAAATGCCCCATTCATTTCAATGGGAACTTCCTGGAAATTTGGGAATTTTGGGGAAAGCGAGATGATTAGGAGCATGAATGAGTTGAATTGGTTGGGTGTTGGAATTGTTTAAATCAGTCAAGAAATGTTGAAGTAGGAACAGTTTTTTAATTGAGAAATGGTAATATGGAATTTCGGGAAAATTGGGAATTTTTCTAGTTCCTAAACCGACTTGATTGTTTGTCCTGACTAAAAGGAATGTTGTGACTCTGAAACAGTTGAAATGGGTTGAAAAATGTAAAAGGAGTAGTCAAACAAAAAAACCCAGGAATTCCTGGAAATGTGTTGAATGTGGAGAAATGGTAGTTTGAATGTCCAGGCTGAGTGGAATGTGTTGATGTTGGAATTGTTTGAATAGCTTGAAAAATGTGGGAATCGTGCAACTTGGAAAAATGCCCCATTCCTTTCAATGGGAACTTCCTGGAAATTTGGGAACTTTGGGAAAAGCGGGGTGATTTGGAGCATGAAAGTCCTGAATGAGTTGAATTGGTTGGTGTTGGAATTGTTTAAATCAGTCAAGAAATGTTGAAGTAGGAACAGTTTTTTAATTGAGAAATGGTATTATGGAATTTCGGGAAAATTGGAAATTTTTCTAGTTCCTAAACCGACTTGATTTTTTGTCCTGACTAGGAGGAATGTTTTGACTGTGGAACAGTTAAAATGGGTTGAAAAATGTAAAAGGAGTAGTCAAACGAAAAAGGTTGGCCATCGGGTTAGAAAAAACCCAGGAATTCCTGGAAATGTGTTGAACGTGGAAAATTGTAGTTTGAATGTCCAGGATGAGTGGAGTGTGTTGATGTTGGAATTGTTTGAATAGCTTGAAAAATGTGGGAATTGTGCAACTTGCAAAAATATCCCATTCATTTCAATGGGAACTTCCTGGAAATTTGGGAAAAGCGGGATGATTAGGAGCATGAATGTCCTGAATGAGTTGAATTGGTTGGTGTTGGAATTGTTTAAATCAGTCAAGAAATGTTGTAGTCAAACGAAAAAGGTTGGACATTGGGTTAGAAAACCCCCAGGAATTCCTGGAAATGTGTTGAACATGGAAAAATGGTAGTTTGAATGTCCAGGATGTGTGGAATGTGTTGATGTTGAAATTGTTTGAATAGCTTGAAAAATGTGGGAATTGTGCAACTTGCAAAAATATCCCATTCATTTCAATGGGAACTTCCTGGAAATTTGGGAATTTTGGGGAAAGCAGGATGATTAGGAGCATGAATGAGTTGAATTGGTTGGGTGTTGGAATTGTTTAAATCAGTCAAGAAATGTTGAAGTAGGAACAGTTTTTTAATTGAGAAATGGTATGATGGAATTTCAGGAAAACTGGGAATTTTTCTAGTTCCTAAACCGACTTGATTTTTTGTCCTGACTAAGAAGAATGTTTTGACGGTGAAACAGTTGAAATGGGTTGAAAAATGTAAAAGGAGTAGTCAAACGAAAAAGGTTGGCCATCGGGTTAGAAAAAACCAAGGAATTCCTGGAAATGTGTTGAACGTGGAAAATGGTAGTTTGAATGTCCAGGCTGAGTGGAATGTGTTCATGTTGAAATGGTTTGAAAAATGTGGGAATTGTGCAACTTGGAAAAATGCTACATTCATTTCAATGGGAACTTCCTGGAAATTTGGGAAAAGCGGGATGATTAGGAGCATGAATGTCCTGAATGAGTTGAATTGGTTGGTGTTGGAATTGTTTAAATCAGTCAAGAAATGTTGAAGTAGGAACAGTTTTTTAATTGAGAAATGGTATTATGGAATTTCGGGAAAATTGGAAATTTTTCTAGTTCCTAAACCGACTTGATTTTTTGTCCTGACTAGGAGGAATGTTTTGACTGTGGAACAGTTAAAATGGGTTGAAAAATGTAAAAGGAGTAGTCAAACGAAAAAGGTTGGCCATCGGGTTAGAAAAAACCAAGGAATTCCTGGAAATGTGTTGAACGTGGAAAATGGTAGTTTGAATGTCAAGGCTGAGTGGAATGTGTTCATGTTGAAATGGTTTGAAAAATGTGGGAATTGTGCAACTTGGAAAAATGCTACATTCATTTCAATGGGAACTTCCTGGAAATTTGGGAAAAGCGGGATGATTAGGAGCATGAATGTCCTGAATGAGTTGAATTGGTTGGTGTTGGAATTGTTTAAATCAGTCAAGAAATGTTGAAGTAGGAACAGTTTTTTAATTGAGAAATGGTATTATGGAATTTCGGGAAAATTGGAAATTTTTCTAGTTCCTAAACCGACTTGATTTTTTGTCCTGACTAGGAGGAATGTTTTGACTGTGGAACAGTTAGAATGGGTTGAAAAATGTAAAAGGAGTAGTCAAACGAAAAAGGTTGGCCATCGGGTTAGAAAAAACCCAGGAATTCCTGGAAATGTGTTGAACGTGGAAAATGGTAGTTTGAATGTCCAGGATGAGTGGAATGTGTTGATGTTGGAATGGTTTGAATAGCTTGAAAAATGTGGAAATTGTGCAACTTGGAAAAATGCCCCATTCATTTCAATGGGAACTTCCTGGAAATTTGGGAAAAGCGGGATGATTAGGAACATGAATGTCCTGAATGAGTTGAATTGGTTGGTGTTGGAATTGTATAAATCAGTCAAGAAATGTTGTAGTCAAACGAAAAAGGTTGGCCATCGGGTTAGAAAAAACCCAGGGATTCCTGGAAATGTGTTGAACGTGGAAAAATGGTAGTTTGAATGTCCAGGATGTGTGGAATGTGTTGATGTTGAAATTGTTTGAATAGCTTGAAAAATGTGGGAATTGTGCAACTTGCAAAAATATCCCATTCATTTCAATGGGAACTTCCTGGAAATTTGGGAATTTTGGGGAAAGCGGGATGATTAGGAGCATGAATGAGTTGAATTGGTTGGTGTTGGAATTGTTTAAATCAGTCGAGAAATGTTGAAGTAGGAACATTTTTTAATTGAGAAATGGTATTATGGAATTTCGGGAAAATTGGGAATTTATCTAGTTCCTAAACCGACTTGATTGTTTGTCCTGACTAAGAGGAATGTTTTGACGGTGAAACAGTTGAAATGGGTTGAAAAATGTAAAAGGAGTAGTCAAACGAAAAAGGTTGGCCATCGGGTTAGAAAAAACCCAGGAATTCCTGGAAATGTGTTGAACGTGGAAAATGGTAGTTTGAATGTCCAGGATGAGTGGAATGTGTTGATGTTGGAATGGTTTGAATAGCTTGAAAAATGTGGGAGTTGTGCAACTTGGAAAAATGCCCCATTCATTTCAATGGGAACTTCCTGGAAATTTGGGAAAAGTGGGATGATTAGGAGCATGAATGTCCTGAATGAGTTGAATTGGTTGGTGTTGGAATTGTTTAAATCAGTCAAGAAATGTTGTAGTCAAACGAAAAAGGTTGGACATTGGGTTAGAAAAACCCTAGGAATTCCTGGAAATGTGTTGAACGTGGAAAAATGGTAGTTTGAATGTCCAGGATGTGTGGAATGTGTTGATGTTGAAATTGTTTGAATAGCTTGAAAAATGTGGGAATTGTGCAACTTGCAAAAATATCCCATTCATTTCAATGGGAACTTCCTGGAAATTTGGGAAAAGCGGGATGATTAGGAGGTCCTGAATGAGTTGAATTGGTTGGTGTTGGAATTGTTTAAATCAGTGAAGAAATTTTGTAGTCAAACGAAAAAGGTTGGACATTGGGTTAGAAAAACCCCAGGAATTCCTGGAAATGTGTTGAACGTGGAAAAATGGTAGTTTGAATGTCCAGGATGTGTGGAATGTGTTGATGTTGAAATTGTTTGAATAGCTTGAAAAATGTGGGAATTGTGGAAGTTTGAAAAATGGACAATTTCTTTTTGAATGGGAAAAATGTCCCTGAAAACTGGGAATTCTTGGAAATCCGGGAATTTTTTTTATTGTTGAAAGAGAGCACACAATTTTGAACAGGCAGAATATTTTGGAGTTTAAAGGGATTGAATCGGCTGAAAAATGTTGGAATTGTCAAACTTTGAAAAATGTCCCGCTCGTTTCAATGGGAATTTCGGGAAAAGCAGGATTTTTTTTGGGTAAATGTTAAAAGACTTGAATGTTCTTGAATGGTTGGTGTTGGAATTTTTTTAATCAGTCGAAAAATGTTGAAGTGGTAACATTTTTAATTGAGAAATGTATTACAGAATTCCTGGAAAACTGGGAATTTTTCCAGTTCAACTTTGTTTTTTTGTCCTGATTAAAAGGAATGTTTGATGGTGAGGAGTAGTCGACAGAAAAAAGGGTGAAAAAGGGGGTTGAAGAAGGGGGATTCTGGGAATTCCTGGAATTTTTTTGAACTTGGAAAAATGATCGTTTGAATGTCCAGGATGAGTGGAACATGTTGAAGGTGGAATGGTTTGAATCGGTTGAAAAATGTGGAAATGGTGGAAGTTTGAAAAATGGCCAATTCATTTTGAATGGGAAAAATGTCCCTGAAAACTGGGAATTTTTTTTAAATTGTTGAAAGAGAGCACACAATTTTGAACAGGCTGAATATTTTGGAGTTGGAAGGGTTTGAGTCGGATGAAAAATTTGGGAATTGTGGAACTTTGAAAAATGTCCCGCTGGTTTCAATGGGAATTTCGGGAAAAGCAGGATTTTTTTTGGGTAAATGTTAAAAGACTTGAATGTTCTTGAATGGTTGGTGTTGGAATTTTTTTAATCAGTCGAGAAATGTTGAAGTAGTAACATTTTTAATTGAGAAATGGTATTACGGAATTCCTGGAAAACTGGGAATTTTTCCAGTTCAACTTTGTTTTTTGTCCTGATTAAAAGGAATGTTTGATGGTGAGGAGTAGTCGACAGAAAAAAGGGTGAAAAAGGGGGTTGAAGAAGGGGGATTCTGGTAATTCCTGGAATTTTTTTGAACTTGGAAAAATGATCGTTTAAATGTCCAGGATGAGTGGAACATGTTGAAGGTGGAATGGTTTGAATCGGTTGAAAAATGTGGAAATGGTGGAAGTTTGAAAAATGGCCAATTCATTTTGAATGGGAAAAATGTCCCTGAAAACTGGGAATTTTTTTAAAATTGTTGAAAGAGAGCACACAATTTTGAACAGGCTGAATATTTTGGAGTTGGAAGGGTTTGAGTCGGATGAAAAATTTGGGAATTGTGGAACTTTGAAAAATGTCCCGCTCGTTTCAATGGGAATTTCGGGAAAAGCAGGATTTTTTTGGGTAAATGTTAAAAGACTTGAATGTTCTTGAATGGTTGGTGTTGGAATTTTTTTAATCAGTCGAGAAATGTTGAAGTGGTAACATTTTTAACTGAGAAATGGTATTACAGAATTCCTGGAAAACTGGGAATTTTTCCAGTTCAACTTTGTTTTTTTGTCCTGATTAAAAGGAATGTTTGATGGTGAGGAGTAGTCGACAGAAAAAAGGGTGAAAAAGGGGGATTCTGGTAATTCCTGGAATTTTTTTGAACTTGGAAAAATGATCGTTTAAATGTCCAGGATGAGTGGAACATGTTGAAGGTGGAATGGTTTGAATCGGTTGAAAAATGTGGAAATGGTGGAAGTTTGAAAAATGGCCAATTCATTTTGAATGGGAAAAATGTCCCTGAAAACTGGGAATTTTTTTTAAATTGTTGAAAGAGAGCACACAATTTTGAACAGGCTGAATATTTTGGAGTTGGAAGGGTTTGAGTCGGATGAAAAATTTTAACGATATTATCGGCCGATAAATGCTTTAAAATGTAATATCGGAAATTATCGGTATCTGTTTCAAAAAGTAAAATGTATGACTTTTTAAAAGGCCGCTGTGTACACGGACGTAGGGAGAAGTACAGAGCGCCAATAAACCTTAAAGGCACTGCCTTTGCGTGCCGGCCCAGTCACATAATATCTACGGATTTTCACACACACAAGTGAATGCAAGGCATACTTGGTCAACAGCCATACAGGTCACACTGAGGGTGACCGTTTAAACAACTTTAACAGTTACAAATATGCGCCACACTGTGAACCCACACCAAACAAGAATGACAAACACATTTTGGGAGAACATCCGCACCGTAACACAACAGAACAAATACCCAGAACCCCTTGCAGCACTAACTCTTTCTGGACGCTACAATAAAATTAGGCATAATAATGTGTTAATTCCACGACTGTATATATTGATATCGGTTGATATCGGAATCGGTAATTAAGAGTTGGACAATATCGGAATATCGGCAAAAAAGCCGTTATCGGACATTTCTAATCTAAAGTGTTATTTTCATGTAAAAAAAGGCTGCAGTTGCGCCAAGGTAATTTAGAAATGGGTCGATAATTTGAGAAACTTGTAGGATCAAGACTAGGGATGTCCGATAATATCAGCCTGCCGATATTATTGGCCGATAAATGCGTTAAAATGTAATATCGGAAATTATCGGTATCGTTTTTTTTATTATCTGTATCGTTTGTTTTTTTATTTTTTATTAAATCAACATAAAAAACACAAGATACACTTCCAATTAGTGCACCAACCCAAAAAACCTCCCTCCCCCCATTTCTTTCTGTTATCAATATTCTGGTTCCTACATTATATATCGATACAGTCTGCAAGGGATACAGTCCGTAAGCACACATGATTGTGCGTGCTGCTGCTCCACTAATAGTACTAACCTTTAACAGTTAATTTTACTCATTTTCATTAATTACTAGTTTCTATGTAACTGTTTTTATATTGTTTTACTTTCTTTTTTATTCAAGAAAATGTTTTTAATTTAGTTATCTTATTTTATTATTATTTTTAAAAAGTACCTTATCTTCACCATACATGGTTGTCCAAATTAGGCATAATAATGTGTTAATTCCACGACTGCATATATCGGTTGGTTTTGGTAATTAAAGAGTTGGACAATATCGGAATATCGGCAAAAAGCCATTATCGGACATCCCTAATCAAGACCTGTTTTGTTTTTTTTAATCAAAGGCTCAACAACTGCTCCTTTTACAAAAAGAGCTGCTGTTGATGATGTCCCTGGCAGTGTTTTTCAACCTTTTTTGAGCCAAGGCACAAAAATCCAGAGGCACACCACCAGCAGAAATCATGAAAAAAATTAACTCAGTTGACAGTAAAAAGTCGTTGTCGCAATTGTTGGATATGACTTTAAAGCATAACCAAGCATGCATCACTATAGCTCTTGTCTCAAAGTAGGTGTACTGTCACCACCTGTCACGTCACACCCTGACTTATTTGGACTTTTTTGCTGTTTTCCTGTGTGTAGTGTTTTACTTCTTGTCTTGCACTCCTATTTTTATTTTGGTGGCTTTTTCTCTCTTTTTGGTATTTTCCTGTAGCAGTTTCTTGTCTTCTTTTGAGCGATATTTCCCGCATCTACTTTATTTTAGCAATCAAGAATATTTCAGTTGTTTTTATCCTTCTTTGTGGGGATATTGTTGATTGTCATGTCATGTTCAGATGTACTTTGTGGACGCCGTCTTTGCTCCACAGTAAGCCTTTGCTGTCGTCCAGCATTCTGTTTTTGTTTACTTTGTAGCCAGTTCAGTTTTAGTTTCGTTCTGCATAGCCATCCCTAAGCTTCAATGCCTTTTCTTAGAGGCACTCACCTTTTGTTTATTTTTGGTTTAAGCATAAAACACCTTTTTACCTGCACGCTGCTGCCACCTACTGATATGGAAGAGTATTACACGGTTACTCTGCCGAGCTCTAGACAGCACCGACACGCAACAACAACACATCATTTGCAGACTATAATTACTGGTTTGCAAAAAATATTTTTAACCCAAATAGGTGAAATTAGGCACACCAGACTGTATCACAAGGCACACTAGTGTGCCGCGGCACAGTGGTTGAAAAACATCGCCCTAACAGACAAGTCAATAGAGTCCCAGACTTCTTTAAAAAAGCAAGGGGGGACTGGGTCTGTGGGACAGGATGAGGGTTTTAGTTTGTCAACTCGTCATGACCATAAAGGGGTACGTGTTCCTCCCCACTTTCTCATGCACCCCAGATCATGACTAAAGTTAAAAGATGCTTGATGTAATTAACACCTGCTTGCTCTGCGCTGATCGCTGGCATTCACGCTGACTGACGTGTCTCCTCATCAAGGTGTCATTCGTGGCTCACTTCGGAGGGATCGTGGCGGGCATGACCATCGGCTACGTCTTCTTCAGCGACTACAACAAGAAGCTGCTGAAAGACCCTCGTTTCTGGATTTGTATCGTAGGCTACTTGGTTTTTTTCCTCTTTGCTGTTCTTTTCAACATCTTCCTCTCGCCTGCCTCGTTGTAGCAGCGCACACCCAAACTCACTTTTTTTTTTTTTACAAGGAGCACTAAGACTCATTTTTACCCACTTTCACAACTTGTTTTTAATGAATGTACTGTAGTTGGACACGCCCTCTGCTGGTGACAAGTAGTAATGCAGGGGGTTTAAGAAAGTGCCTTTTTAAAAGTGAATGATTGAACATGTTTGACGACATTGTAAATAAGTATTTCCATTACACAGCAGGTACATCTTTTTAAGAGTTCATACCCACCGTTTTTGTATTCATGTTTTATTATATTAAAAAAGCAAGTATGTGAGTAAGGACTTGATTATTTACTGCATTAATACACATGTAAATCATACAAACTATATTTTTAAATGCAGAGAATGTGTATTGCATTAAAATAACAAATATTATAAATATTGATCTGTATTCTGGCAGAGTGTATACAATATCATACTGATAGGTAATAAGTAGGGATGTCCGATAATGGCTTTTTGCCGATATCCGATATTGTCCAACTCTTTAATTACCGATACCGATATCAACCGATACCGATACTGATATATACAGTTGTGGAATTAACACATTATTATGCCTAATTTGGACAACCAGATATGGTGAAGATAAGGTCCTTTTTTTTTTAAATTAATAAAATAAAATAAGATAAATAAATTAAAAACATTTTCTTGAATATTAAAGAAAGTAAAACAATATAAAATCAGTTACATAGAAACTAGTAATGAATGAAAATGAGTAAAATTAACTGTTAAAGGTTAGTACTATTAGTGAACCAGCAGCACGCACAATCATGTGTGCTTACGGACTGTATCCCTTGCAGACTGTATTGATATATATTGATATATAATGTAGGAAGCAGAATATTAATAACAGAAAGAAACAACCCTTTTGTGTGAATGAGTGTAAATGGGGGAGGGAGGTTTTTTGGGTTGGTGCACTAATTGTAAGTATCTTGTGTTTTTTATGTGGATTTAATTAAAAAAAACAAAAAAACAAAAAACGATACAGATAATAAAAAAAACGATACCGATAATTTCCGATATTACATTTTAACGCATATATCGGCCGATAATATCTAGTAATAAGGCCTCAGTGAGCGTATGGCCCACTCACTATCTGTATCTACACAGTGCTCTTTAAAACGATTAGTGTTTCATAATGCTTGTTATCTGCTGGATTGAAGAAAAGTCACTAACATTTCCAAAAGGCTTTAAAACTTATACATTAATACACACATGACAATAACACCATTTAAAATACAACATATTATTTACATATTAATGTAGGTTAGACAATAACCATAAAAGTACAATTGTTTACAGAAAAGCCCAAACGCTAAATATTGTATAATTATTACTGTGAATTAGGGATGTCCGATAATGGCTTTTTGCCGATATCCGATATTCCGATATTGTCCAACTCTTTAATTACAGATACCGATATGAACCGATATATGCAGTCGTGGAATTAACACATTATTATGCCTAATTTGGACAACCAGGTATGGTGAAGATAAGGTACTTTTTAAAAAAATTAGTAAAATAAGATAAATAAATTAAAAACATTTTCTTGAATAAAAAAGAAAGTAAAACAATATAAAAACAGTTACATAGAAACTAGTAATGAATGAAAATGAGTAAAATGAACTGTTAAAGGTTAGTACTATTAGTGGAGCAGCAGCACGCACAATCATGTGTGCTTACGGACTGTATCCCTTGCAGACTGTATTGATATATATTGATATATAATGTAGGAACCAGAATATTAATAACAGAAAGAAACAACCCTTTTGTGTGAATGAGTGTAAATGGGGGAGGGAGGTTTTTTGGGTTGGTGCACTAATTGTAAGTGTATCTTGTGTTTTTTATGTTTATTTAATTTAAAAAAAAAAAAAAACGATACCGATAATAAAAAAACCGATACCGATAATTTCCGATATTACATTTTAACGCATATATCGGCCGATAATATCTAGTAATAAGGCCTCAGTGAGCGTATGGCCCACTCACTATCTGTATCTACACAGTGCTCTTTAAAACTATTAGTGTTTCATAATGCTTGTTATCTGCTGGATTGAAGAAAAGTCACTAACATTTCCAAAAGGCTTTAAAACTTATACATTAATACACAAATGACAATAACACCATTTAAAATACAACATATTATTTACATATTAATGTAGGTTAGACAATAACCATAAAAGTACAATTGTTTACAGAAAAGCCCAAACGCTAAATATTGTATAATTATTACTGTGAATTAGGGATGTCCGATAATGGCTTTTTGCCGATATCCGATATTCCGATATTGTCCAACTCTTTAATTACCGATACCGATATCAACCGATATATGCATTCGTGGAATTAACACATTATTATGCTTAATTTGGACAACCAGGTATGGTGAAGATAAGGTACTTTTTAAAAAAAATTGTAAAATAAGATAAATAAATTAAAAACATTTTCTTGAATAAAAAAGAAAGTACAACAATATAAAAACAGTTACATAGAAACTAGTAATGAATGAAAATGAGTAAAATGAACTGTTAAAGGTTAGTACTATTAGTGGAGCAGCAGCACGCACAATCATGTGTGCTTACGGACTGTATCCCTTGCAGACTGTATTGATATATATTGATATATAATGTAGGAAGCAGAATATTAATAACAGAAAGAAACAACCCTTTTGTGTGAATGAGGGAGGTTTTTTGGGTTGGTGCACTAATTGTAAGTGTATCTTGTGTTTTATATGTTGATTTAATTTAAAAAAAAAAAAAAAAAGATACCGATAATAAAAAAAACCATACCGATAATTTCCGATATTACATTTTAACGCATATATCGGCTGATAATATCTAGTAATAAGGCCTCAGTGAGCGTATGGCCCACTCACTATCTGTATCTACACAGTGCTCTTTAAAACGATTAGTGTTTCATAATGCTTGTTATCTGCTGGATTGAAGAAAAGTCACTAACATTTCCAAAAGGCTTTAAAACTTATACATTAATACACACATGACAATAACACCATTTAAAATACAACATATTATTTACATAGTAATGTAGGTTAGACAATAACCATAAAAGTACAATTGTTTACAGGAAAGCCCAAACGCTAAATATTGTATAATTATTACTGTGAATATATTGTATTACTGGTATAATGTGGTACTATGCGAATATTCTCTATCATTTTACGTTTTGTTTTTTTAGTATGAATTTTTTTTTTTGGTTCGTTTACAAATAGTCATAAGTAGTAAGTAGTAATATTACTACTGTTGTTTTCAAAGGGTAAAACGCTTCAATTGATGCGCTTAATCATTGGCAATTTGTGTTTTTTTGTGATTTATATGGGAAGTGGTTTCGATGCCGCTGAGATAGGCTCCAGCATTCATGTAAATAATTCAATGTGATTATCTTATGTGATGACTGTATTATGATGATAGTATATATGATAGTATATATCTGTATCATGAATTAATTTAAGTGGACCCCGACTTAAACAAGTTGAAAAACTTATTCGGGTGTTACCATTTAGTGGTCAATTGTACGGAATATGTACTTCACTGTGCAACCTACTAATAAAAGTCTCAATCAATCAATCAATCAGTCCCCGAAAGGGACAAGCGGTAAGAAACGGATGGATGGAAGTGGTTTGACGGCGCTATCTGCAAGTGGAAAAAGAACGCAAGAGGCGCAGTTTTAAAAGCCGATTCTTTCAACACGATTCCGTGACAACTTCAAGATGTGACGACGTGAGACTGCACATAATGTAAGTACACTCCTTTCTACTGTTTGTCTTTGCTTCCCAGTCAAAACTTTATATAAGACTTTTCGAGTGCTTCAAGGGTCTACTGAAAGCCACTACTAGCAACCACGCAGTCTGATAGTTTATATATCAATGATGAAATCTTAACATTGCAACACATGCCAATACGGCCGGGTTAACTTATAAAGTGACATTTTAAATTTCCCGGGAAACTTCCGGCTGAAAACGTCTATGTATGATGACGTTTGCGCGTGACGTCAAGGGTTGAAGGAGACATTTTGGAATAGCACGTCGCCAGTTTAAGTCGTCTCTTTTCACCACATAATTCCACAGTATTCTGGACATCTGTGTTGGTGAATCTTTTGCAATTTGTTCAATTAACAATGGAGACTGCAAAGAAGAAAGCTGTAGGTGGGATCGGTGTATTAGCGGCTGGCTGCAGCAACACAACCAGGAGGACTTTGAGTTGGATAGCAGACGCGCTACCGTGAGTACAGCTTTGGCTTCCAAACATTTGATCGCTTGCCCGTACGTGCGTGGCGCTATGTGCATGTCACGTACGTAACTGGGGAAATATATGTTTCTTGCCGACTGTGTGGTGCATTATGAAGCCTAAAATAGCACAAGGGAGACCCCCGGACTGTTGAACAACTTAAGCTGTACATCAAGCAAGAATGGGAAAGAATTCCACCTGAGAAGCTTCAAAAATGTGTCTCCTCAGTTCCCAAACTTTTACTGAGTGTTGTTAAAAGGAAAGGCCATGTAACACAGTGGTGAACATGCCCTTTCCCAACTACTTTGGCACGTGTTGCAGCCTTGAAATTCTAAGTTAATTATTATTTGCAAAAAAAAAAATAAAGTTTGAGTTTGAAAATCAAATATGTTGTCTTTGTAGTGCATTCAATTGAATATGGCTTGAAAAGGATTTGCAAATCATTGTATTCCGTTTATATTTACATCTAACACAATTATCCAACTCATATGGAAACGGGGTTTGTATCAAAACCAGGCATTATTAGCACATTTTATTTTATTCATGGCTTTTCGTTACCTGTAAATGGTGTAAAACTGGATATGCACTACTGCAGCGTTTCTCAAAGTGTGGGGCGCGCCCCACTGGTGGGGAATAGAGACATGACAGGTGGGGCGCGAGGAACGGGAGGAAATTTCACTTTCATTTTTTTTTTTTTTCAATTATATTCTTAGATATTTTTTTTTACTATGCTTTCATTTTCTATACACACTGTAAATAACTTTGTGATTCTGTCTGTGAAATCCGCTATATAAATAAATGTAAATTACTTATTTTTCCTGTAGGCTTTAAATTTCTAGGTAGGAGCGAAAGTTTGACAGACATAGCAACAGTAACTAATGGGGGCGGGGCTTTGTGAATGGCGAGTCACTGTGCGAGGATTTGCTGTTTTGCAAATACATAAAAAATAGAGCCAATGCTGATGAGCTGTTCAATATAATGGACAGTTTCCTCAAAGAACACGACCTTAAATGGGAAAACTGTGTGGGCTTTTGCTCTGATGGCGCACAGACCATGGCAAAGTCAAGAAACGGGCTGCAGGCTCTAATAAAGAGGGTTGCGCCAAATGCGCATTGGACACAATGTGTCATTCACCGGGAAGCACTCGCGTCAAGGCAGCTCAGCCCCAAACTCAATGAGGTTTTAACAGTGGCAGTGTCAAGCCTGCAACCCCCATTTGAAAAGCTGTGCAGTGCAAAACAGGCTCATTGCAGCCACTAATGCTGGAGTACTGTAAAACTCATGTTCACTTGCCCTGTCTTGCCAAATGCATTAGCTCCTCCTTTTTTTTTGCAAAGATTGCAAAGTGGCACTTTTATTTTTATTTATTATTGAACTTGATGCAAGTTATTTGATTTATTATTGAACTTGATGCAAGTTATAACACTTTTATTTGATTTATTATTGAACTTGATGCAAGTTATAACACTTTTATTTGATTTATTATTGAACTTGATGCAAGTTATAACACTTTTATTTGATTTATTATTGAACTTGATGCAAGTTGTAACACTTTTATTTGATTTATTATTGAACTTGATGCAAGTTATAACACTTTTGTTTGATTTATTATTGAACTTGATGCAAGTTATAACACTTTTATTTGATTTATTATTGAACTTGATGCGAGTTATAACACTTTTATTTGATTTATTATTGAACTTGATGCGAGTTATAACCCTTTTATTTGATTTATTATTGAACTTGATGCGAGTTATAACACTTATTTGATTTATTATTGAACTTGATGCAAGTTATAACACTTTTATTTGATTTATTATTGAACTTGATGCAAGTTATAACACTTTTATTTGATTTATTATTGAACTTGATGCAAGTTATAACACTTTTGTTTGATTTATTATTGAACTTGATGCAAGTTATAACACTTTTTTTTATTTATTATTGAACTTGATGCAAGTTAACACTTTTTTTTATTTATTATTGAACTTGATGCAAGTTATAACACTTTTATTTGATTTATTATTGAACTTGATGCAAGTTATAACATTTTTTTAAATGTATTATTGAACTTGATGCAAGTTATAACACTTTTTTGGATTTATTATTGAACTTGATGGAAGTTATAACACTTTTGTTTTATTTATTATTGAACTTGATGCAAGTTATTTTATTTGATATATATATATCGACTTACAATTCTGGATGTGGAGAGATCGGGCCATTTTGGGCTGATAGATGCGTGTACGATGGACCTGCTCGCTAGCTTGGGAATTCTTCGCGAGCTACATCCAGCAGTGGCCTTTGAAGCAGCGGCGTCGACTACCAGCGGAGCCGGTCAGCGAAAGAGACGTAAGCGGTGCGCTCGGAAGCAGAAGCGGGGGTGCCGGGCGGGGCTAACAACAAAGCTAAATGCTTTGTTGTTAGCGGGGCTAACGAAAAAGCTAAATGCTAATCCACAAAGAAGCGCTAATAAGGAGTCTGTTAAGCTAGAACTAGCCAGCGCCAGGCTGGATAATCCCTGCACACATAGCAATTCTTCTAGAATAATATACAACTCACATAATGTTTTTTCTGCGTCAGAGGTGGACATGCATTTTACTGAGGTGGCAAACAATCTAAAAATTCCTGTCATATCAATTCCTAGATATGGTCGAAATTATTTAAAGTGCACTATGCATAATAAACGTAACATTATTAATATTGCTACTACGGATACTTTCAACAAAAACTCCTCAAAACAGCCCACTACCTATAATATGGGCTTTTTAAACATAAGGTCATTGTCTTCCAAAACGTTATTAGTTAATGAAACCATCAGAGACAACAATCTTGATGTCGTTGGTTTAGCCGAGACCTGGCTCAAACCAGACGAATTTTTTGCGCTGGGTGAGGCGTCTCCTCCTGGCTATGCGGGAACGCATATTGCCCGCCCCATTAAAAGGGGTGGGGGTGTTGCACTAATATACAACAAAAACTTTAGCCTTACCTCGGACCTAAATAATAAATATAACTCGTTTGAGGTGCTCACTATGAGGTTTGTCACACCGCTGCCTCTGCACCTGGCTGTCATCTACCGCCCCCCTGGGCCCTATTCGGACTTTATCAATGAATTTTCAGAGTTCGTTGCTGATCTAGTGACGCACGCCGACAATATAATCATAATGGGAGACTTTAACATCCATATGAATACCCCATCGGACCCTCCATGCGTGGCGCTCCAGACTATAATTGATAGCTGTGGTCTTACACAAATAATAAATGAACCCACGCATCGCAACAGTAATACGATAGATCTAGTGCTTGTCAGGGGTGTCACCACCTCTAAAGTTACGATACTCCCGTACACTAAAGTAATGTCCGATCATTACCTTATAAAATTCGAAGTTCGGACTCATTGTCAACAAACTAATAATAATAATAATAACTACTATAGCAGCCGCAACATTAATACTGCCACAACGACGACTCTTACTGACCTACTGCCTTCAGTAATGGCACCTTTCCCAAATTATGTGGGCTCTATTGATAACCTCACTAACAACTTTAACGACGCCCTGCGCGACACCATTGATATTGTAGCACCGCTAAAGCTAAAAAGGGCCCCTAAAAGGCGTACCCCATGGTTTACAGAAGAAACTAAAGCCCAGAAATTATCATGTAGAAAGCTGGAACGCAAATGGCGTACGACTAAACTTGAGGTTTTCCATCAAGCATGGAGTGATAGTTTAATAACTTATAAACGCATGCTTACCTCAGCTAAAGCTAAATATTACTCAAATCTCATCCACCTCAACAAAAATGATCCTAAATTTTTGTTTAGTACAGTAGCATCGCTAACCCAACAAGGGACTCCTCCCAGTAGCTCCACCCACTCAGCAGATGACTTTATGAATTTCTTTAATAAGAAAATTGAACTCATCAGAAAAGAGATTAAAGACAATGCATCCCAGCCACAACTGGGTTCTATTAACACAAATATGACTGTATATACGACGGACATTGCCCTCCAAAATAGTTTCTCTCTCTTTGATGAAATAACATTGGAGGAATTGTTAAAATGTGTAAATGGGACAAAACAAACAACATGTTTACTTGACCCAATTCCTGGGAAACTTATCAAGGAGCTTTTTGTTTTATTAGGTCCATCAGTGTTAAATATTATAAACCTATCACTTTCCTCTGGTACTGTTCCTCTAGCATTCAAAAAAGCGGTTATTCATCCTCTACTCAAAAGACCTAACCTCGATCCTGACCTCATGGTGAACTACCGGCCGGTGTCCCACCTACCGTTTATCTCGAAAATTCTCGAAAAAATTGTCGCACAGCAGCTAAATGAACACTTAGTGACTAACAATCTCTGTGAACCTTTTCAATCCGGTTTCAGGGCAAATCACTCTACGGAGACAGCCCTCGCAAAAATGACTAATGATCTATTGCTGACGATGGATTCTGATGCTTCATCTATGTTGCTGCTTCTTGATCTTAGCGCCGCTTTCGATACTGTTGATCATAATATTTTACTAGAGCGTATCAAAACGCGTATTGGGATGTCAGACTTAGCCTTGTCTTGGTTTAACTCTTATCTTACTGACAGGATGCAGTGTGTCTCCCATAACAATGTGACCTCGGACTATGTTAAGGTAACGTGCGGAGTTCCCCAGGGTTCAGTTCTTGGCCCTGCACTCTTTAGTATTTACATGCTGCCGCTAGGTGACATTATACGCAAATACGGTGTTAGCTTTCACTGTTATGCTGATGACACCCAACTCTACATGCCCCTAAAGCTGACCAACACGCCGGACTGTAGTCAGCTGGAGGCGTGTCTTAATGAAATTAAACAATGGATGTCCGCTAACTTTTTGCAACTCAACGCTAAGAAAACGGAAATGCTGATTATCGGTCCTGCTCAACACCGACATCTATTTAATAATACCACCTTAACATTTGACAACCAAACAATTAAACAAGGCGACTCGGTAAAGAATCTGGGTATTATCTTCGACCCAACTCTCTCGTTTGAGTCACACATTAAGAGTGTTACTAAAACGGCCTTCTTTCATCTCCGTAATATCGCTAAAATTCGTTCCATTTTGTCCACAAGCGATGCTGAGATCATTATTCATGCGTTCGTTACATCTCGTCTCGATTACTGTAACGTTTTATTTTCGGGCCTCCCTATGTCTAGCATTAAAAGATTACAGATGGTACAAAATGCGGCTGCTAGACTTTTGACAAAAACAAGAAAGTTTGATCATATTACGCCTATACTGGCTCACTTGCACTGGCTTCCTGTGCACTTAAGATGCGACTTTAAGGTTTTACTACTTACGTATAAAATACTACACGGTTTAGCTCCAGCCTATCTTGCCGATTGTATTGTACCATATGTCCCGACAAGAAATCTGCGTTCAAAGAACTCCGGCTTATTAGTGATTCCCAGAGCCCAAAAAAAGTCTGCGGGCTATAGAGCGTTTTCTATTCGGGCTCCAGTACTATGGAATGCCCTCCCGGTAAAAGTTAGAGATGCTACCTCAGTAGAAGCATTTAAGTCTCATCTTAAAACTCATTTGTATACTCTAGCCTTTAAATAGACTCCCTTTTTAGACCAGTTGATCTGCCGTTTCTTTTCTTTTCTTTTCTACTCTGCTCCGGGGTGGACCGCTAGCCTGTCCATCGGATGGGGACATCTCTACGCTGCTGACCCGTCTCCGCTCGGGATGGTTCCCGCTGGCCCCACCATGGACTGGACTTTCGCTGATGTGTTGGACTTTCACAATATTATGTCAGACCCACTCGACACCGAGGATGTCGTTGTGGCTTGTACAGCCCTTTGAGACACTTGTGATTTAGGGCTATATAAATAAACATTGATTGATTGATTGATTGAAACGAGAGAGTTGGGTCGAAGATAATACCCAGATTCTTTACCGAGTCGCCTTGTTTAATTGTTTGGTTGTCAAATGTTAAGGTGGTATTTTTAAATAGATGTCGGTGTCCAGCAGGACAGATAATCAGCATTTCCGTTTTCTTAGCGTTGAGTTGCAAAAAGTTAGCGGAGATCCATTCTTTAATTTCATTAAGACACGCCTCCAGCTGACTACAATCCGGCGTGTTGGTCAGCTTTAGGGGCATGTAGAGTTGGGTGTCATCAGCATAACAGTGAAAGCTAACACCGTACTTGCGTATGATGTCACCTAGCGGCAGCATGTAAATACTAAAGAGTGCAGGGCCAAGAACCGAACCCTGGGGAACTCCGCACGTTACCTTAACATAGTCCGAGGTCACATTGTTATGGGAGATGCACTGCATCCTGTCAGTAAGATAAGAGTTAAACCAAGACAAGGCTAAGTCTGACATACCAATACGTGTTTTGATACGCTCTAATAAAATATTATGATCGACGTAAAGCGGCGCTAAGATCAAGAAGCAGCAACATAGATGACGCATCAGAATCCATCGTTAGCAATATATATATATGTATATATATATATATATATGTGTGTGTATATATAATGTGTATATATATATATATATATATATATGTATATGTATATATATATATATATATATATATATATATATATATATATATATATATATATGTATGTATATATATATATATATATGTATATATATATATATATATATATATAATATATATATATATATATATATATATATATATATATATATATATATATATATATATATATATATATATATATATATATATATATATGTGTGTGTGTGTATATATAATGTGTGTGTGTGTGTATGTATATACATATATATATATTAGAGATGTCCGATAATATCGGCCTGCCGATATGCGTTAAAATGTAATATCGGAAATTATCGGTATCGTTTTTTTTATTATCGGTATCGTTTTATTTTTTTTATTTTTTTAAATTAAATCAACATAAAAAAACACTAGCTACACTTACAATTAGTGCACCAACCCAAAAAACCTCCCTCCCCCCATTTACACTCATTCACACAAAAGGGTTGTTTCTTTCTGTTATTAATATTCTGGTTCCTACATTATATATCAATATATATCAATACAGTCTGCAAGGGATACAGTCCGTAAGCACACATGATTGTGCGTGCTGCTGCTCCACTAATAGTACTAACCTTTAACAGTTCATTTTACTCATTTTCATTCATTACTAGTTTCTATGTAACTGTTTTTATATTGTTGTACTTTCTTTTTTATTCAAGAAAATGTTTTTAATTTATTTATCTTATTTTACTAATTTTTTAAAAAAGTACCTTATCTTCACCATACATGGTTGTCCAAATTAGGCATAATAATGTGTTAATTCCACGACTGCATATATCGGTTGATATCGGTATCGGTTGATATCGGTATCGGTAATTAAAGAGTTGGACAATATCGGATATCGGCAAAAAGCCATTATCGGACATCCCTAATATATATATATATATATATATATATATAATGTTTGTGTATGTATATATGTGTGTGTATACAGTATACTGTATATATATGTGTATATACAGTATGTTTGGATGTGTGTGTGTATATATACAGTATGTATGTCTATGTACAGTATGTATGTATGTATATATTATGGATGTAACAGTTAACGGTATAATGATAAACCGCGATAAAATTCCCGACGGTTAGTAATAACATCAACATTTTTAATGAAAGAAAACTCGTCATTTATTAATGCATTAATAAATGCATTTATTAATGCATTAATAAATGCATTTATTAATGCATTTTAGGCAACACTGCTTACTTCCTGAAAACTAAGTCATGCGCACTAGCGTGGTTTGGCTCGATCATCACGGCGGACTAGCTGCACGGACTTTGCTCCAAGGAATCTATAGTAAACTCTGAAGGTGATCAATTTGTTGGTTCCACACGTTGTTTATTTCATGATGTTATCTCGTCCTTGATATCTATTCCAGATGTTGGTCCAGCAAACAGGAAGTGCTGCGGTGATTGTGTGGTCTTTGTTCAACGTTCCGTGGCCAAGTGATTCATGTAGTTATTCTCCATGTTGTTGTTGTTGTGCAGCTGGCCATGTTCATCTACTACGCCGTGTGGAAGCCTCAGAAGCAGTGGGTGACGCTGGAAGAAGGCATCTGGAACAGCCGCCTCACGTACAGACCCGAGTCCCGGCAGGAAGCCTGGCGCTTTATCTCCTACATGTTTGTCCACGCGGGGTAAGTGTGGGAAAGTCTGCTCTTTCATCCGTGGGAAAGAAAGTGGAAAACAACCACTCCGGCTTTTTAGGCAAAATAAAGTTCATCCTAACTACCAAACTTTAAATAGGATCTTGCAGCACTTTCACCCAATAATACAATATCATTTTGACAATTAATTTGCAATACTTTTTCCCTTCACAAGCATTTTTTTTCCATTATTATTATTTTTTTCATCAAATTTTCTTTTTGTCTTTAGCCCTAAATAGTTTTACAAATCTCTAAAGGCTTGGACATCACCTTTTTAGCTCTTATTTCCAAAATGGTGTTCACTACTGAATTGGGGTCTTATGGCCACTTATGTGGACACTTATACTGCCATCTGGTGGTGTCAGAAGAGTATAACATACAGCGGAATTTGGGGAAAAAAAAGTGTAAAAATAAGAATTAGCATGTCACTAAACATGAAGTACACCTTTGTGTACTTATGGACTATTAGATGATTCTTAGTTTTTATTCTAATTAAGGTCCAATAAGCCCAAATAGCAAAGAGAAATAAATAAAAAAACATGTAAACAAACAGCTTGGGCCTTAAAAGGTTTTTAAGACAAGTACATCAAAAATAATGGTAAATTTAATCAATATAAATACAAATATAGTATTTATCTCAATAAAAAAAATCATATATTATAAAAATAAGTACTTTATTAAATATACAAAATTTATAAAAAGAAAATAAACATTTGATCAGGTTTTATGCTGCTGATTTCGGTTCCGATCATCCGCGAGTGAGATCGGTCTATTGCCAGAGGTGTCGTAGTCGTTTTCACTGAGGGCCACATTGCAGTTATGTTTGGCCCCAGAGGGCCGCTTCTAACAGTGAATATTTATTATTACACCATTTTTTAATGCATTTTTTTAAGTAGATTTAAAAACTAAAATGTAAAAAAATACATGGTAAGTTGCAATAATTTCCCCTCAAAATGTAGTGTTTATTACTGTAAATGGAAATACAGTACTGTTGTTTTTATGGTAAAAAAAAAAAAAAAAAGGCAGCTCAGTTGCAAGAATTTTACTGTAAAATGTACATTTGTTTTTTTACTGTAAATTAAAAAAAATGCAATTTTACAGTAAAATTTTGGCACCTGAGCTGCCAGTTTGTTTGTTTTTTTACCGCAATTCAACAAGTGTAGATTTTTTGGTGTATTACTGTAAATGCAAAAATGGCACCACAGTTTATTACAGTAAAAAAATACTGGGTTTTTTTCCATTTTGACAAAAATGCTGTAAAAACCACAGTAATGTCATACTTTTACCATGAAATGTATTGCTACTTTTACATTGCACACTTTGATGGATAACTTGCTTTGAAATCATTATTATTAGTATTGACACCTGTGGTCTATACCAATAACATGTATTAACTGTACTTTTTTATATATATTTTTTTTATGAAGAGGGATATTAGTAGTTTAACGATATCAACACAATATTTAAACAATTTCCTTATTGAGCCAAACAAAATCAATAGTACACAATAACTAAACAAAAACTACTGTTGTAAAATGTAAAAAAAATATGGTAAGTTGCAAAAATTTCCCCTCAAAATGTAGTGTTTATTACTGTAAATGGAAATACAGTACTGCTGTTTTTATGGTAAAAAAAAAAAAGGCAGCTCAGTTGCAAGAATTTTACTGTAAAATGTACATTTGTTTTTTTACTGTAAATTAAAAAAAAATGCAATTTTACAGTAAAATTTTGGCACCTGAGCTGCCAGTTTGTTGTTGTTGTTTTTTTACCACAAATCAACACGTGTAGATTTTTGGGTGTATTACTGTAAATGCAAAAATGGCACCACAGTTTATTACAGTAAAAAAATACTGTTTGTTTTTTTTCATTTAGAGAAGAATGCTGTAAAAACCACAGTAAATGTCACAATTTTACCATGAAATCTATTTCTACTTTTGCATTGCACACTTTGATGGATAACTTGCTTTGAAATCATTATTATTAGTATTTATTTCTATTTAAAAAATGGCTTGAATGTTTGGTAATATATTTTTGCATAATTAAACATTATTTAACATAATTTGCGATTACATGGACTAAATATATATATTTTTTCCTCCCAAAATAGAAAGAAAGAATACATTTAGTAATAAAAGTTACAGTACTTTATTGATACATATTATTTCCAGGCTTTCGAGGGCCAAATTAAATGAAGTGGCGGGCCACATCTGGCCCCCGGGTCTTGAGTTTAACACCTGTGGTCTATACCGATAACATGTATTAACTGTACTTTGAAAAAAATGTATGAAGAGGGAAATTAGTAGTTTAACGATATCAACACAATATTTAAACAATTTCCTTATTGAGCCAAACAAAATCAATAGTACACAATAACTAAACAAAAACTACTGTTGTAAAATGTAAAAAAAAATATGGTGAGTTGCAATAATTTCCCCTCAAAATGTAGTGTATATTACTATAAATGGAAATACAGTACTGCTGTTTTTATGGTAAAAAAAAAAAAAAAAGGCAGCTCAGTTGCCAAAATTTGACTGTAAAATGTACATTTGTTTTTTTTACTGTAAATATAAAAAAATGCAATTTTACAGTAAAATTTTGGCACCTGAGCTGCCAGTTTTTTTTTTTTTTTTACCGCAATTCAACAAGTGTAGATTTTTCGGTGTATTACTGTAAATGCAAAAATGGCACCACAGTTTATTACAGTAAAAAAATACTGGGTTTTTTTCCATTTTGAGAAAAATGCTGTAAAAACCACAGTAATGTCATACTTTTACCATGAAATGTATTGCTACTTTTACATTGCACACTTTGATGGATAACTTGCTTTGAAATCATTATTATTAGTATTGACACCTGTGGTCTATACCAATAACATGTATTAACTGTACTTTTTTATATATATTTTTTTTATGAAGAGGGATATTAGTAGTTTAACGATATCAACACAATATTTAAACAATTTCCTTATTGAGCCAAACAAAATCAATAGTACACAATAACTAAACAAAAACTACTGTTGTAAAATGTAAAAAAAAATATGGTGAGTTGCAATAATTTCCCCTCAAAATGTAGTGTATATTACTATAAATGGAAATACAGTACTGCTGTTTTTATGGTAAAAAAAAAGAAGAAAAAAAAGGCAGCTCAGTTGCAAGAATTTTACTGTAAAATGTACATTTGTTTTTTTACTGTAAATTAAAAAAAATGCAATTTTACAGTAAAATTTTGGCACCTGAGCTGCCAGTTTGTTGTTGTTTTTTTTTACCACAAATCAACACGTGTAGATTTTTGGGTGTATTACTGTAAATGCAAAAATGGCACCACAGTTTATTACAGTAAAGAAATACTGTTTTTTTTTTTTTCATTTAGAGAAAAATGCTGTAAAAACCACAGTAAATGTCACAATTTTACCATGAAATCTATTTCTACTTTTGCATTGCACACTTTGATGGATAACTTGCTTTGAAATCATTATTATTAGTATTTATTTCTATTTAAAAAATGGTTTGAATGTTTGGTAATATATTTTTGCATAATTAAACATTATTTGACATAATTTGCGATTACATGGACTAAATATATATATTTTTTCCTCCCAAAATAGAAAGAAAGAATACATTTAGTAACAAAAGTTACAGTACTTTATTGATACGTATTATTTCCAGGTTTTCGAGGGCCAAATTAAATGAAGTGGCGGGCCACATCTGGCCCCCGGGCCTTGAGTTTGACACCTGTGGTCTATACTGATAACATGTATTAACTGTACTTTTTTAATTTATTTTTTTATGAAGAGGGATATTAGTAGTTTAACGATATCAACACAATATTTAAACAAGTTTCTTTTTGAGCCAAACAAAATCAATAGTACACAATAACTAAACAAAAACTACTGTCTGCTACTCATTGAAATCCTTTGCCTGGTTTTTGCCCTCAAAGTTCTCCTGCATCCTTGTGATACTCCGTAATTATTATTAGCTGAACGGAGCGGCTCCACACTGTGTATGGAGACATACACATAAGGCCTGGGGACTAAAAATTAATACTTTATCAGCCAGAGGGGATCGGCAATAGCGATTACTTAATTTTGTTGATGAAAATGGTCCCATACTGATTGGTAGCCAATTGATAATAACACCAGGAAAATTAGAATTGTCCTAGTCGCTTGTTGCTAGGCAGAATTGACATGACTAATTGAGTGTCTCTTCAGCGTGGAGCACATAGTGGGCAACCTGTTCATGCAGCTCCTGCTCGGCATCCCCTTAGAGATGGTCCACAAAGGGTTTGAAGTGGGCATGATCTACCTGGCGGGGGTCTTGGCAGGTGAGGAACGCCTTTTTAGCGTCTTGGCTCGTGCCGCTAGGGCGGACTTTGTCACGCGTCCACTAACTCTGTCCCTGCAGGGTCGCTGGCCAGCTCCATCTTTGATCCCCTCAGTGCCTTGGTGGGGGCTTCCGGAGGGGTCTACGCCCTCATGGGGGGCTACTTCATGAACGCAGTGGTGGTGAGGTCACATTTCAAATGATTGCGTTGGGATTTATGTTTCAGTTTTTGCTCTTGTATGACAGTTACATAATATTTACATTGTGATTGTGCTATAAAAAAAAAAAATGGAGTATCTAATGGGACTAAATAAATAAATATTTAAATAATTACTTACATGTATTATTAATTATAATTGGAATTAAATACATAAATTGTGTCATTTATTTATTGCAAAAGTATGTTTATTTTTTCAATTATGTCACGATTTAATCATTTTTTTAATTTCATGAATTGATCTTATCTGTCAAACTCACCCATCAAAGTTGGGGGGAGGGGGGGGAGCTTACACAATTTTCATCCAATGATTGCTTTGGTCTGAAGCTTGGAGCCCGCCCACTGACTTTGACGTTTAATTTTATATAAAGTGCTGTCAAACGTGTTCATTAAATAATGAAAAAATAAATAATGAAACTATGAAATAATTAATTAAATCACAAAATCAATTAAACGATTAAGTAATTAAATATTTAAATAGATTATTAAATAATTATATGTACTTTTACATCAAATTAATGAGACATTTAATAACACATTTAGGTATTTAACTCCAATTATTAATCACACATTTAAGTTGATATATCAAGATATATATATTGTTCATTTGAACCTCCTTTAAAAAAAAAAAAAACATTTTTTGTTTAATTATTTCTTCAATTATTTCACGATTTAATCATTTTTTAAATTTCACGAACCTTCGTGAATTGATCTTATCCGTCAAACTCACCCATCAAAGTTGGGAGGCGGAGCTTACACAAATCTCATCCAATGATTGCTTTGGTCTGAAGCCTGGAGCCCGCCCTCTGACTTTGACATTTAATTTTACATGAAGCGCTGCCAAACATTTTTTTTTTTTTTTTTTAAATCATTAAACTATGAAAAAATTAAGTAAATCACAAAATATTATAATCAATTAATTAAACGATTAAGTAATTAAATATTTAAATAGATTATTAAATAATTATATGTACTTTTACATCAAATGAATGAGACATTTAATAACACACTTAGGTATTTAATTCCAATTATTAATCACACATTAAAGTTAATATTTCAAGATGTATTTATTTAACGTTGGTCCATTTGAACCTCCTTTAAAAAAAAAAAATAAAAAAACATTCTCCCTATGGTTAAAAAAACACACAATTGGGAATTTACAAGTTTATTCATGCCAGTCAATTGTGTCATTCATTTATTTATTGCAAAACTATGTTTAATTATTTCTTCAATTATTTCACGATCTAATAATTTTTTTAATTTCATGAACCTTATCTGTCAAACTCACCCATCAAAGTTGGGGGGCGGGGCTTACACAAATCCAAGTCCAATGATTACTTTGGTCTGAAGCCTGGAGTCCGCCCACTGACTTTGACGTTTAATTTTACATGAAGTGCTGCCAAACAGGTTCATTAAATCATTTTAAAAAATCATAAAACTATGAAATAATTAATTAAATCGCAAAATATTAAAATCTATTAATTAAATATTCAAATAGATTATTAAATAATTATATGTACTTTTACATCAAATTAATGAGCCATTTAATAACACATTTAGGTATTTAATTCAAATTATTATTAATCACACATTTAAGTTAATATTTCAAGATGTATTTATTTAATGTTGATCCATTTCAACCTCCTTAAAAAAATCTTAAACACATTTACCCTATGGTTAAAAATAACACAAATGGGAGTTCACAAGCTTATTCCTGCCAGTCAATTGTGTCATTCATTTATTTATTGCAAAAGTATGTTTGATTATTTCTTCAATTATTTCATTATTGGGGGGCGGAGCTTACACAAATCTCATCCAATGATTGCTTTGGTCTGAAGCCTGGAGCCCGCCCACTGACTTTGACGGTTAATTTTATATGAAGTGCTGCCAAACATGTTCATTAAATACTAAAAAAAATAATAATGAAACTATGAAATAATTAATTAAATCACAAAATATTAAAATAAATTAACGGTTAAGTAATTTCAATATTTAAATAGATTAAATAATTGATTTAATACCACATTTAAGTATTTAATTCCAATTATTATTAATCACACATTTTAAATTAATATTTCAAGATGTATTTATTTAATGTTGGTCCATTTGAACCTCCTTAAAAATATTCTGCCTAGCAACACATTTTCCCTATGGTTAAAAAAACATAATTGGGAGTTTACAAGCTTATTCCTGCCAGACGACAATATCACAAAGTTGTTTCCTGTCCTGACTCTTTATAGAATTTCCGGGAGATGATCCCCGTCCTCGGCGTGTTCCGTATCCTCATCATCTTGCTCATCGGTAGGCGGACATCTTTGTTATTTCACACGTTGTTTAGACGCACGCTGACACGCCTCCCATCGTTCTTAGTCGGCGTGGACTTTGGATTCGCTTTCTACAGAAGATTTGCGGGCGACGAGGGTATGAAGGTACGTGAGTTATCTCAGTGTTTGCCAGAAAAATCCTTCCAGCAAGCTGGAATTTAGGATTCGTCGATTAGCTCGATGAAAGGATCCTGCTGGGACTTGATTCACCTTGCACACACACACATATTTGTGTGTGTGTCTCTTCCAGTGTGTAGGATAGTTGCATATTTTGCATAGTACTCGCATCCCTGCCCTACTTAGTACACTCCTGTCCCCTCCCTCCTCTATCCATGCCCCCTGGCTTCTATATACTTCCATCTGTAAACCCGTCCTGCCAGGTTTTAGGCCATTTCATACACACAATGGCTTCAAATCCTCCAAAATAGATACATTTAAGCTACCACTACATTACGACGACAATTTAGCATTTTAGACAGATTGCTTCATATAATGCTGACAAAAAAACTGCAAAAAAAAACAACTGAAAATGTTGCAATATGCATGCCAGGCCAGTAGGTGGCAGTGGCAGTTTGTAAAGAAACACTGACCTCATGCTTGTTGTCTTTTGAACACGGTTTGGTTGCATCGACCGTGAATTCAACTAGATGAGGCAATTCCTGAAGGAATGGCGTGTGAATGCTGAAGTTGAAGTGAAATGCTGACAGAATGTTGGAATGGTTTGAATTTTGAAGAGTTTGAATTTCCAGGAAAAACGGAATTTGGTTTGGAACTTGGGAAAGTGTTAGTTTGAATGTCCAGGATGAGTGGAATGTGTTGATGTTGGAATTGTTTGAATAGCTTGAAAAATGTGGGAATTGGGCAACTTGGAAAAATGCCCCATTCATTTCAATGGGAACTTCCTGGAAATTTGGGAATTTTGGGAAAAGCGGGATGATTAGGAGCATGAATGAGTTGAATTGGTTGGTGTTGGAATTGTTTAAATCAGTCGAGAAATGTTGAAGTAGGAAAATTTTTTAATTGAGAAATGGTATTATGGAATTTCGGGAAAATTGGGAATTTTTCTAGTTCCTAAACCGACTTGATTGTTTGTCCTGACTAAGAGGAATGTTTTGACGGTGAAACAGTTGAAATATGTAAAAGGAGTAGTCAAACGAAAAAGGTTGGCAATCGGGTTAGAAAAAAACCAGGAATTCCTGGAAATGTGTTGAACGTGAAAAATGGTAGTTTGAATGTCCAGGATGAGTGGAATGTGTTGATGTTGGAATGGTTTGAAAAATGTGGGAATTGTGCAACTTGGAAAAATGCCCCATTCATTTCAATGGGAACTTCCTGGAAATTTGGGAAAAGCGGGATGATTAGGAGCATGAATGTCCTGAATGAGTTGAATTGGTTGGTGTTGGAATTGTTTAAATCAGTCAAGAAATGTTGTAGTCATACGAAAAAGGTTGGACATTGGGTTAGAAAAACCCCAGGATTTCCTGGAAATGTGTTGAACGTGGAAAAATGGTAGTTTGATTGTCCAGGATGTGTGGAATGTGTTGATGTTGAAATTGTTTGAATAGCTTGAAAAATGTGGGAATTGTGCAACTTGCAAAAATATCCCATTCATTTCAACGGGAACTTCCTGGAAATTTGGGAATTTTGGGGAAAGCGGGATGATTAGGAGCATGAATGAGTTGAATTGGTTGGTGTTGGAATTGTTTAAATCAGTCAAGAAATGTTGAAGTAGGAACAGTTTTTTAATTGAGAAATGGTATTATGGAATTTCGGGAAAATTGGAAATTTTTCTGGTTCCTAAACCGACTTGATTTTTTGTCCTGACTAGGAGGAATGTTTTGACTGTGGAACAGTTAAAATGGGTTGAAAAATTTAAAAGGAGTAGTCAAACGAAAAAGGTTGGACGTTGGGTAAGAAAAAAAAACAGGAATTCCTGGAAATGTGTTGAACGTGGAAAATGGTAGTTTGAATGTCCAGGCTGAGTGGAATGTGTTCATGTTGAAATGGTTTGAATAGCTTGAAAAATGTGGGAATTGTGCAAATTGGAAAAAGGCCCCATTCATTTCAATGGGAACTTCCTGGAAATTTGAGAAAAGCGGGATAATTAGGAGCATGAATGTCCTGAATGAGTTGAATTGGTTGGTGTTGGAATTGTTTAAATCAGTCAAGAAATGTTGTAGTCAAACGAAAAAGGTTGGACATTGGGTTAGAAAAACCCCAGGAATTCCTGGAAATGTGTTGAACGTGGAAAAATGGTAGTTTGAATGTCCAGGATGTGTGGAATGTGTTGATGTTGAAATTGTTTGAATAGCTTGAAAAATGTGGGAATTGTGGAAGTTTGAAAAATGGACAATTTCTTTTTGAATGGGAAAAATGTCCCTGAAAACTGGGAATTCTTGGAAATCCGGGAATTTTTTTTAATTTTTGAAAGAGAGCACACAATTTTGAACAGGCAGAATATTTTGGAGTTTGAAGGGATTGAATCGGATGTAAAATGTGGGAATTGTGGAACTTTGAAAAATGTCCCGCTCGTTTCAATGGGAATTTCGGGAAAAGCAGGATTTTTTCGGGTAAATGTTAAAAGACTTGAATGTTCTTGAATGGTTGGTGTTGGAATTTTTTTAATCAGTCGAGAAATGTTGAAGTGGTAACATTTTTAATTGAGAAATGGTATTACGGAATTCCTGGAAAACTGGGAATTTTTCCAGTTCAACTTTGTTTTTTGTCCTGATTAAAAGGAATGTTTGATGGTGAGGAGTAGTCGACAGAAAAAAGGGTGAAAAAGGGGGTTGAAGAAGGGGGATTCTGGGAATTCCTGGAATTTTTTTGAACTTGGAAAAATGATCGTTTTCTGTCCAGGATGAGTGGAACATGTTGAAGGTGGAATGGTTTAAATCGGTTGAAAAATGTGGAAATGGTGGAAGTTTGAAAAATGGCCAATTCATTTTGAATGGGAAAAATGTCCCTGAAAACTGGGAATTTTTTTTATATTGTTGAAAGAGAGCACACAATTTTGAACAGGCTGAATATTTTGGAGTTTGAAGGGTTTGAGTCGGATGAAAAATTTGGGAATTGTGGAACTTTGAAAAATGTCCCGCTCTTTTCAATGGGAATTTCGGGAAAAGCAGGATTTTTTTGGGTAAATGTTAAAAGACTTGAATGTTCTTGAATGGTTGGTGTTGGAATTTTTTTAATCAGTCGAGAAATGTTGAAGTGGTAACATTTTTAATTGAGAAATGGTATTACGGAATTCCTGGAAAACTGGGAATTTTTCCAGTTCAACTTTGTTTTTTGTCCTGTTTAAAAGGAATGTTTGATGGTGAGGAGTAGTCGACAGAAAAAAGGGTGAAAAGGGGGTTGAAGAAGGGGGATTCTGGGAATTCCTGGAATTTTTTTGAACTTGGAAAAATTATCGTTTAAATGTCCAGGATGAGTGGAACATGTTGAAGGTGGAATGGTTTCAATCGGTTGAAAATGTGGAAATGGTGGAAGTTTGAAAAATGGCCAATTCATTTTGAATGGGAAAAATGTCCCTGAAAACTGGGAATTTTTTTTAAATTGTTGAAAGAGAGCACACAATTTTGAACAGGCTGAATATTTTGGAGTTGGAAGGGTTTGAGTCGGATGAAAAATTTGGGAATTGTGGAACTTTGAAAAATGTCCCGCTGGTTTCAATGGGAATTTCGGGAAAAGCAGGATTTTTTTTGGGTAAATGTTAAAAGACTTGAATGTTCTTGAATGGTTGGTGTTGGAATTTTTTTAATCAGTCGAGAAATGTTGAAGTAGTAACATTTTTAATTGAGAAATGGTATTACGGAATTCCTGGAAAACTGGGAATTTTTCCAGTTCAACTTTGTTTTTTGTCCTGATTAAAAGGAATGTTTGATGGTGAGGAGTAGTCGACAGAAAAAAGGGTGAAAAAGGGGGTTGAAGAAGGGGGATTCTGGTAATTCCTGGAATTTTTTTGAACTTGGAAAAATGATCGTTTAAATGTCCAGGATGAGTGGAACATGTTGAAGGTGGAATGGTTTGAATCGGTTGAAAAATGTGGAAATGGTGGAAGTTTGAAAAATGGCCAATTCATTTTGAATGGGAAAAATGTCCCTGAAAACTGGGAATTTTTTTTAAATTGTTGAAAGAGAGCACACAATTTTGAACAGGCTGAATATTTTGGAGTTGGAAGGGTTTGAGTCGGATGGAAAATTTGGGAATTGTGGAACTTTGAAAAATGTCCCGCTTGTTTCAATGGGAATTTCGGGAAAAGCGGGATTTTTTTCGGGTAAATGTTAAAAAACTTGAATGTTCTTGAATGGTTGGTGTTGGAATTTTTTTAATCAGTCGAGAAATGTTGAAGTGGTAACATTTTTAATTGAGAAATGGTATTACGGAATTCCTGGAAAACTGGGAATTTTTCCAGTTCAACTTTGTTCTTTGTCCTGATTAAAAGGAATGTTTGATGGTGAGGAGTAGTCGACAGAAAAAAAGGCGAAAAAAGGGGTTGAAGAAGGGGGATTCTGGGAATTCCTGGAATTTTTTTGAACTTGGAAAAACGATTGTTTAAATGTCCAGGATGAGTGGAACATGTTGAAGGTGGAATGGTTTGAATCGGTTGAAAAATGTGGAAATGGTGGAAGTTTGAAAAATGGCCAATTCATTTTGAATGGGAAAAATGTCCCTGAAAACTGGGAATTTTTTTTTAATTGTTGAAAGAGAGCACACAATTTTGAACAGGCTGAATATTTTGCAGTTGGAAGGGTTTGAGTCGGATGAAAAATTTGGGAATTGTGGAACTTTGAAAAATGTCCCGCTCGTTTCAATGGGAATTTCGGGAAAAGCAGGATTTTTTGGGGTAAATGTTAAAAGACTTGAATGTTCTTGAATGGTTGGTGTTGGAATTTTTTAATCAGTCGAGAAATGTTGAAGTGGTAACATTTTTAATTGAGAAATGGTATTACAGAATTCCTGGAAAACTGGGGATTTTTCCAGTTCAACTTTGTTTTTTTGTCCTGATTAAAAGGAATGTTTGATGGTGAGGAGTAGTCGACAGAAAAAAGGGTGAAAAAGGGGGATTCTGGTAATTCCTGGAATTTTTTTGAACTTGGAAAAATGATCGTTTAAATGTCCAGGATGAGTGGAACATGTTGAAGGTGGAATGGTTTGAATCGGTTGAAAAATGTGGAAGTTTGAAAAATGGCCAATTCATTTTGAATGGGAAAAATGTCCCTGAAAACTGGGAATTTTTTTTAAATTGTTGAAAGAGAGCACACAATTTTGAACAGGCTGAATATTTTGCAGTTGGAAGGGTTTGAGTCGGATGAAAAATTTTAACGATATTATCGGCCGATAAATGCTTTAAAATGTAATATCGGAAATTATCGGTATCGGTTTCAAAAAGTAAAATGTATGACTTTTTAAAACGCCGCTGTGTACACGGACGTAGGGAGAAGTACAGAGCGCCAATAAACCTTAAAGGCACTGCCTTTGCGTGCCGGCCCAGTCACATAATATCTACGGATTTTCACACACACAAGTGAATGCAAGGCATACTTGGTCAACAGCCATACAGGTCACACTGAGGGTGGCCGTATAAACAAGTTTAACACTGTTACAAATATGCGCCACAGTGTGAACCCACACCAAACAAGAATGACAAACACATTTCGGGAGAACATCCGCACCGTAACACAACATAAACACAACAGAACAAATACCCAGAACCCCTTGCAGCACTAACTCTTCCGGGACGCTACAATAGACACCCCTCTGCTACACCCTTCCCCCACACACCTCAATCCCACCCACCTCAACCTCCTCATGCTCTCTCAGGAAGAGCATGTCCCAAATTCCAAGCTGCTGTTTTGAGGCGTGTTAAAAAAAAAAAAGCACTTTGTGACTTCAATAATAAATATGGCAGTGCCATGTTGGCATTTTTTTCCATAACTTGAGTTGATTTATTTTGGAAAACCTTGTTACATTGTTTAATGCATCCAACGGGGCATCACAACAAAATTAGGCATAATAATGTGTTAATTCCACCACTGTATATATCGGTATCGGTTGATATCGGAATCGGTAATTAAGAGTTGGACAATATCGTAATATCGGCAAAAAAGCCGTTATCGGACATTTCTAATCTAAAGTGTTATTTTCATGTAAAAAAGGCTGCAGTTGCGCCAAGGTAATTTAGAAATGGGTCGATAATTTGAGAAACTTGTAGGATCAAGACTAGGGATGTCCGATAATATCGCGTTAAAATGTAATATCGGAAATGATCGGTATCGTTTTTTTTATTATCTGTATCGTTTGTTTCTTTTTATTTTTTTATTTTTTATTAAATCAACATAAAAAACACAAGATACACTTACAATTAGTGCATCAACCCAAAAAAACCTTCCTCCCTCATTCACACAAAAGGGTTGTTTCTTTCTGTTATTAATATTCTGCTTCCTACATTATATATCAATATATATCAATACAGTCTGCAAGGGATACAGTCCGTAAGCACACATGATTGTGCGTGCTGCTGCTCCACTAATAGTACTAACCTTTAACAGTTAATTTTACTCATTTTCATTAATTACTAGTTTCTAGTTTGATTGCTTGATTGATTGATTTTCATTAATTACTAGTTTCTATGTAACTGTTTTTATATTGTTTTACTTTCTTTTTTATTCAAGAAAATGTTTTTAATTTAGTTATCTTATTTTATTATTATTTTTAAAAAGTACCTTATCTTCACCATACCTGGTTGTCCAAATTAGGCATAATAATGTGTTAATTCCACGACTGCATATATCGGTTGATATCGGTATCGGTAATTAAAGAGTTGGACAATATCGGAATATCGGCAAAAAGCCATTATCGGACATCCCTAATCAAGACCTGTTTTGTTTTTTTTAATCAAAGGCTCAACAACTGCTCCTTTACAAAAAGAGCTGCTGTTGATGATGTCCCTGGCAGTGTTTTTCAACCTTTTTTGAGCCAAGGCACAAAAATCCAGAGGCACACCACCAGCAGAAATCATGAAAAAAATTAACTCAGTTGACAGTAAAAAGTCGTTGTCGCAATTGTTGGATATGACTTTAAAACATAACCAAGCATGCATCACTATAGCTCTTGTCTCAAAGTAGGTGTACTGTCACCACCTGTCACGTCACACCCTGACTTATTCGGACTTTTTTGCTGTTTTCCTGTGTGTAGTGTTTTACTTCTTGTCTTGCACTCCTATTTTTATTTTGGTGGCTTTTTCTCTCTTTTTGGTATTTTCCTGTAGCAGTTTCTTGTCTTCTTTTGAGCGATATTTCCCGCATCTACTTTATTTTAGCAATCAAGAATATTTCAGTTGTTTTTATCCTTCTTTGTGGGGACATTGTTGATTGTCATGTCATGTTCGGATGTACATTGTGGACGCCGTCTTTGCTCCACAGTAAGTCTTTGCTGTCGTCCAGCATTCTGTTTTTGTTTACTTTGTAGCCAGTTCAGTTTTAGTTTCGTTCTGCATAGCCTTCCCTAAGCTTCAATGCCTTTTCTTAGAGGCACTCACCTTTTGTTTATTTTTGGTTTAAGCATAAGACACCTTTTTACCTGCACGCTGCTGCCACCTACTGATATGGAAGAGTATTACTGCCGAGCTCTAGACAGCACCGACACTCAACAACAACACATCATTTGCAGACTATAATTACTGGTTTGCAAAAAATATTTTTAACCCAAATAGGTGAAATTAGGCACACCAGACTGTATCACAAGGCACACTAGTGTGCCGCGGCACAGTGGTTGAAAAACATCGCCCTAACAGACAAGTCAATAGAGTCCCAGACTTCTTTAAAAAAGCAAGGGGGGACTGGGTCTGTGGGACAGGATGAGGGTTTTAGTTTGTCAACTCGTCATGACCATAAAGAGGTACGTGTTCCTCCCCACTTTCTCATGCACCCCAGATCATGACTAAAGTTAAAAGATGCTTGATGTAATTAACACCTGCTTGCTCTGCGCTGATCGCTGGCATTCACGCTGACTGACGTGTCTCCTCATCAAGGTGTCATTCGTGGCTCACTTCGGAGGGATCGTGGCGGGCATGACCATCGGCTACGTCTTCTTCAGCGACTACAACAAGAAGCTGCTGAAAGACCCTCGTTTCTGGATTTGTATCGTAGGCTACTTGGTTTTTTTCCTCTTTGCTGTTCTTTTCAACATCTTCCTCTCGCCCGCCTCGTTGTAGCAGCGCACACCCAAACTCACTTTTTTTTTTTTTTACAAGGAGCACTAAGACTCATTTTTACCCACTTTCACAACTTGTTTTTAATGAATGTACTGTAGTTGGACACGCCCTCTGCTGGTGACAAGTAGTAATGCAGGGGTTTTAAGAAAGTGCCTTTTTAAAAGTGAATGATTGAACATGTTTGACGACATTGTAAATAAGTATTTCCATTACACAGCAGGTACATCTTTTTAAGAGTTCATACCCACCGTTTTTGTATTCATGTTTTATTATATTAAAAAAGCAAGTATGTGAGTAACGACTTGATTATTTACTGCATTAATACAAATGTAAATCATACAAACTATATTTTTAAATGCAGAGAATATGTATTGCATTAAAATATCAAATATCATAAATATTGATCTGTATTCTGGCATAGTGTATACAATATCATACTGATAGGTAATAAGTAGGGATGTCCGATAATGGCTTTTTGCCGATATCCGCAATTCCGATATTGTCCAACTCTTTAATTACCGATACCGATATCAACCGATACCGATACTGATATGTACAGTTGTGGAATTAACACATTATTATGCCTAATTTGGACAACCAGGTATGGTGAAGATAAGGTCCTTTTTTTTTTAAATTAATAAAATAAAATAAGATAAATAAATTAAAAACATTTTCTTGAATATTAAAGAAAGTAAAACAATATAAAATCAGTTACATAGAAACTAGTAATTAATGAAAATGAGTAAAATTAACTGTTAAAGGTTAGTACTATTAGTGAACCAGCAGCACGCACAATCATGTGTGCTTACGGACTGTATCCCTTGCAGACTGTATTGATATATATTGATATATAATGTAGGAACCAGAATATTAATAACAGAAAGAAACAACCCTTTTTTGTGAATGAGTGTAAATGGGGGAGGGAGGTTTTTTGGGTTGGTGCACTAATTGTAAGTGTATCTTGTGTTTTTTATGTGGATTTAATTAAAAAAAACAAAAAAACAAAAAACGATACCGATAATAAAAAAAACGATACCGATAATTTCCGATATTACATTTTAACGCATATATCGGCCGATAATATCTAGTAATAAGGCCTCAGTGAGTGTATGGCCCACTCACTATCTGTATCTACACAGTGCTCTTTAAAACGATTAGTGTTTCATAATGCTTGTTATCTGCTGGATTGAAGAAAAGTCACTAACATTTCCAAAAGGCTTTAAAACTTATACATTAATACACACATGACAATAACACCATTTAAAATACAACATATTATTTACATATTAATGTAGGTTAGACAATAACCATAAAAGTACAATTGTTTACAGAAAAGCCCAAACGCTAAATATTGTATAATTATTACTGTGAATTAGGGATGTCCGATAATGGCTTTTTGCCGATATCCGATATTCCGATATTGTCCAACTCTTTAATTACTGATACCGATATATGCATTCGTGGAATTAACACATTATTATGCCTAATTTGGACAACCAAGTATGGTGAAGATAAGGTACTTTTTAAAAAAAATAGTAAAATAAGATAAATAAATTAAAAACATTTTCTTGAATAAAAAAGAAAGTACAACAATATAAAAACAGTTACATAGAAACTAGTAATGAATGAAAATGAGTAAAATTAACTGTTAAAGGTTAGTACTATTGGTGGACCAGCAGCACGCACAATCATGTGTGCTTACGGACTGTATCCCTTGCAGACTGTATTGATATATATTGATATATAATGTAGGAACCAGAATATTAATAACAGAAAGAAACAACCCTTTTGTGTGAATGAGTGTAAATGGGGGAGGGAGGTTTTTTGGGTTGGTGCACTAATTGTAAGTGTATCTTGTGTTTTATATGTTGATTTAATTAAAAAAAAAACGATACCGATAAAAAAAAAAAAACGATACCGATAATTTCCGATATAACATTTTAACGCATATATCGGCCGATAATATCTAGTAATAAGGCCTCAGTGAGTGTATGGCCCACTCACTATCTGTATCTACACAGTGCTCTTTAAAACGATTAGTGTTTCATAATGCTTGTTATTTGCTGGATTGAAGAAAAGTCACTAACATTTCCAAAAGGCTTTAAAACTTATACATTAATACACACATGACAATAACACCATTTAAAATACAACATATTATTTACATATTAATGTAGGTTAGACAATAACCATAAAAAGTACAATTGTTTACGGAAAAGCCCAAACGCTAAATATTGTATAATTATTACTGTGAATTAGGGATGTCCGATAATGGCTTTTTGCCGATATCCGATATTCCGATATTGTCCAACTCTTTAATTACCGATACCGATATCAACCGATATATGCAGTCGTGGAATTAACACATTATTATGCCTAATTTGGACAACCAGGTATGGTGAAGATAAGGTACTTTTTTAAAAAATTAGTAAAATAAGATAAATAAATTAAAAACATTTTCTTGAATAAAAAAGAAAGTACAACAATATAAAAACAGTTACATAGAAACTAGTAATGAATGAAAATGAGTAAAATGAACTGTTAAAGGTTAGTACTATTAGTGGACCAGCAGCACGCACAATCATGTGTGCTTACGGACTGTATCCCTTGCAGACTGTATTGATATATATTGATATATAATGTAGGAAGCAGAATATTAATAACAGAAAGAAACAACCCTTTTGTGTGAATGAGTGTAAATGGGGGAGGGAGGTTTTTTGGGTTGGTGCACTAATTGTAAGTGTATCTTGTGTTTTTTATGTTGATTTAATTAAAAAAAAACAACAAAAAAACGATACTGATAATAAAAAAAACGATACCGATATTACATTTTAACGCATATATCGGCCGATAATATCTAGTAATAAGGCCTCAGTGAGTGTATGGCCCACTCACTATCTGTATCTACACAGTGCTCTTTAAAACGATTAGTGTTTCATAATGCTTGTTATCTGCTGGATTGAAGAAAAGTCACTAACATTTCCAAAAGGCTTTAAAACTTATACATTAATACACACATGACAATAACACCATTTAAAATACAACATATTATTTACATATTAGTTTAGGTTAGACAATAACCATAAAAGTACAATTGTTTACGGAAAAGCCCAAACGCTAAATATTGTATAATTATTACTGTGAATATATTGTATTACTGGTATAATGTGGTACTATGCGAATATTCTCTATCATTTTATTTTTGTTTTTTTAGTGTGAATTTTTTTTTTTGGTTCGTTTACAAATAGTCATACAGTAGTAAGTAGAAATATTACTACTGTTGGTTTTCAAAGGGTAAAACGCTTCAATTGATGCGCTTAATCATTGTCAATTTGTGTTTTTTTGTGATTTATATGGGAAGTGGTTTCGATGCCGCTGAGATAGGCTCCAGCATTCATGTAAATAATTCAATGTGATTATCTTATGTGATGACTGTATTATGATGATAGTATATATGATAGTATATATCTGTATCATGAATTAATTTAAGTGGACCCCGACTTAAACAAGTTGAAAAACTTATTCGGGTGTTACCATTTAGTGGTCAATTGTATGGAATATGTACTTCACTGTGCAACCTACTAATAAAAGTCTCAATCAATCAATCAATCAATCAGTCCCCGAAAGGGACAAGCGGTAAGAAACGGATGGATGGAAGTGGTTTGACGGCGCTATCTGCAAGTGGAAAAAGAACGCAAGAGGCGCCGTTTTAAAAGCCGATTCTTTCAACACGATTCCGTGACAACTTCAAGATGTGACGACGTGAGACTGCACATAATGCAAGTACACTCCTTTCTACTGTTTGTCTTTGCTTCTCAGTCAAAACTTTATATAAGACTTTTCGAGTGCTTCAAGGGTCTACTGAAAGCCACTACTAGCGACCACGCAGTCTGATAGTTTATATATCAATGATGAAATCTGAACATTGCAACACATGCCAATACGGCCGGGTTAACTTATAAAGTGACATTTTAAATTTCCCGGGAAACTTCCGGCTGAAAACGTCTATGTATGATGACGTTTGCGCGTGACGTCAAGGGTTGAAGGAGACATTTTGGAATAGCACGTCGCCAGTTTAAGTCGTCTCTTTTCACCACATAATTCCACAGTATTCTGGACATCTGTGTTGGTGAATCTTTTGCAATTTGTTCAATTAACAATGGAGACTGCAAAGAAGAAAGCTGTAGGTGGGATCGGTGTATTAGCGGCTGGCTGCAGCAACACAACCAGGAGGACTTTGAGTTGGATAGCAGACGCGCTACCGTGAGTACAGCTTTGGCTTCCAAACATTTGATCGCTTGCCCGTACGTGCGTGGCGCTATGTGCATGTCACGTACGTAACTGGGGAAATATATGTTTCTTGCCGACTGTGTGGTGCATTATGAAACCTAAAATAGCACAAGGGAGACCCCCGGACTGTTCAACAACTTAAGCTGTACATCAAGCAAGAATGGGAAAGAATTCCACCTGAGAAGCTTCAAAAATGTGTCTCCTCAGTTCCCAAACCTTTACTGAGTGTTGTTAAAAGGAAAGGCCATGTAACACAGTGGTGAACATGCCCTTTCCCAACTACTTTGGCACGTGTTGCAGCCTTGAAATTCTAAGTTAATTATTATTTGCAAAAAAAAAAATAAAGTTTGAGTTTGAAAATCAAATATGTTGTCTTTGTAGTGCATTCAATTGAATATGGCTTGAAAAGGATTTGCAAATCATTGTATTCCGTTTATATTTACATCCAACACAATTATCCAACTCATATGGAAACGGGGTTTGTATCAAAACCAGGCATTATTAGCACATTTTATTTTATTCATGGCTTTTTGTTACCTGTAAATGGTGTAAAACTGGATATGCACTACTGCAGCGTTTCTCAAAGTGTGGGGCGCGCCCCACTGGTGGGGAATAGAGACATGACAGGTGGGGCGCGAGGAACGGGAGGAAATTTCACTTTCATTTTTTTTTTTTTTCAATTATATTCTTCGATATTTTTTTTTACTATGCTTTCATTTTCTATACACACTGTAAATAACTTTGTGATTCTGTCTGTGAAATCCGCTATATAAATAAATGTAAATTACTTATTTTTCCTGTAGGCTTTAAATTTCTAGGTAGGAGCGAAAGTTTGACAGACATAGCAACAGTAACTAATGGGGGCGGGGCTAAGCGGAAGCTTTGTGAATGGCGAGTCACTGTGCGAGGATTTGCTGTTTTGCAAATACATAAAAAATAGAGCCAATGCTGATGAGCTGTTCAATATAATGGACGGTTTCCTCAAAGAACACGACCTTAAATGGGAAAACTGTGTGGGCTTTTGCTCTGATGGCGCACAGACCATGGCAAAGTCAAGAAACGGGCTGCAGGCTCTAATAAAGAGGGTTGCGCCAAATGCGCATTGGACACACTGTCACTCGCGTCAAGGCAGCTCAGCCCCAAACTCAATGAGGTTTTAACAGTGGCAGTGTCAAGTCTGCAACCCCCATTTGAAAAGCTGTGCAGTGCAAAACAGGCTCATTGCAGCCACTAATGCTGGAGTACTGTAAAACTCATGTTCACTTGCCCTGTCTTGCCAAATGCATTAGCTCCTCCTTTTTTTTTTGCAAAGATTGCAAAGTGCCACTTTTATTTTCATTTATTATTGAACTTGATGCAAGTTATTTGATTTATTATTGAACTTGATGCAAGTTATAACACTTTTATTTGATTTATTATTGAACTTGATGCAAGTTATAACACTTTTATTTGATTTATTATTGAACTTGATGCAAGTTATAACACTTTTATTTGATTTATTATTGAACTTGATGCAAGTTATAACACTTTTATTTGATTTATTATTGAACTTGATGCAAGTTGTAACACTTTTATTTGATTTATTATTGAACTTGATGCAAGTTATAACACTTTTGTTTGATTTATTATTGAACTTGATGCAAGTTATAACACTTTTATTTGATTTGTTATTGAACTTGATGCGAGTTATAACACTTTTATTTGATTTATTATTGAACTTGATGCGAGTTATAACCCTTTTATTTGATTTATTATTGAACTTGATGCGAGTTATAACACTTTTATTTGATTTATTATTGAACTTGATGCTAGTTATAACACTTTTGTTTGATTTATTATTGAACTTGATGCAAGTTATAACACTTTTTTTTTATTTATTATTGAACTTGATGCAAGTTATAACACTTTTATTTGATTTATTATTGAACTTGATGCAAGTTATAACACTTTTATTTGAACTTGATGCAAGTTATAACACTTTTGTTTGATTTATTATTGAACTTGATGCAAGTTATAACACTTTTTTTTATTTATTATTGAACTTGATGCAAGTTAACACTTTTTTTTATTTATTATTGAACTTGATGCAAGTTATAACACTTTTATTTGATTTATTATTGAACTTGATGCAAGTTATAACATTTTTATTTATTTATTATTGAACTTGATGCAAGTTATAACACTTTTTTTGATTTATTATTGAACTTGATGCAAGTTATAACACTTTTATTTGATTTATTATTGAACTTGATGCAAGTTATAACACTTTTTTGGATTTATTATTGAACTTGATGCAAGTTATAACACTTTTATTTGATTTATTATTGAACTTGATGCAAGTTATAACACTTTTTTGGATTTATTATTGAACTTGATGCAAGTTATTTGATTTATTATTGAACTTGATGCAAGTTATAACACTTTTTTGGATTTGATTTATTATTGAACTTGATGCAAGTTATAACACTTTTATTTGATTTATTATTGAACTTGATGCAAGTTATAACACTTTTTTGGATTTATTATTGAACTTGATGCAAGTTATTTGATTTATTATTGAACTTGATGCAAGTTATTTGATTTATTATTGAACTTGATTCAAGTTATAACACTTTTTTGGATTTATTATTGAACTTGATGGAAGTTATAACACTTTTGTTTTATTTATTATTGAACTTGATGCAAGTTATTTTATTTGATATTGAACTTGATGCAAGTTACACCACAGCTGCACAGTTATTTTATTTATTATTGAACTTGATGTTATTTTGTGTTTATTGAGTTTGAATGTATACAACTTGATGTTACTTGATGTTCAATAAATTTGAAAATGTTAAGCTTGGCATTAGCGTTCTGTTGGGGCGACGGGGGCAGGTGGGGCTTGAAAACTCCCCCTTGTCCAAAGTGGGGGATGACAAAAAAGTTTGAGAACCACTGCACTACTGTATACAAATATAGTTATTAAATACCACTTTTAAACATTTTTTTTTTACTTATTTACATGTTTAATGTCATATGGACATCATTTGAATGTGTTTAAAACTCGAGCCGTAGAGTTATTTTAAACAGATTTCTTTTAATGAAGTCATTACTTCCAGCATGGAAGCAGGGTGGGAAATCAGATATACATAGATTTTTTTTCTTTCTAAACTATAGATTGAACGAGGCAAGTATTGACGAGGGGGCAGTTGTTGTCCTATAGCGTCCTGCATGTACTGTAACACGGTAAAGAATCATGTTGTGTACATGGCTTAAAGACATACTGTACAACACACACACACACACACACACACACACGCACGTAGCATCATCATGTGGAAAAATGACTGATAGATTTTAAAAAAAAAGGCAAATAGAGGCGAGCTGCTGTGTGTGAAGTCAATACGTGTTGTGACCTAAATGCATGCATCATGTTATTGACCTGCACGCCTCACAGCAGTAGTTGGCACTCTTCCCTCAAACACTTTGGCCAAGCCAAGAGGAGGAGGAGGAAGGTCACTTGGAGTTTAGGCCAGGCGATGCTAACCTTTTTTTTTTTTGGGGTTAACTATTTTGGTGAGCGTGTCAGGGGCCGTATGACCAGAGGAGATTTAAGTCACCACCGGCAGTCTGTCCATGCCGCTGCAAGGTAAACACAAACCTTTAAATAAATATATACTAGGATGCAAAATGTTTTTATGGATATTCTACGACTAACCAAAGAATACTTTGTGTCGGTTAAGTAGTTTGTGTCAAAGCTAAATGGAACGGGACCCTAAATGATGTCTTGTAAGTACTGATCGTAAAAATGTGCACGTATTAAACATGACAAAATAGAACAAAGTTAGCATTTTAAAACTGTAGTAACTTGTAATATTTTTTCTGCCTTCAAATATAACCTCAAAACATATTCAAACTATTTTGTTTTAAATTCTAAAAATGTATATTTGACATATTTGGATTACATTTTAAAATATGAACATGTATCAGAAAAAATATGTTTATTTTACTGTAGTAACTTGTAATATTTTTCCTGCCTTCAGATACAACCTCAAAACATATTCAAACTATTTTGTTTTAAATTATAATAATTTATATTTGACATATTTGTATTATATTTTAAATATGAACATGTATCAGAAACAATCTGATTATTTTACTGTAGTAACTTGTAATATGTTTTCCTGCCTTCAGATACAACCTCAAAACATATTCAAACTATTTTGTTTTAAATTCTAAAAATGTATATTTGACATATTTTATATTGTATATTAAATATGAACATGTACCACAAACAATGTGATTATTTTACTGTAGTAACTTGTAATATGTTTTCCTGCCTTCAAATACAACCTCAAAACATATTCAAACTATTTGGTTTTAAATTCTAAAAATGTATATTTGACATATTAGAATTATATTTTAAATATGAACATGTATCAGAAACAATGTGATTATTTTACTGTAGTAACTTGTAATATTTTGCCTGCCTTCAAATACAACCTCAAAACATATTAAAACTATTTTGTTTTAAATTCTAATAATTTATATTTGACATATTTGGATTATATTTTAAATATGAACATGTATCAGAAACGATCTGATTATTTTACTGTAGTAACTTGTAATATGTTTTCCTGCCTTCAATTACAACCTCAAAACATATTCAAACTATTTTGTTTTAAATTCTAAAAATGTATATTTGACATATTTTAAATGATATATTAAACATGAACATGTACCAGAAACAATGTGAATTATTTTACTGTAGTAACTTGTAATATTTTTTCCTGCCTTCAAATACAACCTCAAAACATATTCAAAATATTTTGTTTTAAATTCTAATAATTTATATTTGACATATTTGGATTATATTTTAAATATGAACATGTATCAGAAACAATGTGATTCTTTTACTGTAGTAACTTGTAATATGTTTTCCTGCCTTCAAATACAACCTCAAAACATATTCAAACTATTTTGTTTAAAATTCTAAAAATGTATATTTGACATATTTTATATTATATATTAAATATGAACATGTACCACGAACAATGTGATTATTTTACTCTAGTAACTTGTAATATTTTTCCTGCCTTCAAATATAACCTCAAAACATATTCAAACTATTTTGTTTTAAATTCTAAAAATGTATATTTGACATATTTTATATTACATTTTAAATATGAACATGTATCAAACAATGTGATTATTTAACTGTATTAACTTGTAATATTTTTTCCTGCCTTCAAATACAACCTCAAAACATATTCAAACTATTTTGTTTTAAATTATAATAATTTATATTTGACATATTTGTATTATATTTTAAATATGAACATGTATCAGAAACAATCCGATTATTTTACTGTAGTAACTTGTAATATGTTTTCCTGCCTTCAAATACAACCTCAAAACATATTCAAACTATTTTGTTTAAAATTCTAAAAATGTATATTTGACATATTTTATATTATATATTAAATATGAACATGTACCACGAACAATGTGATTATTTTACTCTAGTAACTTGTAATATTTTTCCTGCCTTCAAATATAACCTCAAAACATATTCAAACTATTTTGTTTTAAATTCTAAAAATGTATATTTGACATTTTATATTACATTTTAAATATGAACATGTATCAAACAATGTGATTATTTAACTGTATTAACTTGTAATATTTTTTCCTGCCTTCAAATACAACCTCAAAACATATTCAAACTATTTTGTTTTAAATTATAATAATTTATATTTGACATATTTGTATTATATTTTAAATATGAACATGTATCAGAAACAATCCGATTATTTTACTGTAGTAACTTGTTATATGTTTTCCTGCCTTCAAATACAAACTCAAAACATATTCAAACTATTTTGTTTTAAATTCTAAAAATGTATATTTGACATATTTTAATTGATATATTAAACATGAACATGTACCAGAAACAATGTGATTATTTTACTGTAGTAACTTGTAATATTTTTTCCTGCCTTCAAATACAACCTCAAAACATAGTCAAACTATTTTGTTTTAAATTCTAATAATTTATATTTGACATATTTGGATTATATTTCAAATATGAACATGTATCAGAAACAATCTGATTATTTTACTGTAGTAACTTGTAATATGTTTTCCTGCCTTCAAATACAACCTCAAAACATATTCAAACTATTTTGTTTTAAATTCTAAAAATGTATATTTGACATATTTTAATTTATATATTAAACATGAACATGTACCAGAAACAATGTGATTATTTTACTGTAGTAACTTGTAATATTTTTTCCTGCCTTCAAATACAACCTCAAAACATATTCAAACTATTTTGTTTTAAATTCTAATAATTTATATTTGACATATTTGGATTATATTTTAAATATGAACATGTATCAGAAACAATGTGATTATTTTACTGTAGTAACTTGTAATATTTTTTCCTGCCTTCAAATACAACCTCAAAACATATTCAAACTATTTTGTTTTAAATTCTAAAAATTTATATTTGACATATTTTATATTATATTTTAAATATGAACATGTATCAGAAACAATGTGATTATTTTACTGTAGTAACTTGTAATATTTTTTCCTGCCTTCAAATACAACCTCAAAACATATTCAAACTATTTTGTTTTAAATTCTAATAATTTATATTTGACATATTTGGATTATATTTCAAATATGAACATGTATCAGAAACAATCTGATTATTTTACTGTAGTAACTTGTAATATGTTTTCCCGCCTTCAATTACAACCTCAAAACATATTCAAACTATTTTGTTTTAAATTCTAAAAATGTATATTTGACATATTTTATATTATAATTTAAATATGAACATGTATCAGAAACAATGTGATTATTTTACTGTAGTAACTTGTAATATTTTTTCCTGCCTTCAAATACAACCTCAAAACATATTCAAAATATTTTCTTTTAAATTCTAATAATTTATTTTGGACATTTAGATTATATTTCAAACATGAACATGTATTAGACAAGATACAAATGCAATTAAGTATTGTACTTTTTACTATTTGTCTTTCCTTCAGATTTAATCTCAAAATTGATTTTGTTCAATTCTAATTATATTTGGATTATATATTTCAAAATATGTATTAAACACAGTACAAATACAGTAAATTTAAGATTATTTAATTGTAATAATTTGCATGATTTTCCCTTCCTTCAAATCTAACCTCAAAAGATTCAAAATAAACTAACAATTATAATAATTTATATTTGACAGATTTGGATTATATTTTAAAATATGTATTACACAAGCACTAAAATTATGATTATTTTATTTCAGTCACCTGCACTATTTGTTTGCTTTTAAGTCTAATTTAAAAACATTACATTTTTAATTTGAAATATGTACATGTATTAAACACAAAACAAATACAATATAATGTGTAAAGTATGTACATGTATCAAACATGATACAAATACCAAGAAGTTAGAATTCATTTATTGTAGGACCTTGCACTATTCAACTGAACATATTCAAAATTGAGTTTTTTTAATTATAATATTTGGATTATATATTTAAATATCAATGTGTTAACACAATACAAATATACTACATTTGGGATTATTTTATTGTAATAACTTGCACTATTTTTTCTGCCTTCAAGTCTAACCTCAAAACATTACATTTTCTAAAATTCTATTAATTTAAATTTCACAAATTTTGATTTTATTTTTTAATATGTAGATGTAAACAATACAAATACAATAAAGTTAGTGTTGTTTAATTGTAGAAATTTACACATTTTTCTGCCTTCAAATCTAACCTCAAAACATATTCAAACTATTTTGTTTTAAATGAAAAAAAATGTATATTTGACATATTTTATATTATATTTTAAATATGAAAATGTATCACAAACAATGTGATTATTTTACTGTAGTAACTTGTAATATTTTTCCTGCCTTCAAATACAACCTCAAAAAATATTCAAAATATTTTGTTTTAAATTTTCTAATAATTTAAATTTGACATTTTATATTATATGTGATATATATCACAAATTTGGATTTTATTTTTTAATATTTAGATGTAAACAATACAAATACAATAAAGTTAGTGTTTAATTGTAGAAACGTACACATTTTTCTGCCAGCAAATCTAACCTCAAAACATTCTAAATATTGTTTTCAATTTAAATATTTTATTGTTGACATATTTAGATTAGATTTTAAATATATACTGCGGCACTTACCGTAATACCTTACATCCGGGGTGTTTTGACGTTTTCCAGGCCAAAGACCCCCAAACTGACTGACCGGGGACCACCTACTTATATATCCTCTTTACAATTGTTTCAAATTAAACTGGTTCCAAAAGAATCCTTATTGTTGTGCAATAATAAAATATTCAATCACATACAGTATAGCGCGGCTAATTGCTTGCTGACAACTAGCACACTAATCGCTAGCTGGCAATTAGTGTACTAATATCAATCTATTTTAGACATGAAGAAGATGGATATAATAGAATTATTCTTTCATGAGTAGTGTGGCCATGCCACTGCCATCTCTAAACCACAGTGGGTTGGATCAATGTTCTGTTTAAAGACATTTACATTTAAAATTGCGAGGGGAATATAAAAAAAATATATTATTTGAAAAAAGACCTAATTCTATCTGACATAATTTTATGCATTTTTATGATTACGTATTCATCAAAAAAACAACAAAAATAATAAAGTGCATGTATTGCCTGCCTTCAAATAAAGCAAACTCTTTAAAAAGGCTTTAATTTTGCTTATTTTATGTAGTCATCTTTTTATTGTAATATCTTTAAAATATTTTTGCATTTTAAGAAAATATATATATATATTTTACTACTTTTCTAGTAGTACATGGGTTTTTCTGAATAACTGTAAAAATACATGTACATTTTATTTTATATAATCATCTTTATATTTAAAAGATTAGTTTGTACAGTTTAAAATAATTAATAAACATAATCATTTTGTATGATTACATTATGTATTAATTTTTGGAGAGGTACCAGTCTGGATCTGGTGCTAGTTGACCCTGACAACTAGCGCACTAATCGTTAGCTGGCAGCTTGCGAATCGCTAGCTGGCGAGGGGAATATAATTTTTTTTAATATATATTTAAAAAAAGACTATGCATTGTTATGTATATGCCTGCCTTCAAATAAAACAAACGCTTTAAAAAGGCTTTTTTTATTTTACTTAATTTAAAATATTTTATGTAGTTATCTTTTTACTTTAATATATTGAAAATATTTGTGCATTTTAAAACATATTTTTTTTACTATTTTTCCCAATAGTTCTCTGAATAATGGTAAAAAATATATTTTATATAATCATCTTTATATTTAAGATATTAGTTTGTACAGTTTAAAAGAATACATAATCCTACTAATTTTGTATGATTATATTTTTTAAAGTTTGACCCTGACAACTAGCGCACTAATCGTTAGCTGGCAGCTTGCGAATCGCTAGCTGGCGAGGGGAATATCATTTTTTTTATATATATATTTTAAAAAAGACTAAACATTTCACGACCCCCTTGCAGTATCTCTGCGGACCCCCCGTTGAAGACCTCTATCTGGTATCATTTAATGCATTGTTATGTATATGCCTGCCTTCAAATAAAACAAACTCTTTAAAAAGGCTTTTTTTATTTTACTTAATTTAAAATATTTTATGTAGTCATCTTTTTGCTGCAATGTTTCAAATATTTGTGCATTTTAAAACATTTTTTTTACTATTTTTCTAATAGTTATTCTGAATAATGGTAAAATATATATTTTATATAATCATCTTTATATTTAAGAAATTAGTTTGTACAGTTCAAACAATAAATCATAATAATTTTGTATAATGATATTTTTTAAAGGTTACATTATGTATTAATTTTTGGAGGTACCAGTCTGGATCTGATGCTAGTTGACCCTGATAACTAGCGCATTAATCGTTAGCTGGCAGCTTGCGAATCACTAGCTGGCGAGGGGAATATATATTTTCTTTATATATATATTTAAAAAAAGACTAAATATTTCACGACCCCCTTGAAGTATCTCTGCGGACCCCCTGTTGAAGACCTCTATCTGACATCATTTTAGGCATTATGTATATGCCTGCCTTCAAATTAACTAATTAAAAAAGCCTTTTTAAATAGTTTGTTTAAAAAGGCTTTTTTATATTACTTAAAATATTTTATGTAGTCATCTCTTTACTGTAATACATTGAAAATATTTGTGCATTTTAAAACATGTTTTTTTTACTATTTTTCCTAATAGTTCTCTGAATAATGGTAAAAATATATATTATATAATCATCTTTATATTTAAGAAATTAGTTTGTACAGTTTAAAATAATAAATAATCATAATCATTTTGTATGATTATATTTTTTAAAGATTACATTATGTATTAATTTTTGGAGAAGTACCAGTCTGGATCTGGTGCTAGTTGACCCTGACAACTAGCGCACTAATCATCAGCTGGCAGCTTGCGAATCGCTAGCTGGCGAGGGGAATATATATATCTCAAAAAAGACTAAATATTTCACGACCCCCTTGCAGTATCTCTGCGGACCCCCTGTTGAAGACCTCTATCTGGTATCATTTAATGCATTATGTATATGCCTGCCTACAAATAAAACAAACTCTTTAAAAAGGCTTTATTAATTTTACTTAATTTAAAATATTTTATGTAGTCATCTTTTTACTGTAATATCTTTAAAATATTTGTGCATTTTAAGACTATATTTTTTTTTTTTTACTACTTTTCTAATAGTACATGGGGTTTTCTGAATAATTGTAAAAATACAAACACATTTTATTTTATATAATCATCTTTATATTTAAGAGATTAGTTTGTACAGTTTAAAATAACAAATTAATAAAAAAATTTAAAAATATGCATTTTAAGACATATTTTTGACTATTTTTCCTAATAGTTCTCTGTATAATGGTAAAAATATATTTGATATAATCATCTTTATATTTAAGATAAAAAGGCTTAATTTAAAATATTTTATGTAGTCATCTTTTTACTGTAATATATTTGTGCATTTTAAGACATATTTTTTACTATTTTTCTAATAGTTTTCTGAATAATGGTAAAATGTATATTTTATATAATCATCTTTATATTTAAGGTATTAGTTTTTACAGTTTAAAAGGCATCGTAATAATTTTGTATGATTATATTTTTTTAAGATTACATTAAGTACTAATTTGTGGAGAGGTACCAGTCTGGATCTGGTGCTAGTTGATCAGGCTGGATCACTCTTCTGTGCTGTGGATGTCTCCGTGTAGCCCGGAAGAAGATTCTCTAGGACCGTCTGTTGGCTGCCCGATGAACTGGACCCCCACCTCATCTGTTAATGACAATTTAATTGTTAAGGGATGTATAAATATATTTTAAATTAATATTCCTAACAATGCCAAAAATAATAATCCAGTATTATTATTATTATTGTCAGACTGCCAAGGAGCTGCAAGGTTTCATTCCTTTGAAAGTACATTTAAATGATAAAATGCATTAAAATATGATTATTTTGTTTAAATAAAATGTAATTATATTTTTTTTTTTTACAAATATTTGAATTTACATAATCAATACAAATGTACTTGTTAATGTTATTATTGTGGCCTTTTCCAGTCACAATGGCAGAGTGAAGATGGGTGACTGGAACTTCCTGGGGGGCATTTTGGAGGAGGTGCACATCCACTCCACCATGGTGGGTAAGATCTGGCTCACCCTGCTCTTCGTCTTCCGCATGCTGGTCCTCGGCGTGGCGGCCGAAGACGTGTGGAACGACGAGCAGGCCGACTTCGTGTGCAACACGGAGCAGCCGGGCTGCAGGAACGCCTGCTACGACCTGGCCTTCCCCATCTCGCTCATCCGCTACTGGGTGCTGCAGGTCATCTTCGTGTCCTCGCCCTCGCTGGTCTACATGGGCCACGCCCTCTACAGGCTGCGGGCGCTGGACAAGGCCCGGCGGCGGAGGAGGGCGCTGCTGAGGAAGGAGCTGGAGGAGGTGGACGCCGAGTGGGTGGAGTCCAAGAGGAGGATCGAGCGGGAGATGAAGCAGTTGGAGCAAGGGAAGCCCAACAAGGCTCCCCTCAGGGGGTCTCTGCTGCGCACCTACGTGGCCCACGTGGTCAGCCGCTCTGTGCTGGAGGTGGCCTTCATGCTGGGCCAGTACCTCCTCTACGGCTTCCGCTTGCACCCCTTGTTCAAATGCCAGCGCTTCCCTTGCCCCAACGCCGTGGACTGCTACGTGTCCAGGCCCACGGAGAAGAGCGTCTTCATGGTCTTCATGCAGTGCATCGCTGCCATGTCACTCTTCCTCAACACCTTGGAAGTCCTCTACCTGGGCTACAAGAGGATGCGACGGGACCTCCTGGACTTTTATCCACATTTGAAGGAAGACTTGGAGGACTTGGACAGACGCAAAAAGTCCTCGGTGCTCCAAGTTAACAGGAAAGCCACGTTAATCTCGGCACCCGGCGACTTCAACGTCTTCACGGACCCCCAGCGAGGAAGCGCTTTCTACCCCGCGCAACCTCCTGCGTGTCTTCAGGGACCGAGCACGCAGGACGAGTCCGCCTTGACGCCAAGCGACGCGCTTAAGGAGGACCTGAAGAGTCAGGATAAGGAGACCAGTAGTGGAAGGAGTAGCCCACAGAAAGCTTTATCGTCCACGCTTCAGGCAGCCAGGAGGCCATGGAGGGCCCACGATGTCGCCTTCAGGTGCTCCACGGTGCCGGAGGGCAAGAGCTCGGACACAGACTCACAAGGACGCGAGGAAGTCGCCCCGTTGGGGCTTCAAAGCTGGTCGTCCGCCTCGGGCTTGGCGGAAGACTCCAAGCACAGCCCGAGAGCCGAGCCCTCGGCCGTGCGCAGGGCGTCGGAGGCGAGCGCAACGAGCAGCAGACGAGCGACGGACCTCCAGATCTGACTTAGCCTGGACGCCGTTACCTCCGCCAGGGTTGTCTTTGTGCGGGGTTATGAAAACCGGGCCAAGAGGAACCTGGGCTTTGGTTAAATGTTGTACAAAAGATAATAAAGATTTTATGTGGAATGCAAGAACAACTGAATGATATGATATTGTTCACAGGCGTGTCCCGATCCAACATTGATACCAGCTATCGGCCTGATATCAGAAAAAAAAACAAGTGCTTCGCTGGACAGTTAAAGGCCTACTGAAAGCCACTACTAGCGACCACGCAGTCTGATAGTTTATATATCAATGATGAAATCTTAACATTGCAACACATGCCAATACGGCCGGGTTAACTTATAAAGTGACATTTTAAAATTCCCGGGAAATATCCGGCTGAAACATCGCGGTATGATGACGTATGCGCGTGACGAAGTCCGAGTAACGGAAGTTATGGTACCCCGTAGAATCCTATACAAAAAGCTCTGTTTTCATTTCATAATTCCACAGTATTCTGGACATCTTTTGCATTTTTTTTAATGAACAATGAAGGCTGCAAAGAAGACAGTTGTAGGTGGGATCAGTGTATTAGCAGCGGACTACAGCAACACAACCAGGAGGACTTTGTTGGAGCGCTAGCCGCGCTAGCCGCGCTAGCCGCCGACTTCACCTTGACTTCCTACGTCTCCGGGCCGCCAAACGCATCGGGTGAAGTCCTTCGTCCTTCTGCCGATCGCTGGAACGCAGGTGAGCACGGGTGTTGATGAGCAAATGAGGGCTGGCTGGCTGGCGTAGGTGGAGAGCTAATGTTTCTAGCATAGCTCTGTGCAATCCGGTTGCTAAGTTAGCTTCAATGGCGTCCTTAGCACAGCATTGTTAACCTTCGCCAGCCTGGAAAGCATTAACCGTGTATTTACATGTCCACGGTTTAATAGTATTGTTGATTTTCTATCTATACTTCGAGTCAGGGGTTTATTTCTTTTGTTTCTATATGCAGTTAAAGCAAGATGCTATCACGTTAGCTCGTAGCTAAAGCATTTCGCCGATGTAAAAGGCACTGAATGTCCATTTCGCGTTCTCGACTCTCATTTTCAAGAGGATATAGTATCCGAGGTGGTTTAAAATACAAATCTGTGATCTACAATAGAAAAAGGAGAGTGTGGAATCCAATGAGCCAGCTTGTACCTAAGTTACGGTCAGAGCGAAAAAAGATACGTCCATCGCTGCCTCTCATGTCATTCACTGTAACGTTCCTCATCTACGAATCTTTCATCCTCGCTCAAATTAATGGGGTAATCATCACTTTCTCGGTCCGAATCTCTCTCGCTCCATTGTAAACAATGGGGAATTGTGAGGAATACTAGCTCCTGTGACGTCACGCTACTTCCGGTACAGGCAAGGCTTTTATTTATCAGCGAGCAAAAGTTGCGAACTTTATCGTCGATTTTCTCTACTAAATCCTTTCAGCAAAAATATGGCAATATCGCGAAATGATCAAGTATGACACATAGAATGGATCTGCTATTCCCGTTTAAATAAAAAAAAATCATTTCAGTAGGCCTTTAAATTTCCCGCTAAACTTCCGGTTGAAAACATCTATGTATGATGACGTATGCGCGTGACGTCAATCGTTGAAACGGAAGTATTCGGACACATTGTATCCAACACAAAAAGCTCGGTTTTCATCGCAAAATTCCACAGTATTCTGGATATCTGTGTTGGTGAATCTTTTGCAATTTGTTTAATGAACAATGAAGACTGCAAAGAAGAAAGCTGTAGGTGGGATCGGTGTATTAGCGGCTGGCTGCAGCAACACAACCAGGAGGACTTTGACTTGGATAGCAGACGCTAGCCGCCGACCGCATTGATGATCGGGTGAAGTCCTTCGTCACGCCGTCAATCGCTGGAACGCAGGTGAGCACGGGTGTTGGTGAGCAGATGAGGGCTGGCTGGCGTAGGTGGATAGCTAATGTTTTTAGCATAGCTCTGTGAGGTCCCGTTGCTAAGTTAGCTTCAATGGCGTCGTTAGCAACAGCATTGTTAAGCTTCGCCAGGCTGGAAAGCATTAACCGTGTATTTGCAGGTCCATGGTTTAATAGTATTGTTGATTTTCTGTCTATCCTTCCAGTCAGGGATTTATTTCTTTTGTTTCTATCTGCAGTTAAGCCCGATGCTATCACGTTAGCTCCGTAGTTAAAGTGCTTCACCGATGTATTGTCGTGGAGATAAAAGTCACTGTGAATGTCCATTTCGCGTTCTCGACTCTCATTTTCAAGAGGATATAGTATCCGAAGTGGTTTGAAATACAAATCCGTGATCCACAATAGAAAAAGGAGAGAGTGTGGAATCCAATGAGCCAGCTTGTACCTAAGTTACGGTCAGAGCGAAAAAAGATGCGTCCTGCACTGTACTCTAGTCCTTCACTCTCACGTTCCTCATCCACGAATCTTTCATCCTGGCTCAAATTAATGGGGTAATCGTCGCTTTCTCTGTCCGAATCGCTCTCGCTGCTGGTGTAAACAATGGGGAAATGTGAGGAGCCTTTCAACCTGTGACGTCACGCTACTTCCGGTACAGGCAAGGCTTTTTTTTATCAGCGACCAAAAGTTGCGGACTTTATCGTCGATGTTCTCTACTAAATCCTTTCAGCAAAAATATGGCAATATCGCTAAATGATCAAGTATGACACATAGAATGGATCTGCTATCCCCGTTTAAATAAAACAATTTCATTTCAGTAGGCCTTTAACATCTCAATGTCCTCTACCTAACAACACAAAGTTGGTCTTTTCTTTTATTTTAGTTAAGTCATTTACAAAAGGTAAACAATATAGGCTACTGGCAGCTAAGCCCACAAGCTAGACATATAAGTGCTCTTAATCAAACAATATTTAAGTCTAAAACACCACATTTGTCAATATAGGAAAGTGTCAAACAATTATAGTTGCATATTACTCACAATGTATCCAGTAACAAGCGCGTCCGCATCCATCCATCCATCTTCTTCCGCTTATCCTAGGTCGGGTCGCGGGGGCAGCAGCCTAAACAAAGAAGCCCAGACTTTCCTCTCCCCAGCCACTTCGTCCAGCTCTTCCCGGGGGATCCCGAGGCGTTTCCAGGCCAGCCGGGAGACAAAGTCTACCCAACGTGTCCTGGGTCTTCCCCGTGGCCTCCTACCGGTCGGACGTGCCCTAAACACCTCCCTAGGGAGGCGTTCAGGTGGCATCCTGACCAGATGCCCGAACCACCTCACCTGGCTCCTCTCCATGTGGAGGAGCAGCGGCTTTACTCTGCGCTCCCCCCGGATGACAGAGCTTCTCACCCTATCTCTAAGGGAGAGACCCGCCACCCGGCGGAGGAAACTCATTTGGGCCGCTTGTACACGTGATTTTTTCCATTCGGTCATAACCCAAAGCTCATGACCATAGGTGAGGATGGGGAACGTAGATCGACCAGTAAATTGAGAGCTTTGCCTTCCGGCTCAGCTCCTTCTTCACCACAACGGATCGATACAGCGTCCACATTACTGAAGACGCCGCACCGATCCAGCTGTCGATCTCACCGTCCACTCTTCCCTCACTCGTGAACAAGACTCCGAGGTACTTGAACTCCTCCACTTGGGGCAAGATCGCCTCCCCAACCCAGAGATGGCACTCCACCCTTTTCCGGGCGAGAACCATGGACTCGGACTTGGAGGTGCTGATTCCCATCCCAGTCGCTTCACACTCTGCTGCGAACTGATCCATTGAGAGCTGAAGATCCTGGCCAGATGAAGCCATCAGGACCACATCATCTGCAAAAAGCAGAGACCTAATCGTGCAGCCACCAACCTGGATCCCCTCATGCCCTGACTGCGCCTAGAAATTATGTCCATAAAAGTTATGAACAGAATCGCTGACAAAGGGCAGCCTTGGCGGAGTCCAACCCTCACTGGAAACAGGTCCGACTTACTGCCGGCAATGCGGACCAAGCTCTGACACTGATCATACAGGGAGCGGACCGCCACAATCAGACAGTCTGATACCCCATACTATCTGAGCACTTCCCACAGGACTTCCCGAGGGACACGGTCGAATGCCTTCTCCAAGTCCACAAAGCACATGTAGACTGGTTGGGCAAACTCCCATGCACCCTCAAGGACCCTGCCGAGAGTATAGAGCTGGTCCACAGTTCCACGACCAGGACTACAACCACACTGTTCCTCCTGGATCCTCCTCTCCCGTACACCGGAATAGACCTTACCGGGAAGGCTGAGGAGTGTGATCCCACAATAGTTGGAACACACCCTCCGGTTCTCCTTCTAAAAGAGAGGAACCACCACCCCGGTCTGCCAATCCAGAGGTACCGCCCCCGATGTCCACGCGATGTTGCAGAGTCTTGTCAACCAAGACATGCCCACAGCATCCAGAGCCTTAAGGAACTCCGGGGGGTGGATGAGATCCATGTTAATCAATTCATGGTAAAATAGCCAATAGCCAAGGCTCCAATGTCGGTATTGTATCGGAAGTGAAAAAGTTGTATCTGGCCACTTAGGAAGAATTACTTTTTTATGTACTGGATGTCACCACAACAACTTGATGAGGCATACTGGATGTGACTCCCTCCAGTGGAGAGTACCAGACCAAATGTTCCTTTTGTCAACAGGCATTTAATGATGTTGAGCATGTGGTGAGAACCACAGACATCTTATAAGTAGATGCAGCATTGGCTGCTGTGACGTGAGGAATTGGGCCGCCATCTTGAAGTGGTGATGAGGAGCCGGCGAGCAGCCTAAACTGACAGTTGACAGGTAGAAAACAAAGCTGGTGTTCAGCGTTTTCCTGCTCAAATGAGCGGACTGTTGAAAATAGGAATCGGGGGATTACTTTTCACAAGTAAGATAACATTAACGTACTATTGGTTGTATTTTGTGAGAATAATATTACCAGAGTTGAGAAGGATCAACGATCTTCAACATTACTGATGATGCATTCTCAGTATAAGACAATACTTTCTTAACAGTATAATTGTAACCAGGAATAAATCGTCAAGTAATAATATTCAAATACTAACATTGTTGGGTAAAACAGAATTTGGTTTTATTCTGAATCCAGTGAAACAGATTGGTGGTTTGAGCTGATATAAAGACTTTCAGGTGTTTATATATGTTTATGTTTAAGTATTTGGCAGACGCTTTTATCCAAAGCGACATACTTAAAAAATACATATAAAACAATGACTGTAAACATGATCATTTAAGGGAAGAATGTAATACAAAATATCAATACAAAGTGTCAAGACGGAATAAACACTCTGCTGCTGCAGCAACAGAGATGCAGTCTATAAGATATATAGATATCTAATGTATTCATACATTGTTTATGTAGGATATACGCATGTATGTATAACCTAATCATATTGTTTCTTCAATTTAAAAATAGCTGACCATTTTTTTCCCCCTTCTCTGGGATTATATTCCCAGTTTTGATCTCGGTCGCCTGGTCACTTATAGCATAGAAGAATATTCTATAACTGTTAAGCAAACTATGAATAATAAAACATGTGTCCTTTATCATAGCTACACGTATGACAAAAAACCGCGTGAAAATCAGTGGTATTCAGTGAGGTAACATGAATTAAATGCGCTGACAGTTCATTGCTCCTGCCAAATGAATTGCACTGAGTGGAGCCAAGATGGCGGCCCCGCGTCTCGTCAGCGCCAGTAGGCAGTAGCGCTCCATGCTGCGTAACCTTATAACATGTCCATGGTGAGAAATGTATAAAATACAAAAGATATTACTAGAATACAATAGAACACAAGATGGTTCTTATTGAGAACATAAAACTTGTATTTACTACTTTTCGACTTACGGTAACCAAATAATATCGTATATGTTGGCCTGCTAACATGCTAGCGGGCTAACTATTAGCATGCTAACGTTTAGCATGATAACTTCGTAAAGCGTCAAATTAAAATCCCAGTCAGGGTACGAAAAAGGATTGCTTTAAAGTTACCTTATTGGCCGCATTCATTAGAGGTAAATAAATAATTGTGGGTGGTTACGTTGGCAACTTGAGAGGGACTTTGTTGTCCTGTGACAGTGTAGCAGTGTGCGTCAATCATTAATGTCCCACACCGCAACACGTGCGGAGCGAACATTGGTTCCGCCATCGAATAAACCCACATACCGTATATTTGCAAAGTTACACAAAAAACATATATTGTGAATATATTTATTCACAGACTTCACAAAATGTGTTTATAAACACAGCACATTAGATATAGGAAATTCCTTCAAAACTGTCCGTTGGCAGCTATCAGGATGAAAATAAACTTCAGGGGCCGTACTTATCAAGCTTCTTAGAATTACTCCTAAGAAGTCTGCTAAGAGTTGACTTAAGAGTAAATAAATTATTCGCTGAAAGCTGCACTTAAAAGTTAGTTATCAAGCGTCTTACTCACACTTTCAGCGAAGTGTAGGACTGAATCTTAAGTGTCACACTCAGAGCTGAATTACGACATTACTATGTGCCGTAAACGGGATTTTCGGTGACGTCATTTCTGTGTCCATAGAAATGACCAATCACGGAAGGGAATCCGTTGTCTAAGAATAAAGAAATATCTTGGAAATATTTAAGTGGACAATGGGAGTGTATATTTTGACAATAAACTACAAAATAATACAAAACAAACTAGTCCCCGCCGGCACTCACGCTACCGCTCCCTCTCTTCTCTTCTCTCGCCCACACACTCACTGACGTCACTCACCTCACGGCCACACACATACGCTACTGTCATAACATTTTCTTTCCAATTCATTAATTAGGCAACTAATTTGAAACTGGTGTGGGTGGCTCTATATATACGAGCCCACTGCAGCCACATGCAGAAATCAACAAGGAATCGAAAAGTATTAAATCTGTGACAAAAATAATATCCGCTCTGTCTAAACGATACCGTTTAAACAGCTGCTCGTCATCACAAAAAAAAAAACATTGTTCCGTTCCCTGAACGTTCGCGCACGTCTCTCTCGCCTCAGTGCCATCCCCTGCTGGCAACTCCTAACCACTTAAGACACCTCTGAAGGTCTCTTAAATATCGTGGAGAGTAGGAGTGATTCTTAGACTTAAGAACGTTGATAAAAAGCTTTTATTCTTAAGTTTGAGAGTAGGACTAAATTTCGAAAATTCTCAGGACTTAAGTGTAAAATGGCACTCTAAGAAGCTTGATAAGTATGGCCCCAGATCTCTACCAGGGCCAAATGGATCTATTGTTCTGTATCGTTGCGCAAAAACAAACTTTTCTGTAGGTTAAAACACCTTTAACTGAATGTATCTCTGCCAAAGCCAAACATGTTAACAGAAGTTAGTGAGGATTATTACAATTTTTTTAAACGCAAAAGTTACTTAGTTCTTTTCCACTACATTTGGTGATATTGTTGTAGCGTTAGCCAATTAGTGAGCCATGCAATTACCAGGTGAGAAAGTGCAGACCTCCACGTCTTATCCCGTCGTGTGAAATTTTGGCTCTTTTGAAAGGAGCCAGATCTTTCAGGACCATTCCTTTCAAAGAGCCGTTCAAAAGTCTGGCTCATTATTATAAATATTGTTTTTTAAATCAAGTATATGGTCACTGGTAAGAGTTACAGCAGGGGTCACCAACCTTTTTGAAACCAAGAGCTACTTCTTGGGTACTGATTAATGCGAAGGGCTACCAGTTTGATACACACTTAAATAAATTGCCAGAAATAGCCAATTTGCTCAATTTACCTTTAACTCTATGTTATGATTAATAATTAATGATATTTACACTTAATTGAACGGTTTAAAAGAGGAGAAAACACGAAAAAAATTACAATTAAATTTTGAAACAGTTTATCTTCAATTTCGACTCTTTAAAATTCAAAATTCAACCGAAAAAAAGAAGACAAAAACTTAAAAAAAGAATTTATGGAACATCATTAGTCATTTTTCCTGATTAAGATTAATTTTATAATTTTGATTACTTGTTTTAAATAGGTTAAAATCCAATCTACACTTTGTTAGAATATATAACAAATTGGACCAAGCTATATTTCTAACAAAGACAAATCATTATTTCTTGTAGATTTTCCAGAACAAAAATTTTAAAAGAAATTCAAAATACTTTGAAATAAGATTTAAATTTGATTCTACAGATTTTCTAGATTTGCCAGAATATTTTTTTTTAATTTTAATCATAAGTTTGAAGAAATATTTTACAAATATTCTTCGTCGAAAAAACAGAAGCTAAAATGAAGAATTCAATTAAAATGTATTTATTATTCTTTACAATAAAAAAAATAAATTTACCCGAACATTGATTTAAATTGTCAGGAAAGAAGAGGAAGGAATTTAAAAGGTAAAAAGGTACATGTGTTTAAAAATCCTAAAATCATTTTTAAGGTTGTATTTTTTCTCTAAAATTGTCTTTCTGAAAGTTATAAGAAGCAAAGTAAAAAAAAATAATGAATTTATTTAAACAAGTGAAGACCACGTCTTTAAAATATTTTCTTGGATTTTCAAATTCTATTTGAGTTTTGTCTCTCTTAGAATTAAAAATTTCGGGCAAAGCGAGACCAGCTTGCTAGTAAATAAATAAAATTTAAAAAATAGAGGCAGCTCACTGGTAAGTGCTGCTATTTGAGCTATTTTTAGAACAGGCCGGCGGGCTACTCATCTGGTCCTTACGGGCTACCTGGTGCCCGCGGGCACCGCATTGGTGACCCCTGAGTTACAAGATGACACGAACCTTTCCAATTGTTAGAACTACCACGGTTTAATATGTTTGTGTGTATTAGGGCTGTGAATCTTTGGGTGTCCCACGATTCGATTAAAAATCGATTCTTGGGGTCACGATGCGATTCAAAATCGATTTTTTTTTTTCCAATTCAACACGATTCTCGATTCAAAAACGAATGTTTTAATTTTTTTTTTAAATAATGAAAACAATACACAACAATACCGTAATAATGCAATACAATTTCAAAACCAAACCAGACCCAGCAACATTCAGAATAGCAATAGAGCAATTGAGGACACACAAACATGACACGGAACAATCTAAAAGTAGTGAAACAAAAATGAATATTATCAACAACAGTATCAATATTAGTAACAATTTCAACATAGCAGTGATTAAAAATCCCTCATTGATATTATCATTACAAACATTAATAAAAACATTTTTTTTTTTAAATTATCAATAGTGTCACAGTGGCTTACAATTGCATCTAGGGATGTCCGATAATATCGGCCTGCCGATATTATCGGCCGATAAATGCGTTAAAATGTAATATCGGAAATTATCGGTATCGTTTTTTTATTATCGGTATCGTTGTTTGTTTTTTTTTGTTTTTTTTTTTAATTAAATCAACATAAAAAACACAACATACACTTACAATTAATGCACCAACCCAAAAAACCTCCTTCCTCATTCACACAAAAGGGTTGTTTCTTTCTGTTATTAATATTCTGGTTCCTACATTATATATCAATATATATCAATACAGTCTGCAAGGGATACAGTCCGTAAGCACACATGATTGTGCGTGCTGCTGGTCCACTAATAGTACTAACCTTTAACAGTTAATGTTACTCATTTTCATTAATTACTAGTTTCTATGTAACTGTTTTTATATTGTTTTACTTTCTTTTTTATTCAAGAAAATGTTTTTAATTTATTTATCTTATTTTATTTTATAATTGTTTTAAAAAAGTACCTTATCTTCACCATACCTGGTTGTCCAAATTAGACATAATAATGTGTTAATTCCACGACTGTATATATCGGTTGATATCGGTATCGGTTATGTTATGTTATGTTATGTTATTTTCATTTATTATGCGCCCCCCAACCAACTGTTACATCAGCCCGGGGCGCAGCCCGACTGGAGAAACAAAAAAAACAGAAACAGAGACTGAGACACACAAAGGAATCTAAACTAAACATTTAAGACTCACAATGAAAACATAGATTAAAAGTCATCTGCGGTAAAAAGGTGAGTTTTAAGCCGTGCTCTAAAAGAGTCCAGAGTGGTGGCGGACTTAATACTCAGGGGGAGCTTATTCCACAACCTAGGTGCCATCACTGAGAAAGCACGGTCTCCCCTTGTCACTAGGTTTGACCGTGGGACCTTCAGGGTCATCTGGTTGTCTGATCTAAGGCAACGACCCAGCCTGGAGCTGGTGGGTTGGTCCAGGAGATCTTTAATATAAGCTGGGGCGAGACCATTGAGCGCTTTGAAGACGAACATGACGATCTTAAATTTCACTCTACACTTCACTGGGAGCCAGTGAAGGGAGGAGAGGATGGGAGAAATATGTTCCCTCATTTTTGCGCCTGTCACCAGCCTGGCAGCCGCATTTTGTACTAGCTGCATGCTATGGATGGTCTTGTTGGTGACCCCAGCATAAAGGGCATTGCAATAGTCCAGTCTAGAAAAAATAAGCATTAACACGACCCTCCGTAGGTCACTGGGGGAGAGGAAAGACTTGATCTTGGCTATGGTGCGTAGTTGGAAAAAACAGGATTTCACCACAGATTTCACTTGTTTGTCAAACTTGAGGTCTGGGTCGAATATGACCCCGAGGTTTTTGACATGGGGTTTTTCAAGAGTGGCCAAACTTCCCAAATTCTTTCTGATCTGACTGACCGAGGTGGAGTTGCCAAACAGAAGAATTTCACTCTTGGTGTCATTGAGCTGCAGGAAGCTTTGTGACATCCACTCCTTTATGTCCCGCAAGCAGTCTTTCAAAAGGTCCAGCCCAGAGGGATCATCTGTCTTGAGTGGAAGATAGATTTGAGTATCATCAGCGTAGCAGTGAAAGGAAATTTTATGGCGATGAATGACTTGGCTGAGGGGGAGCATGTAGATGGAGAACAGGATGGGACCCAGTATTGAGCCCTGGGGGACCCCACAGGTGAGGTTGACACAGCGGGAGGAATGGTTTGCTATGTTCACAGAGAAGGTTCTGTTGTTGAGGTATGACGTAAACCAGGACAGGGCTGTGTTGGTGATGCCGACCCCATGTTGGAGGCGGTCCAGGAGATCAGTATGGTCTATAGTATCGAACGCTGCACTGAGGTCCAGGAGAACCAGTGCAGCACATTTCCCAGAGTCAGTGATGAGGAGAAGGTCGTTTAATACCTTCAAGAGGGCGGACTCAGTGCTGTGGCCGGCCCTAAATCCGGACTGAAATTTTTCCAGTATGTTGTTGTGTTGGAGATAGGGCTGCAGCTGACTGAGGATGGCCTTTTCTAACAGTTTAGACAGAAATGGTAATTTTGAGATGGGTCTGTAGTTGCTGGGGTGAGTGGGATCTAGGTTGGCTTTCTTAAGAAGGGGTTGGACTACTGCTTCTTTTAGGCATGATGGGACTATACCTGTGGCCAGGGAACAGTTGATGATGGACAGGATGTGGGGACCTACTGCATCAAAAACCTCCTTAAGGAGGAGGGCAGGGACGGGGTCCTGAGGGGATGTGGCGGGTCTCAAGGCGGCGGCCATCTTAGAGAGGGATGAAAGGGAGATGGGGCTGAACATGGAGAAAGTGGATGAGCAACTCAGAGTACGAGCTAAGTCCCGGGTGGGAGGTGGGATGTTACTTCTGATGGTGTTTACTTTATCTGAGAAAAACAACAGAAACTCTTCACACTTTGTAGGGGATGCATCCTGGATAACAGTGGTGGGGGGGGACACCACAGAATTGATGGTTTTGAATAGAATTCTGGAGTTTGGAGCATTTGCAATGAGACTGGCAAAGAACTTGTCTCTCTCAGCTTTAACCACCCGGTGGTAGCTCTTCTGTCTGTCCCTCAGTATCTCAAGAGAGACCTGCAGACCATCTTTCTTCCACCTCCGCTCCGCCTGTCTCCATGCTCTCCTCTCTGCTCTGCTCGGTTGATATCGGTATCTGTAATTAAAGAGTTGGACAATATCGGAATATCGGCAAAAAGCCATTATCGGACATCCCTACTTGCATCGCATCTCATAAACTAAATGTCTAATGATAATGTCAATGAGGGATTTTTAATCACTGCTATGTTGAAATTGTAACTAACATTGATACTGATGTTGATAATATTCATTTTTGTTTCACTACTTTTGGTTTGTTCTGTGTCGTGTTTGTGTCTCCTCTCAATTGCTCTGTTTATTGAAGTTCTGAGTGTTGCTGGGTCGGGTTTGGTTTTGGAATTGGATTGCATTGTTATGGTATTGCTGTGTATTGTTTTGTTGGATTGATTAATTAAAAAAAATAAAATAAAAAAATTATAAATTAAAAAAAAATAAAATAGATTTTTTTAAAAATGAGAATCGATTCTTAATCGCACAACGTGAGAATCGCGATTCGAATTCAAATCGATTTTTTCCCACACCCCTAGTGTGTACTTCACTGATGACACTATTTGGTGAGCAGTTTTGTCCTACTAATTTTGGCGGTTTTTGAACTCACCATAGTGTGGACTGTGACGCAACAGTTTGTTTACATAGAAAATCTTCCACTCCTTTGTCTCATTTCAGAATCATTTTAATATACACCGGTGTTACTCTATTGGTGGGAATTACTCTAAAATATTGACTATACTTTTCTTTTTGTTGCATTTTCGTTGTAAACAAATTCATAAGGTGGTGTCATATCTCCATGCTTTTAACAGTGACATTGCTAGTTTGAATTTTCCCTCACCTAAAAAAGTAGCACAAGAGCATTGTAAAATACAGGAAAAAAAATGTACCATGAATTGATTAACGTGGACCCCGACTTAAACAAGTTGGAAAACTTATTCCGGTGTTGCCATTTAGTGGTCAATTGTACGGAATATGTACTGTAATGTGCAATCTACTAATAAAAGAATCAATCAATGTACATATGTATATAAAAAGTATGACTAAAACTGGAACAAGAATTATGGTGTAATATTCATGTGAATACTAAATTGTACTACCTTACCTGGTGGGTGTAACGCTTGGAACTTGAATTAGAAAAGTGGATCCAAATGCTGCTGTGATTCCTTTTGACTCTCACACCCACATGCAACGTGGGAAATTGCCGACTCTGCGTTTCAACAAACGGCTCCTAAACGAACCGCAACTGAGAATTGGCTTGAATCATTATTTATTGAGAGCTGTTCAGAAGACCCGATTTGTTCGCAGACATACCCTCTCTTTAAGGAACGTGTAAAGCATTAAAGGCCTACTGAAATGATTTTTTTTTATTTAAACGGGAATAGCAGATCCATTCTATGTGTCATACTTGATCATTTCGCGATATTGCCATATTTTTGCTGAAAGGATTTAGTAGAGAAAATCGACGATAAAGTTCGCAACTTTTGCTCGCTGATAAAAAAAAGGCCTTGCCTGTACCGGAAGTAGCGTGACGTCACAGGAGCTAGGATTCCTCACAATTCCCCGTTGTTTACAATGGAGCGAGAGAGATTCGGACCGAGAAATTGACGATTACCCCATTAATTTGAGCGAGGATGAAAGATTCGTAGATGAGGAACGTTACAGTGAAGGACTTGAAAGGCAGTGATGGACGTATCTTTTTTCGCTCTGACCGTAACTTAGGTACAAGCTGGCTCATTGGATTCCACACTCTCTCCTTTTTCTATTGTGGATCACGGATTTGTATTTTAAACCACCTCGGATACTATATCCTCTTGAAAATGAGAGTCGAGAACGCGAAATGGACATTCAGTGCCTTTTATCTCCACGACAATACATCAGCGAAATGCTTTAGCTACGAGCTAACGTGATAGCGTCGTGCTTTAACTGCATATAGAAACAAAAAAATAAACCCCTGACTAGAAGGATAGAGAGAAAATCAACAATACTATTAAACCGGGGACATGTAAATACACGGTTAATGCTTTCCAGGCTGGCGAAGGTTAACAATGCTGTGCTAACGACGCCATTGAAGCTAACTTAGCAACTTAGCAACCGGACCGCACAGAGCTATGCTAAAAACATTAGCTCTCCACCTACGCCAGCCCGCCCTCATCTGCTCATCAACACCCGTGCTCACCTGCGTTCCAGCGATCGGCAGAAAGACGAAGGACTTCACCCGATGCGTTTGGCGGCCCGGAGACGTAGGAAGTCAAGGTGAGGTCGGCGGCTAGCGCGTCTGCTCTCCAACAAAGTCCTCCTGGTTGTGTTGCTGTAGTCCGCTGCTAATACACCGATCCCACCTACAACTGTCTTCTTTGCAGCCTTCATTGTTCATTAAACAAATTGCAAAAGATGTCCAGAATACTGTGGAATTATGAAATGAAAACAGAGCTTTTTGTATAGGATTCTACGGGGTACCGTAACTTCCGTTACTCTGACTTCGTCACGCGCATACGTCATCATACCGCGACGTTTCAGCCGGATATTTCCCGGGAAATTTAAAATGTCACTTTATAAGTTAACCCGGCCGTATTGGCATGTGTTGCAATGTTAAGATTTCATCATTGATATATAAACTATCAGACTGCGTGGTCGCTAGTAGTGGGTTTCAGTAGGCCTTTAAATTGACCTCTGCCAAGGCTGAAACATGATCAAACCTAGAACATGAGGTTGATTTGAATAATTGTTCTGTCTACACAAGGACTTTAAATCTTTGGGCACCATTCGATTTGATTCTTGGGGCTAATGAATCGATTCAAAACGATTCTCGATTAAAAATCTAAACTTTTTTTTTTTTTTTAATTAACATTGGGTGCCAGTTCTATGATTAACTACAATACTCCATAAAACAGCTCTGATCAATATCTATATTACTTAAAGGAAAACTGGTTTTCTTGGACCAGCTCTATACTCTCGGCAGGGTCCTTGAGGGTGCATGGGAGTTTGCCCAACCAGTCTACGTGTGCTTTGTGGACTTGGAGAAGGCATTCGACCGTGTCCCTCGGGAAATCCCGTGGGGAGTGCTCAGAGAGTATGGGGTATCAGACTGTCTGATTGTGGCGGTCCGCTCCCTGTATGATCAGTGTCAGAGCTTGGTCCGCATTGCCTGGCAGTAAGTCGGACACGTTTCCAGTGAGGGTTGGACTCCGCCAAGGCTGCCCTTTGTCACCAATTCTGATCATAACTTTTATGGGCAGAATTTCTAGGCGCAGTCAGGGCGTTGAGGGTGGTTTGGTGGCGGCAGGATTAGTTCTCTTGCTTTTTGCAGATGATGTGGTCCTGATGGCTTCATCTGGCCAGGATCTTCAGCTCTCACTGGATCGGTTCGCAGCCGAGTGTGAAGCAACCAGATTGAGAATCAGCACCTCCAAGTCCGAGTCCATGGTTCTCGCCCGGAAAACGGTGGAGTGCCATCTCTGGGTTGGGGAGTAGACCCTGCCCCAAGTGGAGGAGTTCAAGTACCTGGGAGTCTTGTTCACGAGTGAGGGAAGAGTGGATCGTGAGATCGACAGGCATCTTCAGTAATGCGGACGCTGTATCGATCTGTTGTGGTGAAGAAGGAGCTGAACCGGAAGGCAAAGCTCTCAATTTACTTGCCGATCTACGTTCCCATCCTCACCTATGGTCATGAGCTTTGTGTTATGACCGAAAGGACAAGATCACGGGTACAAGCGGCCGAAATGAGTTTCCTCACCCTATCTCCCTTAGAGATAGGGTGAGAAGCTCTGTCATCCAGGGGGAGCTCAAAGTAAAGCTAATGCTCCTCCTCGTCGAGAGGAGCCAGATGAGGGTTCGGGCTTCTGGTCAGGATGCCACCCGAATACCTCCAAAGGGAGGTGTTTAGGGCACATCCGACCGGTAGGAGGCCACAGGGAAGACCCAGGACACGTTGGGAAGACTATGTCTCCCGGCTGGCCTGGGAACGCTTCTGGATCGCCCGGGAAGAGCTGGAAGAAGTTTTATTACAATTCTACCCAAACATTTAATAAAGACAAATACAAATAAGAGAAGTATCCAACACTTCTCTGAGTGGCGAGACAGGGCAGAATTTTTGATTTTTTAATACATTTTAGACTTTTTTAAACGATTAAATTGTTGTTGTTTTTTACACCCCCGTTTACACTGCCTCAGTGGGTGCTTTACGAGTGTTTGTTAGCAATATTGTAGAAAAAAAGTCAACAATTGAATAATTACGTGCAAAATGTGTTTTAATCGTAACATAAAGTCACAGAAACTGAACATTGAAATAAGTGAACATAAGAGTCTTCCGGTTCAGTTCTAATTCAAAATATGACAACATACAATTATTTTGAAGTAGTCTTACTTCCTCAAAGTAAATACTTCTGACAATCGTCTCAAATAAAGTGACATTCCTATCCGTGATTGTCCGAGAGTACGGGCAGTGTACTTGGTGTCCTCCACCTCCTCAACCCCCCCCCCAAGTGTTAGTGACTTGTCCAATCACACAAGAAAATCCCTCTTATGCTATGCTAATTAACAAATATTAACTGTATATATATGTGGATACTTATATGTGCATGATAAGTTAAATACTACAAACAAGTAGAGGCACCAGACAAAACCGTTCAGGGTCAAGTATACAAAGTACCCTGAAGTTCTGCTGGAGTCTATTCAGTAGGGGGGACTTCTTCTTCAGGTGGCTCGAGGGGCTCCAGCTACCAGGAAATGGAAAAAAAGAGAAAATAATTCAAATGGATTCGTTATTAATGCGATATTACACTTGCTTGTCAGTCACAACACAAGAAGTAACATGCAAAAGTTAGTTTAGCATGGATTGACATACAGTACAGGCCAAATGTTGGGACACACCTTCTCATTCAATGCAATGTTTTCTTTATTTTTGTGACTATTTACACTGTAGATCAGGGGTCACCAACACGGTGCCCGCGGGCACTAGGTAGCCCGCCGGCCTGTTCTAAAAATAGCTCAAATAGCAGCACTTACCAGTGAGCTGCCTCTATTTTTTAAATTGTATTTATTTACTAGCAAGCTGGTCTCGCTTTGCCCGACATTTTTAATTCTAAGAGACAAAACTCAAATAGAATTTGAAAATCCAAGAAAATATTTTAAAGACTTGGTCTTCACTTGTTTAAATAAATTCATTATTTTTTTTACTTTGCTTCTTATAACTTTCAGAAAGACAATTTTAGAGAACAAATACAACCTTAAAAATGATTTTAGGATTTTTAAACACATATACCTTTTTACCTTTTAAATTCCTTCCTGACAATTTAAATCAATGTTCAAGTAATTTTTTTTTTTTTATTGTAAAGAATAATAAATACATTTTAATTTAATTCTTCATTTTAGCTTCTGTTTATTCGACGAAGAATATTTGTAAAATATTTCTTCAAACTTATTATGATTAAAATTCAAAAAAATTGTTCTGGCAAATCTAGAAAATCTGTAGAATCAAATTTAAATCTTATTTCAAAGTCTTTTGAATTTCTTTTAAAATTTTTGTTCTGGAAAATCTAGAAGAAATAATGATTTGTCTTTGTTAGAAATATAGCTTGGTCCAATTTGTTATATATTCCAACAAAGTGCAGATTGGATTTTAACCTATTTAAAACATGTCCAAAAAATTCTAAAATTAATCTTAATCAGGAAGAATTACTAATGATGTTCCATAAATTCTTTTTTTAAGTTTTTCTCTTTTTTTTGGTTGAATCTTGAATTTTAAAGAGTCGAAATTGAAGATAAACTGTTTGAAAATTTAATTGTAATTTTTCTCGTGTTTTCTCCTCTTTTAAACCGTTCAATTAAGTGTAAATATCATTAATTATTAATAATAACATAGAGTTAAAGGTAAATTGAGCAAATTGGCTATTTCTGGCAATTTATTTAAGTGTGTATCAAACTGGTAGCCCTTCGCATTAATCAGTACCCAAGAAGTAGCTCTTGCTTTCAAAAAGGTTGGTGACCCCTGAACTAGAATATAAAACATGTTTTCAGTTGTTTCACCTTTTTTTTTGTAAAGTACATAACTCCACGTGTGTTCATTCATAGTTTTGATGTGACAATCTACAATGTAAATAGTCATGGAAATAAAGGAAACACATTGAATGAGAAGGTGTGTCCAAACTTTTGGCCTGTTGGATTTTTTATTTTTTTTTAGCATTCTTTAATGTGCAGAATGTACTGTAAGGTGCGATTGTGTACAGTAGTACCGGACAAACCAAAGACTAACCCGGGCTTTGAGGTCTTGGTTCTCCTCCTCCAGCCGTTCACACCTCTGCCTCAGGTCCATCACTTCTTGCTGCAGAGCCTCGGTGTCGGCGGCGTTGAGGCCTGGCGTGCCCAGGTGCTGCTTGACGAATCTGGGCGCAGGGAGCCGTGAAGGAATCTACGGTATTTTTTATTTGTTTTACACCAAATACAAAATCCAATAAACAAATGTTTTTAAAAAAAAAAGATACTCCAAGGCATTGTTGGGCTTCTCTGGTTGTTCATACAGCGCCACTAGAACTGAAATAGACACATGCACACAGCTTCAAATACATTTACTCAAACTACAGATAGCAAGAGGCATCTCAGAGTTAATATGTCTATTAGCATAAGTATACACTTACAACTGTATTCTAACATATTTGTAGGATTTGGGTCGCAAACAGACATGTTGACAAGCACTTGTTGCTAGTGTGGAGTAATATTACAACCAGAACGCCACAAACACATTTTCTTTACTCACGCTTTGCAAGTAAAACAATTTTCTGCAAGTAAAAAAAAAAGTGTAAAAACAATTTACTTCCAAGTGGCAGTCATTTTCCACCTCGTGCATCCACACAGTTGCATTTCGGGCACCCGTAATTATCACTCTACAGCGACAGGTGGTGCTGCTGAGTCAATTTAAGGCCGTCAGAGCTACTGGTATCAACTAGGGGTGTAACGGTACACAAAAATTCCGGTTCGGTACGTACCTCGGTTTAGAGGTCACGGTTCGGTTAATTTTCGGTACAGTAAGAAAAGAACAAAATATACATTTTGGGGTTATTTATAGGGATGATGTTTGGTAAGAAATTATCGAGTTCGAGTCTATTATCGAATCCTCTTATCGAACCGATTCCGTATCGATTCTCTTATGGAGTCCAGATAGGTTGTTGTATATGGAAAAAAACACACAATATTTGGTTTAAAAAAAGCTCACTTTTATTATATAAGAAAACAATTTAATCTAAAAAATAAATAAATATTGACTGTTACCCCCCTAAAAAAATAAAATAAAATAAATAAATATTGACTGTTGTTACCCAAAGTATATTAAGTGAGATTTTTCAGAAAAACAAATATATAAGGTAACACAAAAACAACCTGTCTCTGTGATCACTATAGGTGTATAAATAATAATATAGTGTTAAATAAAATCAGTCCCTTGGGCACAAAACTGAAAATAATACAGCTCTCCAAAAAGTGCACTTCTGCTGCTATTTGACATAACTGTTTGTTATGATGCTTTGACATTTTTGCACTTTATTTCTTTATTGAAAGAAAATTCTATGAAGAGAAAAGTTCTTTGCAAATGTGGTTACAATGCTAAAAAATGAAAAGTTAAAGCTAAAAAAAGAAATACACTTTGAGTTAACATTATTTCTTTATAGGGGGAAAGATGTTATGAGCTAGGGAATATAACAACTACACTACCCATCATGCAACGGGAGTGACGAGCATGCGCGTTAGCCCCGAAAAGTGTTGTTGCAAGTCGTCACCCGTGAAAGTAAACGTCAAGAACTCAGCAAACACGCCTCGTCTGCATTATTTATAATTAGACAGACAACACATCTACAGTGTGATTTTGTTTTGTTTACAAGGAAAGAAAAACAAAAGTTAAAAAAGGGAGATATATGTTGTATATATATGTATGTGCTGCGGTTGCTTTAAGAACGTTGCGACAGCTGCCGTAAAGGAGGTGCGTTGCTAGCCTGGTTGCTATGTGTCCGGTTGGTTGTAAAAGTGTTCGTCATGTGTTTGTACCCTGCTCAAATCTCTCAGTAAAGTTATTCATTGGATTATACCTTTTGTTTTGAACTTTATTACACCTTGGAGCGCTTTTTCCCGTCCATTTTTTTCCTGCTTTCGCTATCTGCGCCTAATGACTGAGCTACGTGACGTCATTTCTTGTGATGTCTCACGGAGCATTTCTGGTCGGGACGGGATTCGTTCCGAGGGATTCGAATAAAGAACCAACTCTTTTTCTTTACTATAGTGGTCTCGATAATGGGTACCGGTTCTCAAAAAGGGATTTGAGTCCGAGGACTCGGTTCTTTTCTTATCGAACAACCGGGAAAACCGGTTTCGAGTTATCATCCCTAGTTATTTACCAAATTTGCAAAATCTTCCACCAAAAATATTTTTCTTACTGGAATATTTGATGTGAAGTAATGGGAACCTTGGATAGGTCAATAATTCATAATAACATTGACTTTGATTCAATATTATGTTTTCAGCAATGACAGTTTGAAAGAGAAAGAAAACAGCTTTGTTTTATTAGTCAACATTGCAACTTTTTCTAAATGACATTTCACCTTTAAGCTTTTTTATTTCACTTTTGTTATGTTTTTGTTTATTTGAATAGTATTTTTAGAATGTGCCGTGGGCCTTTAAAACATTAGCTGTGGGCCGCAAATGGCCTCCGGGGCACACTTTTGACACCCCTGCTATAGATAATAAAACATTAAATGTGATAAATCTATGGATAAAAAGCAGAGACTGGCGACGCATGCGCGTTTATCATAACTCTCTCTCTCTCTCTGCCCCTCCCTCACCAATGCTGCTGCGTGCACAATTTGTTTTGTTTTTAACCCCTTCTTAACCCTGAACGTACATTGAAAATACACGCAACCCTAACTCAAAATGCCGGACATTTGAGGCATTTAAGAAACTCCGCCCTGACAGCTCCGCAAAAGAGGACATGTCCGTTGAAAAGAGGACGTCACCCACATCTGCGGTCCTCTCCAAGGTTTCTCACAGTCATTCATATTGACATCCCACTTGGTTGGGAGTTTTTCCTTGCCCTTACGTGGGCTCTGAACCGAGGATGTCGTCGTGGCTTGTGCAGCCCTTTGAGACACTTGTGATTTAGGGCTATATAAATAAACTCTGATTGATTGATTGATACTTGCAGGAAATGTTTACTTGCGAATCAATTCTGTATTTGCTGATTTTTTTTTTTTTATAATTGCAAATCGATTTTTTTTCCTCAAAGAACAATTAGGTTTTTTTTACTTGCGAATCCTTTTTTTTAATGAAAAATTGCCACTTTTTTTTTTTACTTGTGAATCGTTGGGTGTGAGTAAAAACATTGTTTTTTTGGAGTTCTGGCAGTAAAAACACTCCATCCGCTTCATTTGACTTAAAAAAAAAAAATCCTATTCATCCTTCAGTTGTTGAGTTATCACTTGTTTAGTTTAAATCAGGGGTCACCAGGTAGCCTGTAAGGACCAGATGAGTAGCCCGCCGGCCTGTTCTAAAAATAGCTCAAATAGCAGCACTTACCAGTGAGCTGCCTCTATTTTTTAAATTTTATTTATTTACTAGCAAGCTGGTCTCGCTTTGCCCGACATTTTTAATTTTAAGAGAGACAAAACTCAAATAGAATTTGAAAATCCAAGAAAATATTTTAAAGACTTGGTCTTCACTTGTTTAAATAAATTCATTATTTTTTTTACTTTGCTTCTTATAACTTTCAGAAAGACAATTTTAGAGAAAAAAATACAACCTTAAAAATGATTTTAGGATTTTTAAACACATATACCTTTTTACCTTTTAAATTCCTTCCTCTTCTTTCCTGACAATTTAAATCAATGTTCAAGTAAAATTTTTTTTTTTTATTGTAAAGAATAATAAATACATTTTAATTTAATTTTTCATTTTAGCTTCTGTTTTTTCGACGAAGAATATTTGTAAAATATTTCTTCAAACTTATTATGATTAAAATTCAAAAAAAATATTCTGTCAAATCTAGAAAATCTGTAGAATCAAATTTAAATCTTATTTCAAAGTTTTTTGAATTTCTTTTAAAATTTTTGTTCTGGAAAATCTAGAAGAAATAATGATTTGTCTTTGTTAGAAATATAGCTTGGTCCAATTTGTTATATATTCTAACAAAGTGTAGATTGGATTTTAACCTATTTAAAACATGTCATCAAAATTCTAAAATTAATCTTAATCAGGAAAAATTACTAATGATGTCCCATAAATTCTTTTTTTAAGTTTTTCTCTTTTTTTTCGGTTGAATTTTGAATTTTAAAGAGTCGAAATTGAAGATAAACTGTTTAAAAATTTAATTGTAATTTTTTTCGTGTTTTCTCCTCTTTTAAACCGTTCAATTAAGTGTAAATGTCATTAATTATTAATAATAACAGAGTTAAAGGTAAATTCAGCAAATTGGCTATTTCTGGCAATTTATTTAAGTGTGTATCAAACTAGTAGCCCTTCGCATTAATTAGTACCTAAGAAGTAGCTCTTGGTTTCAAAAAGGTTGGTGACCCCTGGTTTAAATAATAAAAAAGTATCATACCACTGGTGAGACTATCAACAACACCCGCTTTCTCCAAATATCTCCGAAACTGCTCTCTCTTGTGGTCTGGAGCCTGTTTAATAAAAGGAAAAAACAATTTCAGAATGTGTCCATTATTCCTTGTTAATATATTATTTATTTGCAATTAACAGCAAAAAAATATCCTAATGTCACTGACCGTTTATGACGGTTTGTCGACATGTAAAACATAGGTTTACTTTCGTCACAAATGGCAACTCTTCATAAAATTAATGCAACATATTTAAGTGTGTAAAAAGAAAACAATAGTTACGTATTTTTAGTGGTCTGCATTTCAAGAAGTCGCTAATTTTAATAGTAAATTGTTATCAAATTCAAACGGCGGACACAAGCTGCAACAGGTGCTTCGACTCGCTCTAATTACTTCGAATTATTTGAGTTACTATACGCTTGTCATGTCGTAAAAAATAGCTCTGAAGTCAACGTTTTGACACAATTAAACGTACCTTGTAATGAGCCATGCTTGAACTGGTTTATCAAATTAACTGCGTGGTTTGTGTTGTTTGAACGCTCCTGCTCGGTAACCAAGACGCTGCCGACTGGAACTTTGGTAAATATCAACTTCCGGCATCAGGCAAGAAATACTCCTTTCAACTTAAAACGTCTTTTGACGTTTTGGTATGTGTCGTCAGCATTATCAGCGGCAGTCGAATCCCATTCCCCGCTGACGTGAAATAATAACATGCCGTAAATACTTTGATGATTTTTTTAATTACTGTTTTAAAAGCGACTTACGCAGCGGTGACAAGCGCAACAACCTGACGTTTTATTGCATCAAGGTTGTGCGTGTCGACTTCCGGATTTTCTTTACGCTTTGAATTAAGAAGGCGACGTATTTTGGAAAGTAAAAAATGCAGATTATGCGCATCGTGCACAAAAACAAACGAAAGCACTACTTTGTAGGGAACGTACATGTCTGAAGTGGGAGTTTAACAACAGGCCCGATTTTTAATAAGATAATTGATTTTTTTACGTGTTTATGCGTCACTTCCGGTTATTCGATTATGCCATTTTAATTATTTATTTTAGTATTATGGTTATTAGTCCATTTATATAGGAATGTTTGTTTATGTAAGAGTGAAATAAAACAACATAATATTAGTATTATGTTTTTAGTCCATTTATATAGGAATGTTTGTTAATATAAAAGTGAAATAAAACAAATAATACAGAGATTTGATTAAATGTGTTTTATTCTATGAAAAAACATATTGTAGCGTCCAGAAGAAGTGCACACCATGTCTGACGCTCTTTTTAAACCTTTATTGAGCAACCTATACTAACACAGCTCAACTTATCGCGTTCCTTCCACACGCACGTCTATCCTCACTCCTCATTTTCTTTCTTTCTTTCTTTCTTTAGTTTATTTGGAACATGAACACACTTACAGCATAATACATCACACAATTTCATATCATTTCACTTCACATCATGTCCGAAAAGGAGTAGGAAGAAGCAAAGCTTATTTAATCCTACCCCTTTCCCACTTCAGAGTGTTTGCAAATATATAGAATCATTTACTGACCTTTTTATATAATAAAATAACATCTGTGAATTAGTATACACAACAGTTTTGTAATATGTAATTAATTAATTCAGTCATTATTAACATACTGAGATGAAGAATATCTTATTTTCAATAAGGTTGAAAGTATTTCTCATAATTCTTCTTCTTTGTATAAGCACTATTAATTTGAACAACCTCTTAAAGTGGATCATATCAGTACAATGTTTAACTTCTTTACTTAATCCATTCCATCGTTTAATTCCACATACTGATATGCTAAAGGTTCTAAGTGTTGTACGTGCATACAAATGTTTTAAATTAGATTTTCCTCTAAGGTTATATTTCTCCCCTTTAGTTGAGAAGAATTGTTGTACATTCTTTAGTAGCAGGTTATAGTTTGTTTTGTACATCATTTTAGCTGCTTGCAATTTTACCAAGTCACCGAACTTTAATATTTTTGACTCAATAAATAAAGGGTTTGTATGTTCTCTTTATCCAACATTATGTATTATTCTAACTGATCTTTTTTGTAAAACGGCTAGCGATTGGAAGCGCACATTTGTAGTTTTTTCCCCATATTTCTACACAATAACTCAGATATGGTAACACTAGCGAGCAGTAGAGAATATGACGTGATTTTCAACCCAGGACGTATTTTGCTTTATTCATTATTGAAATGTTTTTTGCCTCCTTATGTTGTATGTTTTGTATATGAGATTTCCAGTTCATTTCATCATCTATTAATACTCCCAAAAATCTGGTTTCTTTTACCCTTATCCTTTTTCCCTGTTTAAGCGTCACTTCCGGTTATTCGATTATGCCATTTTAATTATTTATTTTAATATTATGGTTATTAGTCCATTTATATAGGAATGTTTGTTAATATAAAAGTGAAATAAAACAAAAATAATACGGAGATTTGATTACATTTGTTTTATTCTGTGAGAATACATATTGTAGCGTCCAGAAGAAGTGCACACCATGTCTGACGCTCTTTTTAAACTTTTATTGACCAACCTATACTAACACAGCTCAACTTATCTCGTTCCTTCCACACGCACGTCCATCCTCACTCCTCATTTCGGCAACAACGCTTCTTACCATGAATTGATTAACGTGGACCCCGACTTAAACAAGTTGAAAAACTTATTCGGGTGTTACCATTTAGTGGTCAATTGTACGGAATATGTACTGTACTGTGCAATCTACTAATACAAGTTTCAATCAATCAATCAATCAATCAATCAATCAATCAATCAATCAATCAATCAATCAATCAATCAATCAATCTTCTTTCTTCGCCAATCACCTTAAAGGCGTGCTACGTTCAAAACAATGGGAATTCTGAATATCACTCACTCAAGAACACAACATCAACCTCAGCAGGTCGTTACAATATGTATATTAGCTTTGCTCTTATTTTGCTTGACGCTCAATGCGAAAGTCAATGCATACCGCATTATGACCGGATAATATTAAAAAGTATCTATGTTGTGTGTGTGTGCTAGAACAGTGTGCCGCGAGATACAGTCTGGTGTGCCGTGGGAGATTATCTAATTTCACCTATTTGGGTTAAAAATATAATTTTTGCAAACCAGTAATTATAGTCTGCAAATTGTGTGCTGTTGTTGAGTGTCGGTGCTGTCTAGAGCTCGACAGAGTAACTGTGTAATACTCTTCCATATCAGTAGGTGGCCGGTAGCTAATTGCTTTGTAGATGTCGAAAACAGCAGGAGGCAGCGTGCAGGTAAAAAGGTGTCTAATGCTTAAACCAAAAATAAACAAAAGGTGAGTGCCCCTAAGAAAAGGCATTGAAGCTTAGGGAAGGCTATACAGAACGAAACTAAAATTGAGCTGGCCGCAAAGTAAACAAAAACAGAATGCTGGACGACAGCAAAGACTTACTGTGGAGCAAAGACGGCGTCCACAAAGTACATCCCAACATGACATGACAATCAATAACGTCCCCTCAAAGAAGGATAAAAACATCTGAAATATTCTTGATTGCTAAAACAAAGTAGATGCGGGAAATATTGCTCAGAGGGAGACATGAAACTGCTACAGGAAAATACCAAAAACAGAGAAAAAGCCACCAAAGTAGGAGCGCAAGACAAGAACTAAAACACTACACACAGGAAAACACCAAAGAACTCAAAATAAGTCAGGGCGTGATGTGACAGGTGGTGACAGTACACCTACTTTGAGACAAGAGCTATAGTGATGCATGCTTGGTTATGCTTTAAAGTCATATCCAACAATTGCGACAACGACTTTTTACTGTCAACTTCATTTTTTTTTACGATTTCTGCTGGTGGTGTGCCTCTGGATTTTTTCAACACAAAAATTATGCCTTGGCTCAAAAAAGGTTGACAAACACTGCTCTAGAAAACACATATGCAACATAAATAATTGCTGTCGAAAGGAACTTGAGTATTTCTGATATTTTCGTGAAACCCTGAATGCCTCATTTTTTTTAAAGGATTTATTTTCACCAACACTCATATTTTTTTTTAACAAAATGACTTATAGTTTTTGAAGATCCTTTTAAAATGTTTTTTCAAGTTAACAAGATTGTGCTGAATAATGATTTTGTGCCGGTTACGTACGAATCCGGTAGCGGGTGTGTCTTATTTGAGTGACACGCGTGTGAGCGAATCACATTTCGAGTGAGCGCCCAGTCAGCCAATCAGAGCAGAGGGTGTGATAGCTTGGTATTATTTATTTTTTTTCCCCAGGAGAGAGGAAATGTGAAAGGAAGCGTGTGGGAGCCGCCACATATTCTCAGCGAGCATTAATGGCTGGTTAGTTTGGTTTTTTTTTTTAGGGGGTAAACTGTTGTGGTGTATCTGTAAACACGGGCGTGCAAGTGAAGGTTGGAGTGTTGGGAGGGGAGGCGACAATGTCTATCCAGTACGAGGTAGAGCAGCTGGCGGGCAGCTACGGGGTGGCGGACTCCTTCCCCAAAGACTTTGGCTATGGAGAAGAGGAGGAAGATGCCGACATCGAGGACAGCTCGGCGACGTCCGACAGCAAGCCGAGAATCCTGCTCATGGGGCTCAGGAGAAGTGGCAAGTCATCCATACAGAAGGTACGTGGTTAGCATGTTGCTAACAACAAGCCTAATAGCACCAGTAACCGGAAATACCAAATGCTAATCGTTAGCATGAGCTAATAACTACAGTAAAAAGCGTTAGCTTTATGGGCTAGCTGGCTATCTCGCACCGGAAGTGAGGCTATAAATGATTAACAGCCTCTTAGTGCATCTCGCCGAGCATGTAGACTTAACGTCACGTGACTTAAATGGTTTACTGTTAAAAAGTGTCAACAATGCCCTGAAAAGTGCAAGCAAGTGGATTATAGACACGTGACATAGTCACATGACAACAAACCGCCCACACCTACCCGCCTCTTGTAAGACATAATATCAACACAACTTCAAATCATGACACCTATGACTCTTAATGTAACTGAGGTCACCTTAGTAGGTTTTTCTTTATTTTTCCATCAAGCTGCTGTCATATAAACACCTCCCGCCATCACGATATAGAGTCGTGGTCAAACGTTTACGTACACTTGTAAAGAACATAATGTCATGGCTGTCTTGAGTTTCCCAATAATTCCTGGAGCACATTGTGGCCAAACAGCTCAATTTTTGTTTCATCTGACATCACATGGACAAAGACACCGTATTTCTCAGAGTATAAGTTGCTCCGGAGTATAAGTCGCACCGTCCGAAAAATGCATAATAAAGAAGGGAAAAAACATATATACACTACCGTTCAAAAGTTCGGGGTCACCCAAACAATTTTGTGGAATAGCCTTCATTTCTAAGAACAAGAATAGACTGTCGAGTTTCAGATGAAAGTTCTCTTTTTCTGGCCATTTTGAGCGTTTAATTGACCCCACAAATGTGATGCTCCAGAAACTCAATCTGCTCAAAGGAAGGTCAGTTTTGTAGCTTCTGTAACGAGCTAAACTGTTTTCAGATGTGTGAACATGATTGCACAAGGGTTTTCTAATCATCAATTAGCCTTCTGAGCCAATGAGCAAACACATTGTACCATTAGAACACTGGAGTGATAGTTGCTGGAAATGGGCCTCTATACACCTATGTACCGTAATTTACGGACTATAAGCCGCTACTTTTTCCCCTCGTTCTGGTCCCTGCGGCTTATACAGGGGTGCGGCTTATTTACGGCCTGTTCTTCTCCGACACCGACGAAGAGGATTTCGGTGGTTTTAGTACGCAGGAGGAAGACGATGACACAATGATTAAAGACTGACTTTTCATATACCGGTAGGCTGGTTATTTTGATAACTAAATTTAGGTGGTGCGGCTTATAGTCAGGTGCGGCTTATAGTCCGGAAATTACGGTAGATATTGCACCAAAAAACAGACATTTGCAGCTAGAATAGTCATTTACCACATTAGCAATGTATAGAGTGTATTTCTTTAAAGTTAAGACTAGTTTAAAGTTATCTTCATTGAAAAGTACAGTGCTTTTCCTTCAAAAATAAGGACATTTCAATGTGACCCCAAACTTTTGAACGGTAGTGTAAGTCGCACTGGAGTATAAGTCGCATTTTTTTGGGAAATTTATTTGATAAAACCCAACACCAAGAATAGACATTTGAAAGGCAATTTAAAATAAATAAAGAATAGTGAACAACAGGCTGAATAAGTGTACGTTATATGAGGCATAAATAACCAACTGAGAACGTGCCTGGTATGTTAACGTAACATATTATGGTAAGAGTCATTCAAATAACTATAACATATAGAACATGCTATACGTTTACCAAACAATCTGTCACTCCTAATCGCTAAATCCCATGAAATCTTATACGTCTAGTCTCTTACGTGAATGAGCTAAATAATATTATTTGATATTTTACGGTAATGTGTTAATAATTTCACACTGAAGTTATCTAACGAACAGGAAACAATACGTGAAGCTAGGCGAACACACGTCTACAACGCTAAATATATCCTGTGGTGTACCTCAAGGATCAATACTAGGACCTAAATTATTCAATCTCTATATAAATGACATTTGTAAAGTTACAAAAGATTTAAAGTTAGTACTATTTGCGGATGATACAACAGCGTTTTGTTCAGGAGAGAACACACAGAAGATAATACAAATAATAACAGAAGAAATTAACAAATTAAAAAGACGGTTTGACAAAAACAGACTATCGTTGAATCTCTGTAAAACTAAAATAATGCTATTTGGTAACAGTAGAAGAGAAAGTCAAACACAAATACAAATAGACAGAAAATAAATTGAAAGAGTAAATGAAACCAAATTTCTAGGTATAATGATTGATGATAAATTGAACTGGAAATCTCACGTAAAAAAATATATAACATAAAGTAGCAAGAAACACGTCAATAATGAATAAAGCAAAACATGTTTTAGACAAAAAATCACTTCATATTCTCTACTGCTCGCTAGTGTTACCATATCTGAGTTACTGTGTAGAAATATGGGGAAATAATTACAAAAGTACACTTCATTCATTAACGGTGTTACAAAAAAGATCAGTTAGAATAATACATAATGTTGGATATAGAGAACATACAAATCCTTTATTTATTGAATCAAAGATACTGAAATTCCACGACATAGTAAATTTGCAAACAGCTAAAATTATACACAAAGCAAACTATAACCTGCTACCCAAGAATATACAACAATTCTTCTCAAAAAAAGAGGAGGAATATAATCTTAGAGAAACATGTAATTTAAAACATTTGTACGCACGTACAACACTTAAGACCTTCAGTATATCAGTATGTGGAATTCAATTATGGAATGGATTAAGCAAAGCAATCAAACAATGTACTAATATGATCCACTTCAAGAAACTCTTCAAACTTAAAGTGTTTACAAAGTACAAAGAAGAAGAACCATGATAAACATTCTGAATTTATTCAATTAATCCATTCTTTCACTCTCAAAATAATCTTACTTATTTCATCATATGAAATGTAACTTACTTCACCAATTATTATTTATCTATTTATTTTTATTGTGATTACTTATGGAGTACATTGTGAATAAATTGAGAACAGGAAGTGAACAAAAAAGTTTAGCAACTGTTATGTAAAAGAAAAGGGGTAGGATTAAATAAGCTCTGCTTCTTCCTACTCCTTTTCGAACATGTTGAAAAGAGAAACTGGAAATTGTGATGTATCATGTTGTATGCTTGCATGTTCGAAATAAACTCAAACTCAAGTCGCTCCTGAGTATAAGTCGCACCCCGACTTATAGTCCGAAAAATACGGTAAGGCCTTCTGGGGAAAAGTTCCGTGGTCAAATGAAACAAAAATTGAGCTGTTTGGCCACAATACCCAGCAATATGTTTGGAAGCCTTTAATCCCAGGAACACCATTCCTACCGTCAAGCATGGTGATGGTAGTATTATGCTCTGGGCCTATTTTGCTGCCAATGGAACTGATGCTTTACAGAGAGTAAATGGGACAATGAAAAAGGAGGATTACCTCCAAATTCTTCAGGACAAGCTAAAATCATCAGCCCGGAGGTTGGGTCTTGGGCGCAGTTGGGTGTTCCAACAGGACAATGACCCCAAACACACGTCAAAAGTGGTAAAATAATGGCTAGAATGAAGTTTTTAGAATGGCCTTCCCCAAGTCCTGACAGTGTGGACGTGTGGACAATGCTGAAGAAACAAGTCCATGTCAGAAAACCAACACATTTAGCTGAACTGCACCAATTTTGTCAAGAGGAGTGGTCAAAAATTCAAGCAGAACTTGTGGATGGCTACCGAAAGCGCCTTATTGCAGGTAAACTTGCCAAGGGACATGTAAGCAAATATCAACATTGCTGTATGTATACTTTTGACCCAGATCGATATCAATAAAAAATGTGTTTGATAGACGTCTATTCAAGCGAGCTCCCAATATGAGGAAATTAAGTCACTTCAGCCACATTTTGGAGGTGTGGCGTTAACTTATTCGGCTGGACGACACTTTTGATTTGGGCCTGGCGTTTGTCAGAGCAAGGCTGCATTCGAGCTAATGATGTTTGAATCCAGGGAATGGGGAAATGTAATTGACAATAGAAGGATTCTTTCACGTGAGTACAATCTAAATATCGCTTTGTGTTGTCATTCAATAATCCTGTTTTGCACTACAAACAATCAAATGTATAATAAGGTCAAGCGAGGGCGTCCAATACAGCTGAAGGAATTGTGTAATGAGAAAAAGCTGAAATCTTATTACTAATGATAAACAAAAAACTAAATATTTGTCTTTTAAATATATGGAAAACGTTGAGCCTATTGGACTATTTCAATACAAAATACATGACAATGTCATGTTTTACGCATCTCCCAACATTTAGTTTTACCTGACATAATTAATAATCCTGATTATTTTGTGAGCCACAATCATGCAGCCCTAATGAGAGCATTTACTTATTGCAGGTGGTTTTCCACAAAATGTCCCCCAACGAGACCTTGTTCCTGGAGAGCACCAACAAGATCTACAAGGACGACATCTCTAGCAGCTCCTTTGTCAACTTTCAGATCTGGGACTTCCCCGGTCAGGTGGACTTTTTCGACCCAACCTTCGACTACGAGATGATCTTCAGAGGAACTGGAGCCTTGATATTTGTCATCGACGCTCAGGTAATTCACGCAGGGACATGACGCTCACTGAGGATGTTGGTTGTTTCCTCATTTTACTTCCTGCAAAAGACCATTACTGCTTTGGCATTTTGAATGGCTTTTTTCTGGAGTCTTGTTTTAACACTTTATTGGAGCTCTTACTATAACGCTGCCAACAAGTCGTGCTGTGTATTTGTCTTTTAAAGTGCATTACTGCCCCCTAGTGGGCCACCACATATTGAGTACCGTTCATGTGTACGACTGGCATGTCTTCACTTTCAGGATGACTACGTGGAGGCCCTGGGGCGGCTTCACCTCACGGTGTCGCGGGCTTACCGGGTCAACCCGGAGATCAACTTCGAGGTGTTCATCCACAAAGTGGACGGCCTCTCGGACGACCACAAGATCGAGACCCAGCGGGACATCCATCAGAGAGCCAACGACGACCTGGCGGACGCGAGTTTGGAAAAGCTTCATCTCAGGTGCAGTCTAACACTGGTGTTATTCAGACTTATATCACAGTTGTACCTCGGTTTAAATTGATAATCAATAGGGACGTACACCGAGTACCTGTATTTTTTGGTATGGGTTCCTGATTGTATCAGTGCAGTAGAACCGTTAAGCTTTAGCTGCCGCCGCTACGAATGACAAAACACACTGTGAGGATCTGTTAATTAGTCTGGAATAATTACAAATAAGGAAGCAACACCACACAAAAGTTTGTAACAACAATGTTTTCTTCTTAAAAGTCCCTCAGTTAGTTTGATTGATTGAGACTTTTATTAGTAGATTGCACAGTACAGTACGTATTCCGTACAATTGACCACTAAATGGTAACACCCGAATAAGTTTTTCAACTTGTTTAAGTCGGATCCACGTTAATCAATTCATGGTATGAATATATACTATCAGCATAATACAGTCATCACATAAGTTAATCATCAGCGTATATACATTGAATTATTTACATTATTTACAATCCGGGGGGTGGTATGTGGAGGAGGTTGGGGCGGGGGGGTTAGGTTTGGTTGATATCAGCACTTCAGTCATCAACAATAATATAATCTGAGAAATGGACAGTGTAACAGTGTAGGTCTGACTTGGTAGGATATGTACAGCGAGCAGTGAAAATAGTGAGTTCAGAAAGCATATGAACAAGTATATACATTTGATTATTTACATTTGATTAATTACAATCTGGGGAGGTGGGATGTGGTGGGGGGAGGGTGTTAGTCTAGGGTTGTAGTTGTCTGGAGGTGTTCTTTTAGTGTGGTTTTGCAGGAGGATAGAGATGCACTTTCTTTTACACCTGTTGGGAGTGCATTCCATATTGATGTGGCAGTGCCCCGTGGTACACACTATACAGCTTGTGGAGACAACCAGCAGTAGCATTCTGCTTGTGCAGCCCTTTGAGACACTTGTGATTTAGGGCTATATAAATAAACATTTATTGATTGATTGATGATGTACAACACATCTCCATAGTCAATAACAGGTAAAAAGGTAGTACCACGATACTATACTAGTCATCATCATCGGCGGTCATTCGAAGGGAGTATGACGTCCTCTTGGTAGGGGGGTATCCCTTTATGGAGGATGCCTGTGTGTGACTTTAACGTGGGGAGACTGGTGCACAGACAGTCACCACACAATCCTTGACAGGTCCGGGTCAGGGTCCAGTGGCATGGAGTCCAAGACGACTGGGGACCCTTTTCTGCTGCAGCCTTCATCCGCCATCCCAGCCGTTGTGACGCTAATAGGGTTAGCAATCATCCTCCGCCTGTTCCACCGTTGAGGTCTTGGGTTATTTCCCCGGAACTGGGCGCACATGGTTGTGGGGGTGCCTTCTTCCGCCATCACAGCCGTTGTGGTAGTTCTTACATCTACCGTCTTCCGCCTACTACGCCATTGAGGTCTTCACCGTATCCCTGGCTAGGGGGCAGTCAGGTACTAGGCCTTTGCCAAGGGCCACCTGGGGTAACAGTAGAAAAGGGGTTAACCTCCTAGTGCCCCAAGACCCCATAGAGGAGCCTCCACTGCCGGATGCACTTTAACGTCATGCCCAGGACTATACTAGTAGAAGCATTTAAGTCCCATCTTAAAACTCATTTGTATACTCTAGCCTTTAAAAAGATTTTAGACCAGTTGATCTGCCGTTTTCTTTTCTCCTTTGCCCCCTCGCCGGGTTATTCCGGTTCTGGTGACCATGGATGAGGTGCTGGCTGTCCAGAGTTGGGACCCGGGGTGGACCGCTCGCCTGTGCATCGGTTGGGGACGTCTCTGCGCTACTGACCTGTCTCCGCTCGGGATGGTCTTCTGCTGGCCCCACTATGGACTGGACTCTCACTGTTATGTTGGATCCACTAGGGACTGTACTTAGAGGGGGCGTTACCCACATATGCGATCCTCCCCAAGGTTTCTCATAGTCATTCCAGTGTTTCCCATAAACTGCCAAGATACCTGTGGCGGTGGGGGCGTGGCTATGGGCGTGGGTATGGGCGTGGTCACCATGACATCATCAAATAATTTGCATAATTTACTACAATGATTTGATTTTCTCTAAAAAGGCTAAAAAAATGTATACTTACTAATTAATAATAACAGTTTTGTTTTAAACGTCCATCCATCCATCCATCCATCCATCCATTTTACAATATAATTACAACACTTTATTAAAGATTAAAGTACCAATGATTGTCACACACACACTAGATGTGGTGAAATTTGTCCTCTGTACATATTTATATACAGATTTGAACAATAAGTTATTCACTGAAATATATTTATTAAATGTGGTTCTTACAAAAAATATATCTTATAAAATATAAAAGCTAAAATGTCTCAAAGCTCTGCCCCTTTAATTAGTGCATACTAAATAATTTAACTTTAGCCTACTACTACAACCATATTATTTACCAGCAACATAAAGTGAAACAGAGGCAGAGGTGTCCTGCCACAGTCAGTAACAAATAAACAGTAGTGGTGGTAGATAGACACAGAGCTTCATCAAACATCTGATCCACTGAACAAAGAGCTCCAAAAATCTTGAACTTTAGACTGCCATCAGTTTTACTCCCTACACTTAACCATGTGTTTCCTACTGCCTGCAGACTTTGCACCCTTTGTTATATACACATGTTGTGTTTCTAATATAAATATGTGATTTAGGGCTATATAAATAAACATTGATTGATTGATTGACTAGTACCGGAATAGGGGCGGTATGGCATAGTGGGTAGAGCGGCCGTGCCAGAAACCTGAGGGTTGCAGGTTCGCTCCCCACCTCTTGACATCCAAATCGCTGCCGTTGTGTCCTTGGGCAGGACACTTCACCCTTGCCCCCGGTGCCGCTCACACCGGTGAATGAATGATGAATGAATGATAGGTGGTGGTCGGAGGGGCCGTAGGCGCAAACTGGCAGCCTCGCTTCCGTCAGTCTACCCCAGGGCAGCTGTGGCTATGAAAGTAGTTTACCACCACTAGGTGTGAATGAATGATGGGTTCCCACTTCTCTGTGAGCGCTTTGAGTATTTAATAATAGAAAAGCGCGATATAAAATCTAATCCGTTACTGTACGACCCTACTCCGACTATAATTGTACAGTTAAAATGTGCAACCGTTGCATCCCTATTTAAGTTGTTGTTGGTTCTTTTGCCTTAAATGAATGAGTGCAATACTTGAAGTGTCACTGCAAGATTCCTCTTGTAGCTTGTAATGAAGATGAACACTGTTATGTTAGCCATTGGTTGTTACATTCCTCACATATTATGTATACTGTAATATTTCAGCGTCAGTTCCTCACATGATGTCGTGACCGTCCGCTTGTCTAATGAAGCTTTTCAGGAAGTGAGAGGTGTGATCTGCTTCCTTACTTCTTTCTTCCTGTCCTTCTTTTCCGCGCCCGGCTCAGTTTTTACTTGACGAGCATTTACGACCACTCCATTTTCGAGGCCTTCAGCAAGGTGGTGCAGAAGCTCATCCCCCAGCTGCCCACGCTGGAGAACCTGCTGAACATCTTCATTTCCGTGAGTGAAAAAGCGCCGCCGCCGTCGCTCCCTTGGTCGCTCACGCCGCTCCTTTTTCCCCGTCCAGAATTCAGGAATCGAGAAGGCCTTCCTGTTCGACGTGGTGAGTAAGATCTACATCGCCACAGACAGCTCCCCCGTGGACATGCAGTCCTACGAGCTGTGCTGCGACATGATCGACGTGGTTATCGACGTCTCCTGCATCTACGGGTCAGTGCCCGGCGTGCTAACGGAGCGTGTGGCGACAATAGAAAGATCCCCCCCGGGTTGAATTAATCACACGATTGCGGTTCTAGCCTGAGGGAGGACGGCAGCGGCAGCGCTTACGACAAGGAGTCCATGGCCATCATCAAGCTCAACAACACCACCGTGCTCTACCTGAAGGAGGTCACCAAGTTCCTGGCGCTCGTCTGCATACTGAGAGAGGAAAGCTTTGAGCGCAAAGGTAAGTCCCTACAATTGAAGTTTGCATAAAATGCCATGTCTATTTTCATGGTAGTATATTATGAAACACCATATTTGTTACGGTATTTCCTCAAAGGGTGGTTTCTCCACTAATAGACGCAGCTTCTAATTGCCAGAAGCATCTTTTCAAATATGGAACCAATTTTAATAGTTCTCAATCAAAATACCTTTAACAATTTGATTAATTGGTCTAATGAATTATTAACAGCGAATAATACATTAAATAAACTCTGCTTCGTTCAACTCGTTTTCAGACATGTACTGAAAACTGGAAATATGTATCATATTGTAACTATACATGTTTAAGAAAAAAACATAAACCACCACCACCATATACACATATAAAAACATGTTTATTTTTAGTATTTAGTGGAAAAATTGATTAAAAAAACGCAAGTATAATTTATTTTCATGTTATAATTGAATTAAAATATAATTTAATGTTGAATATATATTTATTTGAAAATAAATCATTAAAAAAATATGCAATTTAGTCAAATGTATATTAAAAATGCTCTTGTACTTGGACTAATAAATGAGCTATGTAAATATATTGGAATATTATATGATTTCAGTATCTACTGAAATAATTGTAATTTAATGTAAGTTTAATTTATTTGAAATTATCTAGTTAGTAAGTTAGTATATTTAAATAAAATTAATTTTCTGTATTGAGGAAAAAAAGTACTGTAGTAAAATAATATTAAATAATTAATAATAAATAAAAAATGCACTTGTAAATATACAATTTATTTTTTATTTTTTACATTTACTAATAAATGATCAGTGGAGGACAATATTTTTAACACAAATTTTGTACCGCTCATTTGGAACACCACCAACTATTGCTGTGCGCGCACAGCTGCGTGTTGACAGATGAGTTAGCATAGCAGCGGAGAAAACTTAACGAAAGCCCACTGCAAAGCCAAATTACTTGCATAAGCTGGGTAAGTAAAAGTTCAAAGATTTGTGTCTCCAGAACGATCAATTGAATGCATGGTTGACGCTGGTGAATGGAAAGGTATTAAGTGTTTAGTACCCAGATGTGCAGCCATCGAGGAGGGAAGCGTTTGTAAACATGGTGGTGAAAGTCAATGGAATGATACTGTAAAAGTCAGTGATAAGTCTGTGTCAAAAGCTGCTGAAACACTTGCACAACTATAAAAGAATCAACTTAAACCCCCAAAGGAGTGCATTGTGGGTAAAGTGGCGCCAATTGCTGAAGGAGATTAATATGAGATGTTTACTAGTGAAATCATATTATCACATACAGTAAGCACATTTCTCTGTGCTAGTAGTGTACTCAGCAATAAAACTATATTAAAAAAAACATTATTCTCTTATATAATTTCTATTATTTGTTCCAATAATTTCAGGTCAGCTTCTCATGCCTAATCTTTTCTCCAAGTTTATACAACAACTGACATTAAAAGTGTTCACATTCATCTTATTGCCAATGTCATCTTGTCATGCCGAAATAAAAACTAATCCTTGTGTATTAGCAATACGTTTTCAAGAAAGTCACACAAAAACAGGTAAAAATGTATCCATACACACCAGATACAAAATGAGCTGAGCACATTTGAATGTTATCCACATTATTTACATCCAAATTCTGTTCGAGGCTTGCAAGCCATAATGAGCTTATTTCTTTTTGGACAATGACTCTGTCTGCACACACTGTTTTTCACAACTTTGTGCAGAAACGGCAGAACTGTAGATGTTTTTATTGCTTTGCTCAATTCTGACAGCCAAAAAAAACAATACCAAAGTTAACCATTTACCTTAGCAGAGATGCTAACTTTCCCCTTCACATACTGTCGGGCTTTCCTCTACCATTGCTGATGTGGATGTTACATGACAACACCTGATATGAAGCACACTGCACCTTTTTGCAAGAAAACACTTCTATGGCAAATCTGAAAATTGGCTGTTACGATGTTTGCAAATATGTTTTTAAATTAGTTTACACTAGAGAAGCTCCTAGTGTATGTAGTTAGTTTAAAACCTCTTAAGGCCCAAGCTGTTTGTTTACGTGCTTTTTTTATTTCTCTTTGCTATTTGGGTTTATTGGACCCTAATTAGAATAAAAACTAAGAATCATCTTTTGATATGATGTACTTAGTCCATAAGTACACAAATGTTTAGTGACATGCTAATTCTTATTTTTACACTATTTTTTTCCAAATTCCATTGTATGTTATTCTCTTCTGACACCACCAGATGGCAGTATAAGTGTCCACATAAGGGGCCATAAGACCCCAATTCAGTAGTGTACACAATTTTGGAAATAAGAGCTAAAAGGTGCTGTCCACGCATGTGGCCACTAAGCCTTTAGAGGTTTTAACCCAGGGTTTTTCAACCACTGTGCCGCGGCACACTAGTGTGCCGTGAGATACAGTCTGGTGTGCCCTGGGAGATGATCTAATTTCCCCTATTTGGGTTAAAATTTTTATTTGCAAACCAGTAATTATAGTTTGCAAATGATGTGTTGTTGTTGAGTGTCAGTGCTGTCTAGAGCTCGGCAGAGTAACCGTGTAATACTCTTCCATATCAGTAGGTGGCAGCAGGTAGCTAATTGCTTTGTAGATGTCGGGCCTAAGAAAAGGCATTGAAGTTTAGGGAAGGCTATGCAGAACGAAACTAAAACTGAACTGGCTACTAAGTACGGTAAACAAAAACAGAATGCTGGACGACAGCAAAGACTTACTGTGGAGCAAAGACGGCGCCCACAATGTACATCCAAACATGACATGACAATCAACAATGTCCCCACAAAGAAGGATAAAAACAACTGAAATATTCTTGTTTGCTAAAACAAAGTAGATGCGGGAAATATCGCTCAAAGGAAGACATGAAACTGCTACAGGAAAATACCAAAAAAAGAGAAAAAGCCACCAAAATAGGAGCGCAAGACAAGAACTAAAACACTACACACAGGAAAACCGCAAAAAACTCCAAATAAGTCAGGGTGTGATGTGACAGGTGGTGACAGTACACCTACTTTGAGACAAGAGCTATAGTGATGCATGCTTGGTTATGCTTTAAAGTCATATCCAGCAATTGCGACAACGACTTTTTACTGTCAACTGAGTTTAGTTTTTGAATGATTTCTGCTGGTGGTGTGCCCCAGGACTTTTTTCAACGCAAAATATGTGCCTCGGTTTAAAAAAAAGGTTGAAAAACACTGCTTTAACCATTTAGCTTTCCAATATGAAAGAGCAGTGAATGAATTCATGTAGTTAAAAATAATTCTGGACCTCAGATTTTACTTTGTCCTTGTAGTTTTTGTTCGTACGGATGTGAAATGGTCTTAAAGGCCTACTGAAAGCCACTACTACCGACCACGCAGTCTGATAGTTTATATATCAATGATGAAATCTTAACATTGCAACACATGCCAATATGGCCGGGTTAACTTATAAAGTGACATTTAAAATTTCCCGGGAAATATCCGGCTGAAACGTCTATGTATGATGACGTATGCGCGTGACCAAGTCAGAGTAACGGAAGTTATGGTACCCCGTAGAATCCTATACAAAAAGCTCTATTTTCATTTCATAATTCCACAGTATTCTGGACATCTTTTGCAATTTGTTTAATGAACAATGAAGGCTGCAAAGAAGACAGTTGTAGGTGGGATCGGTGTATTAGCAGCGGACTACAGCAACACAACCAGGAGGACTTTGTTGGAGAGCACCTTGACTTCCTACGTCTCCGGGCGCCAAACGCATCGGGTGAAGTCCTTCGTCCTTCTGCCGATCGCTGCAACGCAGGTGAGCACGGGTGTTGATGAGCAGATGAGGGCTGGCTGGCGTAGGTGGAGAGCTAATGTTTTTAGCATAGCTCTGTGCGGTCCGGTTGCTAAGTTGCTAAGTTAGCTTCAATGGCGTCGTTAGCACAGCATTGTTAACCTTCGCCAGCCTGGAAAGCATTAACCGTGTATTTACATGTCCACGGTTTAATAGTATTGTTGATTTTCTATCTATCCTTCCAGTCAGGGGTTTATTTTTTTTGTTTCTATATGCAGTTAAAGCACGATGCTATCACGTTAGCTCGTAGCTAAAGCATTTCGCCGATGTATTGTCGTAGAGATAAAAGGCACTGAATGTCCATTTCGCGTTCTCGACTCTCATTTTCAAGAGGATGTAGTATCCGAGGTGGTTTAAAATACAAATCCGTGATCCACAATAGAAAAAGGAGAGTGTGGAATCCAATGAGCCAGCTTGTACCTAAGTTACGGTCAGAGCGAAAAAAGATACGTCCATCACTGCCTCTCAAGTCCTTCACTGTAACGTTCCTCATCTACGAATCTTTCATCCTCGCTCAAATTAATGGGGTAATCGTCACTTTCTCGGTCCGAATATCTCTCGCTCCATTGTAAACAACGGGGAATTGTGAGGAATACTAGCTCCTGTGACGTCACGCTACTTCCGGTACAGGCAAGGCTTTTTTTTTATCAGCGAGCAAAAGTTGCGAACTTTATCGTCGATTTTCTCTACTAAATCCTTTCAGCAAAAATATGGCAATATCGCGAAATGATCAAGTATGACACATAGAATGGATCTGCTATTCCCGTTTAAATAAAAAAAAATAATTTCAGTAGGCCTTTAAATTATTTTCAAGATGGTCTTAAAAAAGTATTACATTTGACTTGTTGAAACCTGCAGAGACCCTGATAAATGTATGGCACATGCCAGAAGGTCTGGTAACAGCCAAACAGCCAAATCAGGGCTTTTATAGCCACAAATGTGCAGCTTGTCACCAGTTTCCCTCTGCTCCGTCAGGCTTGATAGATTACAACTTCCACTGTTTCCGGAAGGCCATCCACGAAGTATTTGAGGTGGGCGTTTCCACGCAGCGCCCGGTCGGGACGCAGCCCCTGGGCTCGCCATGCAACAAGGCAGTGGCGCTCAACGGCACGCCGCGCAACACTGTGTAGGATCTCCAACGCAAGAAGAGGGCGAAGGAAGGAAGGAAGGATGGATGGAACGCTCTAGAAGGACCAGGGGGAAGACTTTCACTGTCTTTAACCTCCAACACCACTCAAGTGGCCAAAGGAATGAAGGGGAGGAGCCAGGACTAAAATTGCAACCTAGACTTAGGAAGGACTCTTTCTTTGGACAATAGCTGCAGGTCCGATGGAGGGACCAACGGTCAGTGCAAGTCATGCACACACTCAGAAAAAAAACTAAACAAAAAGAAGGAGGGTCACTCTGGAAGATGACCTATAGGAAGCTTGTCTGCAGCAACCAGCTCGCTCTCAGCACCTCTCACCTCACCCCTATGCTGCCCGGACCGTGGTCTCACTCGTCTCAAGGGAACCACCCTAAAGGGATCGTGTGCGTGTGTGTGTGCGCGTGTGTGTGTGTGTGTGTGTCGTATTGCTGAAAGAAGGTTTACAGAGACTCACTGTCCCTCTTCTTAATAAAACCTAATAATACTATGATTTACTGTGTGAACATGTTTGCTTACACCACGCCACGTTTCGCATTGTAGATTTTCTTTTTACGAACCAAACCAGTCACCTTAAAAACTGTGACGTATGATTGAACGAATGTGCTGTGACATGACGTGTGAAAATAAAACCGCTAAACCACTTTTTTTTTTTTGGCCGTCATTTTTTTTCAAATGTGAACCATCAATGCACAAAACATCCAAAGGGTCTGTTCAATCTGAATCAAATGAAAACTGAAGCATTTTTCCCCCCCACCCACAAAAGACAAAGTAAATCCAATTCTTCTGTTTCAGATATTTAAAAATGTAAAAACTTTTTTAGGGAATAGTTAGACTTACAGGGTAAAGACAAAGTGAAATGGATATACAGTTGTGCTCATAAGTTGACATACCCTGGGAGAATGGATGATTTATTGGCCATTCTTCAGAGAATATGAATGATAACATAAAAACATTTCTTCCACTCATGCTTAATGGTTTGGCAAACAACTGTGTTTACTCTTTTTAAATCAAAATGACAAAAGAAAGTACCCAAATGACCCTGATCAAAAGTTTACATACCCCAGTTGTTAATACTGTGTATTGCCCCCCTTTAACATCAATGACAGCTTTGATTGATTGATTGAGACATCTATTAGTAGGTTGCACAGTGAAGTACATATTCCGTACAATTGACCACTAAATGGTAACACCCGAATAAGTTTTTCAACTTGTTTAATTCGGGGTCCACTTAAATTGATTCATGATACAGATATATACTATCAGATATATACTATCATCATAATACAGTCATCACACAAGATAATCACATTGAATTATTTACATTATTTACAATCAGGGGTGTGGAGGGGGGTTGGGTAGGATATGGACAGCAAGTAGTGGACATACACTACCGTTCAAAAGTTTGGGGTCACATTGAAATGTCCTTATTTTTCAATGAAGATAACTTTAAACTAGTCTTAACTTTAAAGAAATACACTCTATACATTGCTAATGTGGTAAATGACTATTCTATCTGCAAATGTCTGGTTTTTGGTGCAATATCTACATAGGTGTATAGAGGCCCATTTCCAGCAACTATCACTCCAGTGTTTTAATGGTGCAATGTGTTTGCTCTCTGGCTCAGAAGGCTAATTGATGATTAGAAAACCCTTGTGCAATCATGTTCACACATCTGAATACAGTTTAGCTCGTTACAGAAGCTACAAAACTGACCTTCCTTTGAGCAGATTGAGTTTCTGGAGCATCACATTTGTGGGGTCAATTAAACGCTCAAAATGGCCAGAAAAAGAGAACTTTCATCTGAAACTCGACAGTCTATTCTTGTTCTTAGAAATGAAGGCTATTCCACAAAATTGTTTGGGTCAACCCAAACTTTTGAACGGTAGTGTAGAGAGAGAGAGAGAGAGAGCGAGAGAGATCAGAAGGCATAAGAAAAAGTATCTGCATTTGATTGTTTACATTTGATTATTAGCAATCCGGGGAGGGTGTTAGTTTAGGGTTGTAGCTGCCTGGAGGTGAACTTTTATTGCGGTTTTGAAGGAGGATAGAGATGCCCTTTCTTTTATACCTGTTGGGAGTGCATTCCACATTGATGTGGTATAGAAAGAGAATGAGTTAAGACCTTTGTTAGTTCGGAATCTGGGTTTACCGTGGTTAGTGGAGCTCCCCCTGGTGTTGTGGTTATGGCGGTCATTTATGTTAAGGAAGTAGTTTGACATGTACTTCGGTATCAGGGAGGTGTAGCGGATTTTATAGACTAGGCTCAGTGCAAGTTGTTTAACTCTGTCCTCCACCTTGAGCCAGCCCACTTTGGAGAAGTGGGTAGGAGCTTGAAGTCTTTTGTGGTAGTTGTGGATAAGGTTCTTTATTTTCTCACATGGCAAAAAGCCTCCAGTTCCTGCAAGTTCTTGGACTGTCTTGCATGGACTGCACGTTTGAGATCTCCCCAGAGTGGCTCAATGATATTGGGGTCAGGAGATTGAGATGGCCACTCCAGAACCTTCACTTTGTTCTGCTGTAGCCAATGACAGGTCGACTTGGCCTTGTGTTTTGGATCATTGTCATGTTGGAATGTCCAAAAACGTCCTATGCGCAGCTTCCGGGCGGATGAGTGCAAATGTTCCTCCAGTATTTTCTGATCACATGCTGCATTCATCCTGCCATCAATTTTGGCCAACTTTCCTGTGCCTTTGTAGCTCACACATCCACAAAACATCAGTGATCCACCTCCGTGTTTCACAGTAGGAATGGTGTTCCTTTCATCATAGGCCTTGTTGACTCCTCTCCAAATGTAATGTTTATGGTTGTGGCAAAAAAAAGTTCAATTTTGGTCTCATCACTCCAAATGACTTTGTTCCAGAAGTTTTGAGGCTTGTCTCTGTGGTGTTTGGCGTAATGTAAGCGGGATACTTTGTGACATTTGCGCAGAAATGGCTTTCTTCTGGCGACTCGACCATGCAGCCCATTTTTCTTCAAGCGCCTCCTTATTGTGCATCTTGAAACAGCCACACCACAATTTTTCAGAGAGTCCTGTATTTCAGCTGAGGTTATTTGTGGATTTTTCTTTGCATCTCCAACAATTTTCCTGGCAGTTGTGGCTGAAATCTTTGCTGGACTACCTGACCGTGGTTTGGTTTCCACTTCTTAATCAGTGTTTGAACACTGCTGATTGGCATTCTCAATTCCTTGGATATCTTTTTATACCCCTTTCCTGTTTTATGCAGATCCTTTGACAATTATTTTGCCTTCACCATGACTCAGAATCCAGAAACATGTGTGCAGCACTGGATGAATGATGCAATGGTCTGTTAGAAGCCCAGAAACTCACTGACCTTTTATACACACACATTAATTACAAACAAACAAGTCACAGGTGAGGATTGGAACCTTGATTAGCCATTTAAACTTGTTTGTGTCAACTTTTGATCAGGGTCATTTGGGTACTTTCTTTTGTCATTTTGATTTAAAAAGAGTAAACACAGTTGTTTGCCAATAAATAGCTCCACACAACCATTAAGCATGAGTGGAAGAAATGTTTTTTGTGTTATCATTCATATTCTCTGAAGAATGGCCAAGAAATCAATAAATTCTCCCAGGGTATGTAAACTTATGAGCACAATTGTAAATGACAAATTAAACGGAGAACTTCACTGTCACCATTTTTGTTTACAGCACAACACGTCACACTGTCGTGACCCCACAGTCTTCCACGCTTACGTGCAGTCTCTTGTGTTCTGTCAAGCTTGCCGCTCCTCCTTTTTTAAGATCCGCAGAGAATAGAAGGTGGAACCAATCTTTCGAGTCAATCTGGGTATATTTAAAGTGGCGGACCAAAAGCAGCGCTTGCAGCATCAAGCTGACGGGGAGACGGACACCTTCACAAAACTGAGGACAGACGGTAAGCTCCTTGATTTTTTACCTTTGTGGTGCCTTCAGAGACAATCTGGAAAACACGGCTCTATGGCAGCTTATTTTGCAGGCCTACTCGATTAAAAAAACCCCTGCTAAATCTAAATATGTACAATATTTGATACATATGTTGCCTAAAATGTACGTATGAAAACCAATTTATCGATATCACTTTATTGCAATTCTAATATTTTACAACGTTGCATTTACTCTTCACTGCATATAACTTTTTTTTTATAAAATAAGAAAAACCAACTGAACTTATATGCATTAATCCACGTGTAAAATATTTATCCTCACAATGGGAGACTCTGTCTGTGGAACACTCTCCCTCACCACCTGAGGGCACCACAGACTGTGGATGCTTTTAAAAAAGGCTTAAAAACCCTTCTTTTTAAAAAAGCCTTTTTTTTTTTTTTTTTTTTAAAGATATATGCGTGCTATTTCTAGTTTTTATTATTTTTTATTTTTATTATCTTTTTTTTTTAATACATTGTAGCACTTTGAGGTTGTTTGCTCAATGGAAAGTGCTTTTTACAAATACAATCTATTATTATTATTATTATTATTATCCTAACTTATTCGTTTTTTGTTATTACAGTACAATATCGATACACAAATGTCAAAAATTAATATAGCCAACCAACCTATAAAAAACAGGTTTTATGTACTACAAAAGGTTGTTAATGTATAATAAAACTTGCATAATGATACTTTAAAAAGTAATTAATACAAACCCCAAAAGCAGTGAAGTTGTCACGTTGTGTAAATGGTAAATAAAAAGAGAATACAATGATTTGCAAATCCTTTTCAACTCTTATTCAATTGCCGGGTGCAAAGACAAGATACTTAACGTTCGAACTGGTAAACTTTGTTATTTTTTACAAATATTAGCTCATTTCGAATTTGATGCCTGCAACTTGTTTCAAAAAAGCTGGCACAAGTGGCAAACAAGAATGAGAAAGTTGAGAAATGCTCATCAAAGACTTATTTGGAACATTCCACAGGTGAACAGGCTAATTGGGAACAGGTGGGTGCCATGATTGGGTATAAAAGCAGCTTCCATGAAATGCTCAGTCATTCACAAACAAGGACGGGGCGAGGGTCACCACTTTGACAACAAATGCCTGAGCAAATTGTTTAAGAACAACATTTCTCAACCAGCTATTGCAAAGAATTTAGGGATTTCACCATCTGCGCTCCGTAATATCATCAAAAGGTGCAGAGAATCTGGAGAAATAATATTTATCAATAAAATATTGTAACTTTTCTTACTAAATGTATTCTTTCTTTTTATTTTGGGAGAAAAAAAAGTACTCCATGTAATCGCAAATTATGTCAACTTAAATATTGTCTAATTATGCAAAAATATATTCTCAAACATTCAAACCATTTTTAAAATATAAATAAATACTAACAATAATGATTTCAAAGCAAGTTATCCGTCAAATTGTGCAATGTAAAAGTAGCAATGGATTTCATGGTAAAATTGTGAAATTTACTGTGGTTTCTACAGCATTTTTCTCTTAATGACAAAAACAGTACTTTTTTATTTTTCTACTGTAATCAACTGTGGTGCCGTTTTGGCATTTACAGTAATACACCGAAAAATCTACACTTGTTGATTTGTGGTAAAAAAAAACCTGGCAGCTCAGGTGCCAAAATTTTACTGTAAAATTGCATTTTTTTATATTTACAGTAAAAAAAACTAATTCTGGAAACTGAGCTGCCTTTTTTTATTTTTTATTTAAAAAATGTTTTCCCATAAAAACAACACTGCTGTTTTTCCATTTACAGTAATATACACTACATTTTGAGGGGCTATTATTGCAATTTACAAAAAAAAATTTAAAATTATTTTTAAAATCTAATAAAATACATTAAAAAATGCATACACTACATTTGGATGTGAATTATTGCAATTTACCATATATATTTTTTTATTTTATTAAAAAAAAAAAAAAAAAATGCGTTAAAAAAAATGCATACACTAAATTTTGATGTGAATTATTGCAGTTTACCTTTTTTTTAATCTAATAAAATGCATTAAAAAATGCATACCCTACATTTTGATGTGAATTATTGCAATTTACCATGTTTTTTTGAAATTTGATTTATAAAAATATCTAATAAAATGCATTAAAAAAATGCATACACTACATTTTGATGTGAATTATTGCAATTTACCATATTTTTTTTAAATGTATGTAAAAAAAAATCTAATAAAATGCATTAAAAATGCATACACTACATTTTGATGTGAATTATTGCAATTTACCATATTTTTCTTAAATTGTATTTTTTGTAAATCTAATAAAATGCATAAAAAATGCATACACTACATTTTGATGTGAATTATTGCAATTTACCATTTTTTAATTTTTAAAAAATCTAATAAAATGCATAAAAAAATGCATACACTACATTTTGATGTGAATTATTGCAATTTACCATATATTTAATTTTTTTTTTTAAAAATCTAATAAAATGCATTAAAAAATGCATACCCTACATTTTGATGTGAATTATTGCAATTTCCCATATTTTTTTTAATTATTATTTTTTAATCTAATAAAATGCATTAAAAAAATGCATACCCTACATTTTGATGTGAATTATTGCAATTTCCTATATATTTTTTGTATTATTATTTTTTTAATCTAATAAAATGCATACACTACATTTTGATGTGAATTATTGCAATTTCTCATATCTTTTTCAATTATTATTTTTTAATCTAATAAAATGCATAAAAAAATGCATACCCTACATTTTGATGTGAATTATTGCATTTTCCCATATTTTTTTTAATTATTAATTTTTAATCTAATAAAATGCATTGAAAAATGCTTACCCTACATTTTGATGTGAATTATTGCAATTTCCTATATATTTTTTATTACTATTTTTTTAATCGAATAAAATGCATACACTACATTTTGATGTGAATTATAGCAATTTACCATATTTTTTTTAATTTTAATTTTTAAAAAATCTAAAAAAATGCATAAAAAAATGCATACACTACATTTTGATGTGAATTATTGCAATTTACCATATATTTTAAACAATTTTTTTTTAAATCTAATAAAATGCATTAAAAAATGCATACCCTACATTTTGATGTGAATTATTGCAATTTCCCATATTTTTTTATTATTATTATTTTAAAATCTAATAAAATACATTAAAAAAATGCATACACTACATTTTGATGTGAATTATTGCAATCTACCATATTATTATTATTTTTATCTCATAAAATGCATAAAAAAATGTATACACTACATTCTGATGTGAATTATTGCAATTTACCATATTCTTTTTATATTAAGTTTAAAAAAATCTAATAAAATGCATTAAAAAAATGCATACTCTACATTTCGATGTGAATATTTGCAATTTACCGTACCATATATTTTTTAATTTAATTTTTTTAAAAATCTAATAAAATGCATTAAAAACGCATACACTACAGTTTGATGTGAATTATTGCAATTTGCCGTACCATATATATTTTTTAATTTAATTTTTAAAAAATCTAATAAAATGCATTTTAAAAAATGGTGTAATAATAGTATTCACTATTAGAAGCGCCCCCATGGGGCCAAACATAACTGCCATGTTATGAAAACCACTTTGACACTGTACCTAATGAAGTGGCCTGTAGTGCTGGCCACTAGATGGCGGTGTAGGACCGTTTTAAGAGTTTGACCTGCGCTTCTAAAAGATGTTTGCACTTTGAGCATGGCACTAGTGTTTCATGCAAAGTCATGGTAAAAATAAATAGCATGATAATAACCATACTTGGCAACATTATGCATTGCTTGTGTTTATTGGTTCTTATGGGTCATTTTGTAAGCTACCAAGGGTTAGTTTTCAGGTATTGTTGAAAATATCACCTTTTAATGTTTTATTTGTGCACATAAAAAAAGCAAGCCAACATTTCCCCACCATTTAAGTCCAATAATTCTGACCGCCATTGTCCCGATGCGTGAAGTGGCGAGCCGCCTCACCACTTCTATACAATTTAGAGGCAATAAAACACTGACAGCTTTTTTTATCCACTTCATTAGGCCTGTAATTTCTCTGTAAAAAAATCCAAGCATTAATCCTGCAGATGTTTTTTTACCCCCCTTTAAGCTCTCCTCCAAAGCGCCACCTCCTTGCTTTGATGCTTACTCAAATAGCCGCTAATTTGAGCCAAATTATGCGTGCGCATGTAGCCGGGCCATGCCAGGGAATATAGAGTGTGACCCGGGCGGGGAGGGATGGAGAATTAAAGCAGAGGGTGATATCACAGCATTCTAGGTTTTGTTGTTTGCACACGCCTCTGGATTTAATGGCACCCTGGGCGAGACCTCCTACCCTCTTTTAGGCGTGAGGCCTGCGCCTAATATTTGGAGGAGAATACTAGAGCGGACGATGCTTGTCTGGGAATAAAGGGTCGTGTTTTTACAGTATGACTGTGCTTCATGTACACTAAGTTCTGCCTAGCAACAGGTGACAAAACAATTAGAGTAATTCTGCCGTCTGGTGGAGATAATAAATAAAGTAGCAAATATATAATGCAGAAACATCAAAAATAAACTTTTTTTTAATGAACAGATCCATATTGTGTAAAAAATATAACTAACTAAAACTTATAATTTAAGATTTTGCTTTTTAGAATTGAAAATTTAAATTAAGGGAGTTGGAAGTGAAATAAAATCCTACATATGTTCTTCTTTTATAAGGAAAACAGCCACATTTAGTCACACGAGCCTCAACAATGATAATAAAAAGATAACATAGGATCAAATGTCATCAAAAGTTAAATAAGTAACAAATAATTGATATACATATATAAAAATTTGTAACATTTTAAATAAACAGAGATTAATAAGTAAACTAAATAATAATAATAAGGTAAATTATTGCTAAAACTATACTAACTACTGTAAAAAAAAAAAGAAGTAATCATTTATATAATTAAAAAACACAAAATAAAATAAATAAATAAAAAATAAATAAATAAAATAAAACACAAAATAAAATAAAATAAAACACAAAAAACTTGCATTGATTGGAATCAGACAGTAGTGATGATAACATCCACATTTTCAAATAAAGGAGAAAAACACAAAATAAAATAAAATAAATAAATCAACAATAAATAAATAAATAAATAAAATAAAACACAAAATAAAAATAAAACACAAAAAACTTGCATTGATTGGAATCAGGCAGTAGTGATAACATCCACATTTTAAAATGGAGGAGAAAAACAAAATAAAATAAAATAAAATAAATAAATCAAAAATAAATAAATAAATAAAACAAAATAAAATAAAATAAAATAAAACACAAGAAATGTGCATTGATTGGAATCACACAGTAGTGATGATAACCTCCACATTTTCAAATGGAGGAGAAAAACATAAAATAAAATAAAATAAATAAATCAAAAATAAATAAATAAAATAAAATAAAATAAAACACAAAATAAAATAAAAGACAAAAAACTTGCATTGATTGGAATCACACAGTAGTGATGATAACCTCCACATTTTCAAATAGAGGAGAAAAACACAAAATAAAATAAAATAACTAAATCAAGAATAAATAAATAAATAAATAAAATAAAACACAAAATAAAATAAAATAAAACACAAAAAACTTGCATTGATTGGAATTAGACAGTAGTGATGATAACGTCCACATTTTCAAATGGAGGAGAAAAACACACACACACACAAAAAAAAAAAAAAATCAAAAATAAATAAATAAATAAAATAAAACACAAAATAAAATAAAACACAAAAAACTTGCACTGATTGGAATCAGGCAGTAGTGATGATAACATCCACATTTTCAAATGGAGGAGAAAAACAAAAAATAAAATAAAATAAATAAATAAATAAAACAAAATAAAATAAAATAAAATAAAACACAAGAAACGTGCATTGATTGGAATCAGACAGTAGTGATGATAACCTCCACATTTTCAAATGGAGGAGAAAAACATAAAATAAAATAAATAAATCAAAAATAAATAAATAAATAAAATAAAACACAAAATAAAATAAAAGACAAAAAACTTGCATTGATTGGAATCACACAGTAGTGATGATAACCTCCACATTTTCCAATAGAGGAGAAAAACACAAAATAAAATAGAATAAAATTTAAAAAAATAAAATAAAAATAAATAAATACAAATAAAACACAAAATAAAATAAAATAAATAAATACAAATAAAACACAAAATAAAACAAAATAAAACACAAAAAAAATGCATTGATTGGAATCAGACAGTAGTGATGATAACATCCACATTTTCAAATGGAGGAGAAATAAAAGTCCTTCTTTCTGTCCAATACCACATGAAAGTGTCCAGCTTCCATACTCCCTTTTTATACACTTTACAAGAAATACATTGGCGGCAAACTCCGTAGCTTGCTAGCTCTCTGAGACTCTTACTTTGTTAGCGCAGGCAGCATTGAGCAGCGCTTTTATTGTGAAGACAGGAACTGTGCGGTCAGTCTTTAAGCTTTTGACGGCAGGTACGTTTGAAATTAAAAGTGTTTCTCGCCTTCCTGTCGGTCATTTTTTCTTAATAATGATCTGGCAGCAGCCAGCCTCGACCGCTAGCTCGCCATCCACATAATGGGCACACCTGATGTAGATGATTCAAATGTGTGTGTAATCAAGGAATACATGCAATAATAATCAGTTAGAATTAGATGGTGGAATAAATGTAGATTATATATCCACATATTGTTATGAATCCTTATATTCAACATTTTCTTGACAAGATACAAACATTTTCCTGTCACCAATATTGAGGGGAAAAGGAATACGAATAATTAGAATTACATTATTTTTTCCTCCAATATTAGTAATTTAATATTGTTAATGTTACGAAGTAGTTGTGTAATGTACCCCGATAATCTTCCTAATATTTCATTGAGTAGCATAGTTTGCAGTTATTATGCAGGTTTGGAGGGAAGGTATGTTTTTCTTATGTATGAAAAGCATTCACATTTGGTCACATAAGCAAATACAAATAATGTTAATAATACATTTTAATATGAATACATTGATCTATATTTAGTCAATATACGCTCAGATGTGATCAAAAGTTAGTTAAAGTAAAGTAAAAAATTAAATTTTGTGACGCTAATGAATAATAAAAATAAACAATAAAAAAAATTAAACATTTAAAATATTGAAAAAACTAAACTTGCTACAGTTGAAAAAGAGAGACTTAAATATAGTAATAATTGTCTTTGTTTTATGTTAGCAGTTGCCGTATAAATGATTGAAATGTGTGGACTCAAGAAATAAATACAATATATTTAATTAGAGTTTATTAAAAAAATATATATATACAACCAAATACTATTATAAATACATTAAATAATATATAACAAGATACTGAAGTAAAAATTTTCCTGTAACACCAGGAATAAAAAAATAAAAGAATACAAAGTAATTGGAATAACACTGAACTTATTTTCAATTAGAATAATTTAAATAACATTGTTACGGTTAAAAAGTTGTGCAATGTATAGCAAACACTTTCTTAATATTTCAGGGATTTTTTAAAACAATTTTTTTAAAGACAAAATGACAGACTTTGCAACAATTATGGGAGTTTGAAGAGAAATCAAAAACTTATTAATTTATTTACTCTTATATAAGGAAAGCAGCCATAATTGGGCACACAAATATCAACAATGATAATTAAAATAATGTAATTACATTTAAATATGATTCAACAAGTATAGGATTAAATGTTATC